>NC_048598.1:136937610-137249434 GCF_003668045.3 Cricetulus griseus
TTTTGAGAATCTCAAATTTATGTTACTGAAATTCATGTTTAATATAGCTGTTGAGCCTGTTCTCTAAGTAAACAGTGATGAACCATTTAAATGAGTATAGAAAGGTTTAATAGCCATTGTGCTCACTATTCTTTGCCAAATTAATTATGAGATGACACATTTTTTTGTGAAGGAACTCTCATAGCTTAAGACATTCTGCCACAATTTAATGTTTAACTACTTTTAATGTGCATTTAAAGCATTGCCATTTACATATTAATTATAGAAGTGGTTATGTGACATGAGAAGAAATATTTTATTTTCTGGTAAAGGGGACTAAATGCAAACCTCATACATGCTAGGCAAACATTATACATACCACTCAGTTATATCTCTAGAACCAAAAGAAATATTTTTAATTAATTATTTTTATATAAGCTTAAAACATGTCAAATAATTTATTATTTGCAACTAACAAGTTACAGAAATATAGTTGTTTATGTCATTTTTAACTCAATGAACTGAAAAGTTATGACTAAGTTAAAGTATTTTATATTTATCACAATGTGTTTTAGGATATATGTTAAATGTAAGAGTTAACTGAGGTGGGGAGGAGCTGGAAATATGTGGACTTCATTTCTTAATTTGCTTTTGATGAGCTGCATGGAAAATGTCTTCTAATTAGAAGATTTGATTGGCTTTACATAGGTTGAATATATGAGTTAAATTCAAAGTGTATATTTGTAAGATCATAAACATTTTCAAATTGGGTATTTTTTTCAACTTTGGATTTAATGCCACCAATACACCAAATTTACACATAATTGCACTAAGTTTTTAGGCTAGATTCTAATATATAAACATTTCATATCTCTTTGTTTCTGTCTATTGCTCTGGCTGTTTAACACATATACAGTCACATACCTGTAAATGTGCACAAAAATGTACACATTTCACACCTGTATTGAGACTGAAGACTTGATCCCATCATATTTTTATTTTCTTTCACTGTTTTGGACTTTGATATTTAACTGAGGACCAGCTGGTTAGTTGTGAAAGCATGATGGAGGAATTTAGATTATAGTTATGTTGAATCCATCTTGGTTTGCCTACCAATGCCATCAATATTTTAGACAGAAATGGAGAGAGTATGCCCAGGTCCTTGAAAAAGCAGAGTTTGTGATGCTAATGTTTTAGTCAAGTTCATAAAGGCAGGTCGTAAGCAAAAAGAAGTTAAGAGAGCCAAAGTGAGAATCAAGAAAATGTGATGTTCCAAAGAGCCACAAAGATGACGAGCAGATTGCACACTGGGTATATAAGTTTAGCAAGTGGTACTTTTACAGAAAAAGAGGAACTCTCTTTGTTAGAATGTTTTCCAGGAGAGAAGGGAGCATTCATTTATTTTCCTCCTGTCACTTTCCTTTCAATGACTAGTATTTATTAATAAATAACTTTTGAAGAATAGTGTATATATGATTACACCTAAGATGTAATTAGGTTAGTTATTAACTAACAGAGAGGAAAGGCAAACCTTAGATTCCTTCTAATCCAATATCCATCACCTATATTTTGTCTTTAAATATATGGATTAAAATAAACATTTACCTTTATATTCACTCTAAGAAGTATTAGATACATCTTTTAAATTAAAGATGCCTATTATGTGAATAACGTTGACAAGATAGCACAGTAAACTTTGCCAGTCCTGCCTTTACCTCATAAACATACAGCTGTCTTTGAGATTTTATGCAGGGTTCCTGAGAAGCACCAGCATAACTGGGCTTCCACATCATGCAAGGGGAGGAGCTGGAAAATACGTGGACTTAGTTGATAAGTTACTTTTGATTAGTTGCATGGAAAATGCCTTCTAATTAGAAGATTTGATTAGCTTCACATAGGTTAAATTTATGATTAAAATTTACTAAAAATAATACTTCGGAAATCATATGATATATGAAAAGTTCTTATCAATTTGTTTGTGGTCTTACTGTCCACAGGATGCCTCCATCCATCTCAGTCCTGTTGCTGGTTAGCTGACAATACTATGCAGTTATCGTTCATAATTTTGGATATTTTCTAAAATGTTCACTAGATTCCCTTGACATCTGTCTTAGGGTTTCTATTGCTGTGAAGAGACCCCATGATCATGGCAATTCTTATAAAGGAAAACACTTAATTGAGGTGACTTCAAAGGTTCAGTCAATTATCCTCATGGCAGGAACCATGGGAGAGTGCAGATAGACATTCTGCTGGAGAAGCAGCTGAGAGATGTATATCTTGCAGGCAACAGGAAGTGTTCTCTGACACTGGGCAGTATCTTGAGCATATTTGAGACCTCAAAGACCACCCAACAGTGACACACTTCCTCCAACAATGCCATACCTACTCCAACAAAGCTACACTTCCTAATAATGCACTCCCTTTTGGGGACCATTTCTTTCAAGCAATCACAACATATGAACCTAGAGCATTCACACACACACACACACACACAAAAAAAAAAAAAAAAAAAAAAAAAAAACCCAAGCAAACAAAAATGAAAACAAGCTGGGTGGTGGTATTGCATGCCTTTAATCTCAGCACTCAGACGACAGCGACAGGTGGATCTCTGTGAGTTCAAGGCCAGCCTAGTCTATAAAGCAAGTTCCAGGACAGCCAGGGATGTTACACAGAGAAACCCTGTCTCAGAAAAGAAAAAAACCTGTAATATTCAAAGTCCATGCTGTGAATTTTGCATCACTTACCATGTGGGCTCAAATTTTAATCTCTTCTAAAATTGGTATGTTGAAAATTTAAGCTTCAGGATCTCATAATATTATATTTGGAGAGAAGGTCTTTAAAGAGGTAATTTGTTTAGAGTGAGTTATTAGGGGGATCCTTGTCTATAGGACCTTTGGCCTTAATTAAAAAGTAAATTCAAACAGAGACAGATGCAGAGGGAAACTGAAGTATTCAGATAGAAGATAACCATCATTAAGCTAAAAGGAGGTACCTGGAACACATATTTTCCTAATGACCCTCACTTGATCTCAGACTTCTAGCCTCTGGGACTTGAATATAAACAGATTTCTATTGTTGAAGTTACCCTGTCCATACTGATTTGTTAGACATCCTTAGCAAACTAAGACACTTTCCTACAGGTGTCTCTATTGCATAGACACTTAGGGCTGACTCCAGACTTCCAAATCTATTTACTAGATAGTACTGATATTTTTCTGGTGCACTCAAAATATGTGACTGATATAGTATAATATGTTATGCTTTTACTACTCAATGCCTAAAGATTTTTGTTTGTGAGGATTATGATCATTCATTTCTAATATTGTAGAAACTTAATTATGTTTATGGATATCTCATAATATTATTTGGGATGTTAAGTCCATGTTTGATGACTGCTGCTTAGAATAATGTCTGAGAGATCTTGTAGTCAGCTGCATTCCTGAGTGCTGAGTGTGCAGCAAAGGACAATAGGAGTCCCGTGAAAAAGAGTTGTGCAGTGTTTTGATGATCATTGCTCAGAAACTACCAGACCACACCAGTAGAGAGAGTCAAGAATTCCAAAACATTAGTTAGGAAGCAAATGAGACATTGTGTAGGGCCTTGCAGAATCTTATCAAATAAAAAACAATTCACTTCCTTTTCTTCCTGAATAAAACCATCTCAATGTATTCTTGTCTTTTACAACAACAACAGCAACAACAACAACACCACACACCCAGAAATTTGTTGACAAGAAAGAAAATAGATCAGTGTAAAAACCAACGATAGCTTTCTATACTTACTTACAAAATCAGAATTAGATTATTCTAATGTGTGACTCTTGTATAAATATTCAATCACAATGAAGAAATGGAAAATAGATTGTAATAGATTCAAAGAAGAAACACATTAATACATCAGGAGCATTAAAATGAATGCATAAAGGGAAACTAAATTGACTTCATTCACAGTGGAGAAGGGAAGACATTTGAATCACTATTCTCAAGGTAATTTGTATATTTAATGGAAAAACTTTTTAGTTTTCTTGTAAGTCATATGCAATTTATAAGACCGTACAATAGCTCCCAGAAAAGCAAGTTGCATATAAAGCCGAAGGCTGTGCTAGGCACAGTGTATGATTTTATTTATGGTAACAATAATTTTTTCCTCAATCTTTTAGTCATCTTCACTTAGATGATCAATAATGTCATGTTTATTATGATTGCATATGCAAGATGAGCATTGCATTGTTATCATTTTCCCAGTTTGTTTTCTGTTTTCAAACAATTAGAATGCTCACATTAGTGTTTTACTATTGCATTTTTATGTTCTACTCTGTGCATACCACATACAGCCTGATTTTATCTCCCCCTTTCATGCACCTATTAACTGTGGTGCTTCCTTGCCCAAGTGAAGACTCTGCAGTGCTTCAGAAGCCCTGGGCTGGAGAAACAAAGAGAATCCTTCTTTGCTGGATGGTTGATGAATTTCGAGTGCTGGGTAGTCTTGGGTCTTTGTCGTTTTAAATGGTGGTAGCCCCGCTCCTGCTACACTCACAGCTCCTGCTTCAGGATTGCTCTGGCCCATCATTATTTGAAAGCGCCTTTTTACAGATGGAGACATTTTAATTTAGTCTGTGGAAAAGGCTTTGGTTCAGGCAATTATAGTCCATTTCTGAATTTTAATTTAAGTCAGTATTAAGTAAAACAACTTTTTACTGATTTGTTTTTTCATATTCATAGCAGGACTCAGGTATAGGAGCTGACTGGTACCCAGACAAGGGTTTTACCTCCTATTCAGCATCCATCTCAACACTCCTCTGCCTGAGTGCATCACTTTTAGCTGGTTTTGTTTCTCTACATGTGTCATGACCACTCAGTATCCCTTGCTGACCTTTTCTTCTTTCTGTGGTGTCATCTGTATGTGTTTTGAACAGAACTAGGAGTTTTACAGATTTTTCTTCTTATTTGCCAGTTATTATTTGCTTAAATACTTGAGGTCCTACTTTCTTCTTATGTAAAATTAAAGCTTGAGTTTAAATTAAATAATCTCTGTAAAGTACTTACTATGCTGATTATAAAACACTTGTTGTAATTCTACACTGACCCTGTAGCTTCACTCTTGGGTTCTTTGAGATCACCAAATACAAAATTAGAGAACTAATACTACTGAGGAAAGTAATAATGATGAGAATTCTAGCTAATATTTATTAGGAATTCATTACAATACCTCTTTATCCCTGGGGTATGCACTCTATAAACATCAGTGGATTCCCAAAGCAGGAAAAAATAATATATATATATATATATATATATATATATTTCATTATTATTCATTATATATATGTGTGTGTGTGTTTCTTTTATACATATACTTATGATAACTTTAATTTACAAAGTAATCATAAGAGCGATTAATAGTAATTAGTAATAAAGCAGAACAATTTAATTACATAGTTAATAAATGTTTATGAATGTATTCTCTCTCATAATATCTTACTAAATTTCTCAGCAATCTTACCCCACTATGCCAGCAGATCTGCTAATCAAGATGAAGTGACACATGAGTGGATGGTGTACACAGCATGAACTTCATGGACAAAAAGATGATTCATGCTTCAGCAGGAATAGGTCATAAGGTTAGGACATAACGCTTGAATAGCCAGTGTCTGGAATTTGGGATTTAATCCTCTCTTACTACTGATGATTGCAGATACCTGAAACTGGAAGGTGAAGTTGACAGTGATGGAGCCTGCATTCTCTAAAATCTATCACATCAGTTATTCAATTTGTTTTTAAAATGAGGTCTCCAGTGATGCAGTACTTTACCATAATCATTGTCAGCACTTCATTGTTACCATGTTTAGCTCATCTTACATTAACTGAATATCTGTTCCTCATTTTATTCAACACTGGACATGACACTCTCCACAAGATAGATGAAGGTTCCATTCTCAGACACTGATATATAAGGGCACAGAATAAATAAAATAATGAATAAGCATGAGAGTAAATCAAATAATTTCTTTCAAAAACAGTTTAACAGACAGAGGATGACTCTTGGAGAGAAGTTTAAGTTTCGTCAAGAGGGAAAGATTCTTTAAGAAATGTCCTTTAGCCGGGCATTGGTAGCGCACGCCTTTAATCCCAGCACTTGGGAGGCAGAGACAGGTGGATCTCTGTGAGTTCCAGGCCAGCCTGGTCTCCAGAGTGAGTGCCAGGATAGGCTCCAAAGCTACACAGAGAAACCCTGTCTCAAAAAACCAAAAAAAAAAAAAATGTCCTTTAAACTAAGGTGGAAGTGACAGCTCAACCACAAGATGGTTTGTGCAAAGAATGAATTATTTTCATTAATATGCAAGTAGCAATTAATCAGGCAGGGAACCATTACCTCAGACTGTTTCTGAGATGTAATGTCCACAAACAAAAATGAGTGGATGATGATACTGGAGAAGACAGAGCCCATCTATACATAGCTTTGAAGAACTCTATTCCGAATATGGACATTTGTCCATGCAAACTGAAAAGTTGCTGATAGACTTTATCTAGAGAGATGCATATGAAAGCATCAGTGGACAGGCTGGATTAGGAGGGAATACAGGTGCAAACACGCAGTTAGCATGGAGCCTAAATTTCTGTCTTCATGAATTATTAGATTCTTAAACTCAGTGGAGGAACACTATTTCTACATTATGACAAATACTCACACCTTATTAGCCTATTATAGTAAACGGCAAACGTAAGTTAAAGTTTGCAGGTACAAATTAAATTTCTAATAATCTGATTTGAAGATTAGGAGATTGTTTTGGATTATCTAGGATCCTTAAAACATCCTTAAGTGATAAGAGAGGCAGAAAGTCAGAATTAGAGGAGAAGATCATGCATGACTATGACTCCTTTGTCAGTCTCAGGTTTGAAGAAACAATGGGTTGCTTAGAGGATGGCTGGGAAAGTCAAGAAAATGGATTCTTTCTTAGCACCCCCAAAGTGGAACACAGCTGATGATACTATGATGTTAGTCAGTTAGAACCACTTTCAAAATTTAACCTCAGAAGTGGAAGACAATAGGTTTGCACTGTCGGTGTGTATAGTGACTTCTTTCAGCAGTAACAGGGGGCATTACAGATGACCTGAGCATAGGAGCATGTATATATGGATGACCACGCATTTGGTGTGAGGTTTTATGATACGTGTTGGTGGGTAACATAGTGTGCACTTTTAAAAACTGAGTGAATCAAAATTCATGTTAGGAGACTGACTGACATGGAAAGATGGGGGAAACAGCACTGGAGGTGGAGAGAAGGTATGGGCTTCGTTTCCGAAATGTCATGTACAAATTTCTTTATGTTTTTCAGAAAAATAGAATCTACCAACAAAACTTAGAGAAAACCAAAATTCTGGTAAAGACACTGGGCTTAAATAATGTTACAGGTAAGGGGTTGGCAGAATTTTCAGTATAACAAATATTCTGTGTTGGAAGAGGTATTTTTGTCTGTGTCACAGAGTCTTTATATTATTTATAATTAAAAGATATGATTTTTAAGTGTTTACTTTTTCTCTCCATTTTTTATTTAAATTAGAAACAAGATTATTTTACATGTCAATCCCAGTTTCCTCTGCCTCCCCTCCTCCTCTGTCCCCCCTCCAACTAACACTCTGCCTATCTCATACCCTTTCTGCTCTCCGGGGAGGGTGAGACCTTATATAGGGGGTCTTCAGTGTCTGCCATGTCCTTTGGGATAGGGCCTAGGCCCACTCCCTTGTGTCTAGGCTCAGGGAGTATCCCTCTATGTGGAATGGGCTCCCAAAGTCTATTCCTATGCTAGGGATAAGTACTAATCTACTGTAAAAGGCCCCATAGATTTCAGAGGACTCCTCACTGACACCTACATTGATGGGGGTCTGCATCAGTACCATGATGATCTCCCAGCTATCAGTCTGAGAACCAAGAGTTCCCCCTTGTTCAGATCAGCTGTTTCTGTGGGTTTCACCAGCCTGGTCTTGACCCCTTTGCTCATCAGTCCTCCTTCTCTGCAACTGGATTTCAGTTCAATTCAGTGTTTACCTGTAGGTGTCTGCTTCCACTTCCACCAGCTGCTGGATGAAGGCTACAAGATGTCATATAAGTCAGCCATCAATCTCATTATCAGGGGAGGGCATTTAAGGTAGACTCTCATCTGTAGCTTAGATTGTTACTTGGTGTCATCATTGTAGATCTACAGACATTTCCCTAGCACCTGATTTCTTTTAAAAACCTATAATGGCTCCCTGTATTATGGTAAAAGATATGATTTTAGATTTAGAAATAGTATTAACCTAATTCTTCCCAAATAAGTTGTTTACAGGCGAATCAGGAAAGTTGATTATGTTTATGACTTCATGGATAATATAGAGAAGTATGCTGCATTTTAGACAGGAGGGGCTGATTTCTAACCCTGAGGAGACTGGCAGCCAGAGAAGCTATTGACTGGTGAGTGGGTGGAAATGACAGGCAAATCTGCATTTTGGCTACTCTCTCTTCTCTTCAGCATGCAATATGCTTTCCCATGTATTTTTGGTTAAGAAATAATACTTGAAAGAAATATTGCATTATCTTATCTTCTCAGTAGAATTTTCAAAACAATGGCATAGTTGCATTTATTAGTTTTTCTATTGATAGCACACACCTTTGATCCCAGCACTTGGGAGGTAGAGGCAGGCAGAGCTCTTTGAGTTCAAAGCCTGCCTGGTCTACAGAGCAAGTTCCAGGACAGGCTCCAAAGTTGCAAAGAAACAAACCCTGTCTGGAAAAACCAAAAGAAGAATATTTTATTTAAAAACTAGTTTCTATATGTGGGTGTTTAGGTTGCATATATGTCTATGCACTGTATATACTTGGTGCCCTCAGAGGCCAGAAGGTGTTGGATCCTCTGGGATTGTAGCTACAGATGATTATTAGCTGTCACGTGGGTTCTGGGAAACAAAACTGATCCCTTTGGAAGAGCAGCCAGTCCATCTTCCCAGGCTAATGATTTACCTTATTTATTTTAAGTTACACTCTTGTGTATTGCATGGGTCTGTGAATATATACATGGGTACCTTTGGAGGCCACAGGTTATATTCTTTAGAGCTGGAGTTACAGGCCCTGGGGAGCCACCCAACATGGTTGCTGGAAACTGAATTCTGTTTATATGTAAGATACATTCTTAACCCCTTAACCATCTCTCACTTTTATTTGAAAACTCTTAACCTAAAGGGTTTACAATAGTATTTATTTTATGGAACAAAAGATTTGTTTATATGTAGCACAAAACAGTTTGTGTAGCATCTGATACATCTAAAGAAGTGTTGGGAAGTTTGTGTTTGTGGTTATTTTCTTTGCTAATAATACCTGAAGTATAACTTCTGGAAATTTTGGAGCAAAGTATCACATTAAAGGAAAGAGATTTTCATTGTATGAATTAAGTTTTCCCTTTAAACACTCTTTAGGGATTTATTTTTATTCTAAAACTTTGTGTCTGAGTATGTGTATACTTCTGTTTGTGGGTAGTTTTAAGTAACTACTGTGCACATACAGGCCAGAAGACTCTCAAGCTGGAGTTAAGAGGAGGTTGTGAGCTGCCTGTCTTGGGTGCCAGAATTAGACTTGGGTCCTCTGTAAGAGTGGTGTACACTTAACAGCAGACTACATTTCCAGCCCAGAGTTTATGAGTTTATAAAAAGACATCTATTTTAAAGACACATTTGGATTCTTTCTACAGTCCGTTGTAGTTAAGATTATTTTTACAAGTGATATTGATATGATTTTTATTAAAAACATATTTATAATATATTTTAGTTAAACTATAATTATACAGTTCCCTCTCTTTCCTCCCTCAAATCCTTCCTATCTTTAGATAACCTCTTCCTGTTGGCTACATAAAATGTGTTTTTAAAATATTATGTAGAAACAAGGAAATAAAAACGGAAGGAGATAAAGAAGCAGGTAGGTGAGAACTTCCACTTTAAGAAAAAAATGCGTTAAGGATGAAAACAACAATAATAAAACCCCCTAACAAGCCATTCTAAGTGTCTTGAGCTTTCTGATTGGAGGGCATGGAAGGATGAATTAGGATGGCGAAAAGGTGACCCAATTGAAAATGAGAACATATATGGTCGTTAGGTTTTGGTTCTACCAAAAATCTGGATCAGGGTTATTCCAAAAGTGACTAAGCAAGAAATAGAAATCAGACAAGAGTATTTGCCTGGAAATAGCTAAAATGGAAGGAACAAACATGCTGGCTAAGCAGAGAAAGCAGGACCATTGTTCTTGCTCACAGTAATGGCCCAGCAGCTTCCCAGCTCACTAAAACTCTGTAATCACACATTTTCCTTTGCTACTCTCTATCACCCTGATGGCCAATTTATCCACAGCAGCATATTTACAGGCCTGTTCACAGAATTGAAATTCTTCACCAGTGCTGATGCTACATTGCCTCTGAGCACTATAGCATTAATTGAACCAGCGTGAAAGAACTGATGAATGGCTTTGCTCGCAAGGAAAATGGTGCGGGGCAGCATTGCAATGGAAGATTTCAGCCAATAGTTAAAGGCTGGGATACAAAGCTGCTGCCTGCTGCAGTGTTATCTTTTCCTTCCAAGCTTATGTGTGATTGATAATTATTTTCTCCGTCACCTTCCCTTGGCTTTTTTTTTCCATTTTATTTGCTGTCATCCTGTAGCTCAAGGCCAGGTAGCAGACAGGGACAACTCAGACATAGATGGAAACTTCAGGTGTATTACTTTACTATGCCTCATTAAAAATATTCCAAACGAAGGGTACATTCAGACCACTGCTATTCATGTTATTGAGACAGGACATTGGAGACTGACTGTAACCAAATTAGGTATTTATAGAGCACGTTCCTGTAATGTACAAGTGTGCCTACTGCTTTTAAGTCTTGAACATTCTTTGTGTCCATTTAATTCAGTTTTTGTTTGTTATTGGTTCCCTATTCTTGCCCAGAGGTAGCTTTCCAAATCCAGTATCTACTATTCCCTTGGCTCTATCCTTCCCAGGTCATTCTAATGGTCGCAGCCCCACTTAAAATCCTTATGACAGCACTTTGTTTTGCTATTTTGTCTCCACTCTACAGTGGTGATACTGTTTGAGTTCTAACACAGGTGGAGCTAGCCCCTAGTTTACCATAGAGGACACACAGTGGTGGCAGAAGCCTTTAATCCTAGCACTAGGAGGAGGAAACAGGAAGTGGGATGGCTGGGCAGAGAGAGGAATATAAGGCAGGTGGAGACAGGAGCTTGCCCCCTTTCAGATTGAGGAGTTGGCAAGGTAAGAAGTGGCTGTGGTCTGCTCCTTTGTCTCTCTGATCTTTCAGCATTTGGCCCTACATCTGACTACAGGTTTTATTACTAAGACCTATAAAAATTAGTGTTATACTCTAAGTCTCAAATACAAATTCTGTATGGCCTATTTCTTTAAATCAACATTTCTCCAAAATATTCATTTATAGGATTAGGGTTTCACAGTTTGGTGGTTGTTCTCTTTTTCCATCAAGTGTTTCTCCTCTTTCTTCTATTTAAAGAGATTTCTTTTCTTGCATTACTACATAATAAAAACTAAGCAGGAATTACTCTTATTTCCCCTTCTTCAAATTATTTTATTACTAATGTGCTTTTCACCTTGATTTTTCAAGTTTTATCAAGTGTCAAAAAGTTACTAGTGGAAGTGATCTTTCATACTTAACTTTGTTATCTATACAACTAATCTATATATTTATATACCTATGTAGCTATGTATCTGTGTTTATCATTATATTATCTATTTATCTATATATGTATCATATAGATGATATGTAGTACCACCTATTTGTCTATCTAACATCTATCTATTCAGCATCTCATTTCCAATAGAAATTATGTGTTACTTGTATTTTCCTTTCCAGCTAAATATCACTTTTCTACTTTGCACTTATACTTAGATTTTTTTCCTCATCTCCACACTTCAATCATAAAATTTTGGTTATGCATTTATTTATTACCTTCATGCTCTAGTTTTGGTTGTTATTTTGATTTTTTACCTTATTCTACTTGCTTACTTGCAGTTGTGGACATGTCTTCAAATTTGTCCTAATTAAGCACTGGTTTCTGTTTGTGGTCTGTCAGTTTCCCTTCATCTCTCTGTGTGTTTGTGTATACATTATGCATATAATTAATATACAATATATAACACATGTATACATGCTTTCTGGTCATTTTGGTTGCTTTATTCCATCGAACACCACCCACAAAGACAATGACAGTTTTTTGTTACTCTTATTTTTCATTTGCCTGTCTGCATCAAAAGAATGAGTTTAGAATATAGTACATAATGAGTTATATTAATACACCATTCATTGATGTCAGAGAGTCCCAAGGATTCATTAGAATGAAATTGTTTCCTTGAAAACATTTATTTTAATTTCTGTTTTGTATTACACATGAATAAATATGAATAAATAAATATGTATTTATATGTATAAATATGAATAAATACCAGCTGTAGTTGGCAAAGGTTTGTTTAAGATGCTGATAGAATAAATTGTTATCATGAAAATCAGAAGTTCTGTATTTTCTGTTAACTCAGTAAAATGTATTGAGTTGTATTTTGTACATTGACAATAGAAAAATGCTTCTTGGAAATTCTTTCTGAAATAAATGAGTACTATATTTATCAGTCTCTCTATGTATCACTTTTAAAATATTATTTTTCTTTTGTATTTTTTAGTTGAATAAAGCAAGTTTAATTCATTTCCTTTTCTCACCACATTTACATTCGGTTTGGATACATCATTACATCTACTTTGTTACTTTTGAAGCATTTATAACTATTCATTACTATATATTAAAACAAAATAGTCATAATTATAGGTGGGTGGTACAGAGACTCCAGCACACCCTGATGAACAGGGAATGTTACTATTTTGTTATAGCTTTCATATGCAAGAAGATCTTACCAATTCCACCATCAAGGCCATAAGTCCAAAAGGAAACTTAAAATGATTAGATTCTTTACAAGCTACTAAGCTGTTCAAAACCATTAAAAATGTAAATTATAAGGAGAAAATAAAACTGTATGCAACTTCTTAGTGATATCTAAAAATCATCAATACTTGGTAGGCTCCTATAAGTCAATTAGATGAATTAATATTTTATTTGGTAATGGGAAGTAAAAGCAAACCTGGTTATAAAGACAGATTTCCATGTAAACACGAGGAAAATTTGTTCATATCCTTTTATGCACAGCCATTTATTTTTATAAGCAGGAAGAGGTGACAAAGTTATTTGAATTGTGAAAAAGAAAATTTTATGACCAAAATTTAGGTGAAAAATAAATATGTCCTTATTAACTGTTAATGAATACTTGTCAAGTATTCCAAAAAAAGTACCAATATTTCATCTGTATGAAAATAATAGAATCACTGACAAGAATAAAATAATTTTAAGACTCTACTTACTCTTATAAAATGTGAATAATTCAAATATTTTAAAATCATATTCATTAAATGATTGTATCAATTAAATATTTACATGTATATTAATATTGACTGCATAGTTTCCAGTATGAATATGTTTTACAATTATGTCATCAAGTAACCTGCATAGTATTTTAGCATAATTTGTATGTATTTTACATGTACTCTTTGTAAAGATTTTTTCATTATTCCCCTTATTTTTGCATTTATTTATTTATTTATTTATTTATTTGTTTGTTTGTTTGTTTGTGAGTGTGTGGATACATGCTACACTATGAGTGTGGTAGTCAGAGAACAACTTGTGGGAGCCAGTTCCCTCCTTCAACTGTGTGTGTTACGGGATTGGATTTAGGCCATCAAGCTTGGCAGCAGCCTTTACCAACTGAACCATCTACCCATCTACAGACTTTATTTTCTTGATGGAATTTTTCTGTGTATTCAAAACTTTAATAGAAGTTTACTTAGAAAGCCAAAAATGTGTGGAGAATTATAGAGTAATATGAGATACAAGTCTGTTTTCTCTTAAAGATAAGAAAAAAATGAAAAACCGCTGAGTATTTCCTAACCAAACTGCACAGAAAAAGTGATGCGTGAAGCTGAAATACATAATTAACCACTATGTATCTATTTGCCTGGAATGTACACGGATAAAAATTTCAAGAAGATTTTTCTCACGTCTTTGCTGTGAGTCTCGTATGAAGGCCTCCACATAATGGCACATAAACTAAAACGCTCTCTGGTGGTTGAGCAACACACAAGTGTTTGTAAAATATGCATCAAGATCCAGTCTAGCAAGGAAAAAAATAGAGAAGGACAATGACTAGAATAGTACCACTCCCAACAGGTACATGTATTGATTAGCATCAAGCTAGTCTGCAATGTGCCAAGCCTCTTTGGTGTAATTTGCATGTGGCTCAAGTACATAATCCAAAATGGAATCTCTGTCAAAGCATTAGAGCCTGTGTCAAAACAGGTGACTCTCACTGGAGAGTTGCAGTCACTCTCCATAAGACATGGACAATGAAGTCTACAGCAATAACATGAGAAAGAAGTGACGTGAAAGACCCAGAAAAAAGTCTTTCCCATTTCCTGTATGATAAGCCTACAGTGTTGCTTGTAGGAATCTTGAGAGTTTGATGTGTGTTCTTAAGTTCGGAGTTTAGGTATTCAAGGTCTAGGAATGCTTCCAGGTGGTGCAGACAACAGGGGAAGCCTTCTTCCTCTTTCAATGAGAAAATTCCAGTGTTCACTCAGTTCTCTATACTCACTTTCTCCTAAGATTTTGTTTGAAGAACAGCGTCATGAGCTTTTTGTTTTTTTCTTTTTGGCTTTTTAATTTTATTTTGCTTTTTTAAATTTGGAAGATGCTATGAAGCTCAGCCATGCATGTTGAAATTTAAGGAGTCAGCCTCTTTCCTTTTCACACAACAAACAGGACCAGGTAACTTTGCTCTTTTTAAGAAGTCTGTGAACTTGGGTGATTTGATATATCAATGTAGTTCTGATATGAATTTACCTGATGTTCAGTGATTTTCCATGGATTACAGTTCTTTGAAATATGCCTTTGCAGTCTTTTGTCCATCTAAAAATTTGAATTATGTGATCATCATAGTCACAAAAATCCAGTACCAGACAACTGTCTCCTAGATCTACTTGTTTTTTTCTGCTAAAACAATCAGATAAAACAGATAAGAAAATTTGGTGTGAGGAGGATATGGCTCAAGGAAGGTGGGATTTGATCAGTGTACATTGTATGCATATGTGTAAATATAACACTACCTCACACTCATATGTGCAGCCAATACACATCAGACTTTAGCAGGTGGGGGAGAGTGGATGAAGAGGTCAAGCGCCTACTTTAAAAGACTTAAAACATGTTGAAATACATGTAATTGAGACTGGGACTTTTTACCAAAGAATGTAGAAATCTAGATCTTTAAAAAAGGTTGAGGAAAAGTAAAGAAGAAACATTTTTCTTTCACCTAAGCTATGCCAGGTACTTCTCAAGCTGATAAACTAATCTTCATAATTGTTCTCCAATACAAATTGTTGTAATCTCTATTTTACAAGCTAAGACTTTTAATTGTTATAGAGGAATTATCCTCTGCTAGCACAGTTCTAAGAAGTAGAAACTGGAGGTGAATTCAGAACTTTCTCAGTGAAAGATGCATGGCTTATATGCAAGTTTCTTGTGAACTTGTAGTAACAACTCCAAATAAATTCCAAAGGAAAATCAAGATATCTCCAACAAGAGGAGATTCAATTCTGGATGGTGACTAAAAGTATTTTGGTTTCACAGGTATCTCTGTAATCATGTTCATGTCTTGAATACATATGCCCTATAACCCTATAAGGAGACAAGGGTCACAAAAGAACTTAAAATAGGTCACACTTCCTAAACACTACCCAATAAAAGTTTGGAAAGTATCTGGACATTAAAAGTATATTGCATATAATGTTCACTTTTTTCTTAAATTAAACTTACAAAAGACTGGTAAGTAAAAAAAATCTAAGTATAAAAAGGTTTAGGGTTTATTCAAGAACACAATTGTCTAAGGCTTAGTGGCTCACTCTCTGGTACAAAATTGAGCTGACATATTTTCATTAAATACAATAATTTCCTTAAATTAAAAAAAATCTTAGGCTGTTTCAAATTGCTTTGCTGAGTGTTTTCATCCCAAGAACAGCAGGTGAATATGAACAAGTTCAAACCTATTTTTATTTTCCAGTAATCCCAAATGCCTTAGCTTTGCTAGCTAATAGCATTCAAAAACATGCTGATCTTGGCAGTAATGAGAGCCCTGAGAGAGACCAGGCTGAGTGAAGGAATACAGGGTTGGGCTTTCATGGGGAATTTTAAAAGCAATCGATGGAAATACAAAAACTTTTAAGTTCATCTCACCCTAATTCCCAAAATCTGAAATAGCATGTAGGAAACAAATTAACCCAACTTTCTTTTATCTGCAAATAAACACATTTCAACCTTAAAAATAATTTAAAAAGAAAGATGAAGGGGATATAGCAGCAAGCACAAGGCATGCATCCTGAAGTAAATAAATATGCATTTCTATTTATGCATGGAAACTGAAATCAGCCACAAGTAATTATGAAACAGTACAGTAACAAGCCATTCCCTCTAAGAAGTTTATAGTCTGACTCTAGATTGTTTCTCTTCACATTTTGTTGCAAATATGTTGCTTGAATTTTGAATATCTGAATTTGCCAATTAAAAAGTTAAATGAAGATTTTATTTGTTCTCTGCTCCCTGAGTGTGTCCCCCAAATTAAGTGTCATTATGACTGAACACTTTCTTCCTCATTTTGATGTTGGCTTATTCAGTTATTTGGGCACATAATTACAATATACGATACATTTTAGAATGAACTAATTTCCCACTGGGCTCTTGAATGGATGATTTATATTGTTGGCGTTTGCTCCATATGTAGCTTGGAACATGGACATTCTGTGCCTTTGCTATATTAGGATTGATCCTGCAGGGAAAACAGCACACTAGCACACTGGAAAGAACAGTATATAATTTTCATTTTTTAATTTAAATTTTTAATTTTTTGTTATTTTTGAGAATTCCATACATGCATATAATGAAATATTATCACATGTATCCCCAGTTTCTCTCCTCCACCTTCTCCCATGTCCCACCTCCAATGCATTTCACTAACAGATTCATGTTCTTATTTTTATTATTAGTCTACTTAGCACTGCCTATATGATCCTGGGCTGCAGGACCATGCACAGGAGCATGGGAAACCTACAGTGGCCACATTCTCAAAACTGAGTGATTGTCCCTTCCTCAGCAGCTATCAACTGCCAATCACTTCTCAGTAAGGGGTAGCCCCTGGAGGTCTTCTACTCATCTCTGACACGATTTTGGTTATGTTAGTTTATGCTATTGTTGTGCAGGTAACTACAGTTACTGTGAGTTTATGAGCGTGATAGCCACATCATGTGCAGAAGACAACATTTTACACCATTCCCTCCTATCCTTTGATTCTTAATACTCTGAGTTTCCTCTCTTGTGATGTTCCCTTAGCATTAACGGTGGGGCTTTCTATATATGCCATTTTTAGGACTGAGGACTTGGTATCCTTTTTTAAAATATTTATTTATCTATTATGTATACACTATTCTGCCTGCACATATACCTCCACTACAGGCCAGAAAAGGGCACCGGAACACATTATAGATGGTTGTAATCCACCATGTGATTGCTGGGAATTGAACTCAGAAGCTCTGGAAGAGCAGCCAGTGCTCTTAAACTCTGAGCCTTCTCTTCAGCCCCAGGACTCAGTATCTTATTCAGAGCACTTTGAGCTTTATGCCTCTCTTTGTTGACTGCTTAGCCCTGCAAAAAAACAAAACAAACAAACAAACAAACAAAAAACCAAAACCCTTTTCTATTCAAGGTTAAGAGTGGCCCAAGTTTATGGATATAAACATAAATGTTTAGGAGGCAATTTTACAACATGGCCATTTAGCCAAATAAAGATAGCAGATTATTTTCTGGGGCCTATGACCTCCACAGCCATAGGCTTTTGAACAAGACTATAGTACCAGACATGGAATTCCTTCCTGTGAAGCAGGCTTTAATCCAGTCAGAAAGTGGTTAGCCATGTCACCATTGCACTAATGGGCACTTCTATCCTGAGAAGTCTATATTGTGCTATTCAGGTCCCAGAGTTGTAAAGTTCAGTTACATATTTTCTCATTTAGTAGCCAACATAGCACCTTCTAATAGTATGGAAGGTAGCCACAGGAAGGATGCTTCCTTGTCAGTTGAAGATTGATTTCCCTATGTCCTGTAGCCAAAGCAGGCAGTCATAAGGTCTCACCATGTAGTTATGGTGTTTAACTAAGAGCAATGACAATGACCTTTGTTGGTTGAGAGTTCTGTGGATCTCAGTGACTGATAATTTGTAGGAAGGCATCCCATGCTTTGTACTGAAGCTTTCATTTAATAGTCACATTTTTAAAAATTTTTCTGGGAGTGATCTTGTCCTCCCATTGAGATAATTTCACTTGAGCATTTTTTAAAGTTGTGTGTTGACATTAGCTATTTCCATAGGTTTTTTTATATATATAAATTCTTAGTTTTGGTTAATTTTTCCACTCTGCACTCCTGTCTCCATCCACACTATTCTTTACTCTTAGTATTCTCTCCTCCTCTTTCATTTCACATGTGTCCTACTATCCTCCCTTATGTTTTCTTTTTGAAAGTTTCATTGTGAAGTAACAAGCTTCCATATGGCTTTTCATACCACTTTCCTAAAATTAACCCTTCTCTTCACTTCCTTATTTTCCCCAAACTTCCCTGACCCTCCCTGATTAAGCCATTCTACACCAGCATTCCACCTTACTATCTTTACTTTACCTACAATTTACTTTCTCACCTCTCTTAACAAGCTCCTGCCTCAAAAGGCTTCATCCTAATTTCCTGGTTTCCACTTGCACTCCAAGTTAAACACACACAAAACAACAGATTTGCAGCTTAGATCCAGACATGAAAGGAAATATAAGGGATCGGAGAAAACTGGAATTTCAACAGGCAGTAAAAAAAAAAAAAAAAAAGGAGGAATGAGAGAGGGAAAGAAGGAGCAAGAAAGAAAGAATAAAGGGAGGAAAGATGGAAGAAAGAAACAAAGAAAGGAAGGATGAGAGAAAGAGAAATGGAAGAAGAGAAAGAAAGAAGCTAGAGGGTTGTCATTCACTGTGCACAAAACTCAACTCTAAATAGATAAGGGCCTCAACATGAAATATGATGCCCTGATATTTTTAGAGCACAAAGTAAACCACAGGCTTCAACTTAGAGGTACAGCTCAGAGCATTCTCTCCAAAACTCTGGTAGCACAGGAAATACTACCAACAACCAACAAATGAGGTCTCACAAAACTCAAAACTCTACACAACAATGGAATCTGTAAAGCAAATGGAAAGATAGCTACAGAGTGTAAGAAAATCTTTGCTAGCTATTCATCTGACATATAATTGTTGTCTAGAATATTCAGACATAAAAACCCAAACATTAAGAAAAGAAACAACTGAACTAAAAGGGGCTATAAAACTGACCAGAAAATTCCCAAAAGAAGAAGAAATACAAAGGCAAGTAGAGCATTTTAAAAAGTGCAAACTTTTTTTTTTAACCAGGGAAATATAAATAGAACTACTTTAAAAGTCCATCTCATTCTAGTCAGAATGGTCTTTAGAAATACAAATGAAAACAAATGCTTGCATGGATGCAGTGAAAAAGAAAGCTTTATACATGGATAGTTAGGGTGTTAGTAATGTCACCACTTAGGAAAGCAGTTTGGATGTTTCTAAAAATCAAATGCTACTCCAGGGCATTCAGCCACTGAACTTTATATCCACTTGAACATTCATGTTCATTGCTTGATTCACAGTATCTAGGGAATGGAATCAATCTAGATGACCATCAACAGAAGAACAGATAATAAATTTGATCGATATGTACACACAATGGGATATTACTCAGCTGTAAAGAAAAGTGAAATTATGACATTTGCAAGTAAATAGATGGAACTGGGGAAAATTATGTTGAGTGAAGTAACAAGCTCAGAAAGATGTATTTTGCATTTTTTGAATGCATAGTGGAAATTACTCAAAAGAAATTGCTTTTCCTTTTGACAAAGATGATGACAATGTTAATAAAAATGAAACTTCTCTGTGAAAGACATATATGAATTTTAGAAATGGATATTTCTTCAGTAACATATAAATAGTTACAGCAAGTAAAAATATACACAACCATAAAGGTCATGATGAAGTAAATGTTATAGCAGTGGGCAAATACAGCATTTCAGGTAAGATCATGAAATCTCCTTATTTGGCAATGGGATTGAGAAAAGTGAGTACTTAACTTATAATAAGCTTGTCTTTCAGCTGATGCCCAGCATTGTGGACAAATGACTGATGGCTTCTCTTTTACAGTCAGCAGGAGAGTGAACCACAGCTTACACAGAATGGTCTCAGAAGTCAGGGCAGTCTAGAAACTCATAGTGCTGTTTCAATCAGAAGCTTTATTGTCACCATATCTTTCTAAAAAAAACAGTCTTTTTTTTTAAAAAAAATTGAACATATTCTACTTTCATCAAGTAATCTGCTAGTATAGTGATTATTACTATCTCAGCAATGATGCAGAATCTTAAAATCTCAAGCTACATAAAAAGCAAAGTTCAGCACTATCAATAATTTATGCAGTAGCCCATTGGGAATTAGGCATACTCTAAAATCTATTATTTATTCTCATTAAAAACATGGATAAATTGCCAGGGGAATTTTGTACCTGAATAGTTGTAAATGCAGTGTGTTCATGGGAGTGCATTCCAACAGAAAAATGTACATTACTATATTCTCTAGATTTATGTTTCAGGAGCTTTAGGAACTTTCAGACTTATATGTGCAAATTGGTATTCAACTTAACAACTGGCTAATAGACATTGGTAAATGTCAGTGATCTATCTGGTATGTTGAAGGACATGGTGATATACTGATGGATCAAATAGACATCCAACCCTATGTAGTGTATAGGCTAACAATGAAAATGAGATAATGAACATACAAATTGATAAAAATAATTCAACCTTGTAAGATTATTAAACATTGGCAAAATGGTGGGAAAATCGTGAGTTATTTACACAGTGAGGTCAAATTAATGCGTGAAATACAGAATGGTGTATTTGGAGCTCCAACTTTATATTGTTACCAGAAAGAGAGAGACACACTACCACTGTTGATTTGAATGTTAGCTAAAGAAGCTCATTGATATGATTTTGCAATAATAATATTTGCAGTGAGAAAGGAAAAGCACTAATGGAGTCTTTGACTAAACCAGAATTGTATGTGGGAGGTAAAAGTGTGCATAAAGCAACGTTCCTTATAATGCACGGAGTTCCAGCAAGTATGAAAGTAGTCAGGGTAGAATTATAAAAGGCAAGGATTAATAACAAATTGCCATCTCCACATGAGACTTAAGGGAACGCAAAGCTTTGGACAGTTAGAAAAGTGAATTAAGCATGAAGATCACATAAATCTGCCCTTCCTGTATTTTCAAATGCTCTTTGCACCTCAACTCATCCATGGGATTCAAAGATGATCAAGAGTTTCTCACATTTAAGCATACATGAGTATGCATGTACATGTACATCACGATGTACCCTGATATTAGTTCCTTTAGCTCAGTACTGAGTATTTAAAATTTCCTAAACTTATGTTTCTTTGTCTTTAACTGTGAATTGTAACTACACAAAACGTCTCTCTGAGGGGATGATAGTCTTCTAGTGCCACCAGATATCTACCCCTCCTTGAAATTGTGGCACTATTTAACTAGTGTTTTTTTTTTATTTGAATTACAAACAAGATTGCATTACACGACAATCCCAGTTCCTTTCTCCCTCCCTTCCTCCCCTACCCCCCAAATAAAACCCTACCTATCACATATCTTTTCTTCTAATCTACACCTGACTCAACCTTTCTGCTCCCTCATGACCTCTGCATCCTTCCTTTTTTTCCCTTCTCATTCTCCTAGCTCACTCCCCCTCTAACCATGTTCTCAATTTGCTCAGGGGAGGGTGACCCTTTCCCCTTCTCCAGGGGACAAAGTTTGTCTCTTATAGGGTCCTCCTTGTTTACTAGTTTCTCTGGCAGGGTGGATTGTAGGCTTGTAATCCCTTACTCTATGTCTAAAATCCACATATGACTGAGTACATATCATGTTTGTCTTTTTGTGATTGAGTTACCTCTCTCAGGATGGGTTCTTCAAGTTCTATCCATTTTCTTGCAAATTTCAAGATTCCATTGTTTTTTTTCTGCTGAATAGTACTCAATTGTGTAAATTTACCACAATTTCTCTATCCATTCTTCAGTTGAGGAGCATCTAGGCTGCTTCCAGTTTCTGGCTATTACAAATAGTGCTGCTATGAACATCGTTGAACAGATGTCTTTGTTGTATGAATGTGCTTCTTTTGGGTATATGCCTAGGAGTGGAATTGCTGGATCTTATGGTAGACTAATTCCCATTTTCTTGAGGAATTGCCATACTGATTTCCAAAGTGGCTGTACAATTAACTAGTGTTTTGTTATTATATAATTAAATGTACTATTTAATGCAGAATAAATGATGCAATGTGTATGAGTGAGAATGTGACACATTTCTGAGCGTATCCCATCGAAATTGTACCTAGTACATAATTTTCCAGTTGGATGACAAGCAAATCTTTAAAAAGTTCTTGTTTTCTTTATGATTTTGAAGTAACTCACAGTAGAGTGTACTGATAGATAATTCCCCAAATGGGATTTACTTTGTTACTTGAAAAGTAATCACCAGTAATGAAAATGTGCAGTTAGAGTTGACTTGTGTACGGTTTGTTTTTGTTTAATAGATAAGTAATTTACTTATATGAAAGGATAATTGTAATTCCAAATTGAATTTCATATCTAAATAATTTGATTAGGAATGAAATTATTTCTTGATTATAGATAATCTATAAATCTGCATGTTTACCTGCATACCAGAAGAGACAGGATAGCATAGTTGCCCAAGCAAAAATGCCTACAATGAATAATGAGAGAGAATTTGTTTAATAAGTATTTTGTTAAGATTATTAATCCCAAGTTAAATGCCCATGGAATTTTAATGAACATAATTACACAAAACATATGAATGTAAATGGGATTCCTGAGCCTAAAATATATGTTTTCGTTAGTTATTTATTTTATGGGAGGAAGAACATCTGGTGTCATGTGGTCTAAAAACTTCTGAGAGACCAGCATTGTTGAGCACTTGTCCAGTCAGGTTAGTCCTGTGTAAGTAACATGCAACTTATAATGCCATTTACAAAGAGCTCATATATATTCTAGAATATGTAATACGAAGCTTTTTAAAATTCGCATAGAAAGCAGAGTCATCTATGACAGTGTTGCTGAGTGTTGATTCAGATAAGCTGAGCTCTTCAGACTCAACGATAAATTCCACAAACAGCTGAGAGCCATAACAAAAATGACATGATGCCAGGTTTGGTATTTGTCACATGCACTGTTCCACACAAAGGGACCTCATGCGCTTCTGCTTCCCATCAATGCAATGGGGCAAAAATAACTTAAAATTGGTATACAACATGAAAAACTTGGCATAAATTTAGCAATGGATCTGGTACACTAGTTATTTATTGAGGTTTTCCCATTGGAATTCCTGGTTCCCTGATCCTTATTCTGGCAAAAGATATTCTACCTGAAAGAACTTCCTGTTACTTGGAATATGATGCCAATACATTCAAAGAGCAACAATAACATTCTTTATTGTAAAGGAGTTCACCCAAAATTGTGCTTTCCAGGTTAAAAACATAAAAACAAAAGTACCAGAGTCCTATATTTGTGTATTCACCTCTCTGGGAGTAGTACCCTTTTTTCCAAGCACTGTAGAAGGACAGTGACAGCATAGATCCTAAAAGGGAAGGTCCAGTTGGAAGATCAAGGCTGGCAGAAAAACACAATTATCTAATGAATTCTAGAAGCCACAAATAAGAAAAGACATGAAATACCAGCCTTTGTATGTCTGACTTATTTCACATAATAAAATTCAACCATTCTCTGGAAAATAACAATTTCATTCTTTATAGTGTTTGTATACCACATTTCTTTTATCGCTTACCTGTTGATGTGAACCTAGGATGACAGATAAAAGTGGGGGGGGGGCAGAGAGGAGATTGATCTAGAGGGAGCGAGCAAGCAGCAGGGGGGGGGCACAAGGGAGACTAAGAGAAGGGAAAAGAATGGACAGAAGAAAATAGGAGGGGAACTAGAGATAATGAGAGGGGGATAAATAAACAGCATATATTTAAATTGTCTCTAGAAAACTAACACTACATTCTGAGAACACCCCTGCCCCATAAAAGAGTATTTCATGTTATAGAAATTTTAGGAGTCAGAAAGGAAGCTGAGTTCTCATGTATATGCAGGATATATTCACTGCATAAGGGTTAACAAAGAGAAGAAATGGATGGCCAAGATGCAGAATTTGATGGGACTGGCAGAGATGGTATTTTGATTGGGGAGAAGACCACACAGTTACCATATAGCTTTTGCCCAGACATCTGAGAAGGAGATGTGACCCAGAAGAGGCACTGTGAAGATTCATCTCCCTGGAGACAGAATATGGACTAGCACATATTCAGAGAACATGACAGCTGTTGACTTAGTCACTTCTGAAGGAACCAACTAAGACTGCTTTTACTCCCCCTGGTAAGTGACCCTGGGTCTTAGAAAAACAAATGTAGTCTTCTGTCTGGAAGCCTCCCCAGACCCTCCCTGCTGGGGCCTTCCTCTGAGTGGCCTACCAGGTGTGGATGTGTTCCTTTGACTGGAGACTTTGAGAAATTTAGTTTGCAAATTCTCTGGGAGGGGTTGTGTAGGGAAAAAAATGATAAGTGAGGGAGTTAAAGTGTCAGTACATGTCATATTCGAGGTCAGAGAAATTAGGAAAAATTGCTAATCTTTAACTCATGTGCATTAGAGAATTTTCTTCTGTCCAGTGTCATGCCCCGTTAAGCAGACTATAAATATCGATCAGTAGTATCTAATTTCATTAAGCTTTATAACATCCTATGACTCCAGAACTCTTTTATGAAAAGAAAACTTGAACCCAGTGAAAGCTTTAAATTAGAGAATACATTTTCTTAAAATTACTGAACGATTTATTAGTCTCAATATACCATTTATTTTATATATTATAGAGTGAACTAAAAAGAAAAATAGAGTGCTATAATCTATTAGCACAATAACTGTGATATTCAAAAAAGGTTATTGAAAGTATTTATGAAATGAACGCCTTATAACAAATTTAAACTTAGACGTGTCGAGGGACATAAAATGGGCCCACTTTATCTTGTCTTAAGGTCAGAGAGTTCAAACCTACTATTGCTCTCTCAAGGTTAAACAACAGAATGTTTGGCCTAGAGTGTGGCTATTGTGTGTCTTACCTTGACAATAGGATATTTGGCCTAAGAAGTAACTAGTGGATGTCTTTAACACAGAATATTTGGTCTAAGATGTGGCTATTGTATATCTGCCTTGACAACAGGATATTTGGTTTAGGGTATGGCTACTTGATGTTTTGGACATTGATAAGGTAATTACACTTGATTGTTTTTTATATCTTGCCAAGGAAATCTTTCTTTGACTTTCCCCACTTTTGTTTGGGGTATATTAGGGACTGTGTGTGTAATAAACTCATGGCTTTTCCTCAATATTCACTGAAATGTCCTCCCAACTCTATCCTGTGTCTCTTTCTTTTCTTTAGTATCAGTAATTTTTCTACCTGGCATTTCTTAATCCACATGCATCCCTCCAAGCACAGACTGGTCTAATAAACCAGGCAGGTCCTGGCTGTTGTTGTCTCCTGGATGTGGGATATTACAGAATCAGATATTTTTACCTAACCAAGCACACGTAAAACACAGATTTAGAATTTGTTAATAAACATCCTTAAAAATGTCAACATTATTTTAAGACTATTTAGTTAAAAAAATTTTCTTGTAGACATAGTCTCACCATGTATCCTTAGTTGCCTTAAAACTTGCTGTATAGACTAGACTGACCTTGAAATAACAGAGCTCCTTCAGTTTGCCTTCTGAGTGCTGGGATTAAGGACATATGACATCAGGACTGGCTAGTTTTAATTTCTTTAGTACTATTTTGAAACATCTATAATGAGATTATTTCTTGACATTACTTTTTAAAGATAGTAGTGTCTTCATGCTTTTAATAATAGATATAAAATTACATTGCTTATAAATTTCATTTCAGAGCCATTCAAGGCAGTTTGGCATTTGATATGGTCAATGCTTAGATATGTGATATATTTAACTTAGATGTATGATATAATTATAATGATATTTTTACACTTAATACCCTCATTATATACCATGCACAGAACAAAAAATATTGTTGTGTGTACCCTTTCCAATTTTTTACAAGTAAATCTTTGAAATTCACAGTTTTATTACTCAGTTAATCTGTGGATAATACTGATATACTGGATCTCTCTCTCTTTGCTGTTCTTTTTTATTTAAATTAGAAACAGTGTTGTTTTACATGTCAATCCCAGTTCCCTCTCCCTCCACTCCTCTCCTGCCCCCCACTGATCCCATACCCCAAACCCTTTCTGCTCTCCAGGGAAGGTGAGGTCTTCCAACAGAGATCTTCAAAGTTTGTCACTTCATTTGGAGCAGGGCCTAGGCCCTCCCCCATGTGTTTAAGCTGAGAGAGTATCCTTCTATGTGGAATAGGCTCCCAAAGACCAATCATACACTAGAGTTAAATTCTGATCCACTACCAGAGGCCCCATAGACTGCCCAGACCTCCTAATTGACACCCACATTCAGAGGGTCTGGGTTGGTCCTATGCTGGTTTCCCAGCTATCAGTCTGGGGTCCTGATTCAGGTCAGCTATTTCTTTGGATTTCTCTAGCCTGGTCTTGACCCCTTTGCTCATCACTCCTCCTCTCTGCATCTGGATCTCTTAACTTACCATGTTGAAAGCAATCTTCTAAACTTCTTTCTCAGATTGATCCTCACATTTGAGAACACTGAACTTTAAGAATGAATAAACAAAAAGAAAATGTTAAAAGCAACTGATAAATCAAAAACTTAAAAAGCACTCCAGTTTACTTCTTCAAAAATATTTTTATATTTTGTTATTGTTTGAGGATTGCATACATATAATGTATTTTGATCAATTTGCCTCATCCAGTTTCTCTCCTACACCACCCACAAGTACTGTCTTCCAATTTCCTCTCTCTCTCTCTCTCTCTCTCTCTCTCTCTCTCTCTCTCTCTCTCTTATTTTCCATCCTACTGAGCACTGAGTCCACTTAGTGCTGCCAGTATAGTACATGCATGGGTGTTGGACCATCTACTGAACCATGGGTAACATCTCAAGGCCCACATCCCCAAAGAAAATGAACTTTTCGGTCTTTCCTAGCCATCCTCCATGGCGGGTGGGTGAAAGACCCGAGCTAACATGGGGTTAGCTCGTTAAACAACAATAAAGCCTCATGCAGTTTGCATCAAGCTTTCAAATCTGCCTGGTGATTGGGGTGACTGAGGTCCTGTGCTGAGACCCTGGAGGCCTGAGCTTTCCGGGGGGGGGGGGTCTAACATTATGACTTCATTTGTTCCTGGATTCTTCCCTGATCCCCAGGATTAGGCTTTGGAAGAAAGCCTTTGGGAAATCAGAAAAGTTGGAAGCTCTACCACCCACTCCAGGACAGCTGATATATATATTCTTCCACAATGCAATATCTTTCATAGGGTTTGGCTTTTTGGATAATGCAATTATGATTGTTGCAGGAACCCAAATTGAATTATCTATTGGAATTATTTTGGGAATTTCAACAATGGCAGCTGCTGCTTTGGGATATCTTGTGTCAGATTTAGCTGGACTTGGCCTTGCAGGTTATGTTGAGGCCTTGGCTTCCAGGTTAGGTCTATCAATTCCCGATCTTACACCAAAGCAAGTTGACATGTGGCAAACGCACGTTAGCACACATCTGGGCAAGGCTGTTGGTGTGACTATTGGCTGCATTCTAGTAATATTCCCTTTGTTTTTCTTTGGAGGAGGTGAAGAAGATGAGAAACTGGAAACAACAAATGAATCATCTTAGAATACTTATAAAACGATGTAAACTAATGTACCTCAGTCATTAAAAAAATACTGTCACAGCATTTAGTGGTGAAGACAGTAACAGTGTATAGATACAGGGATCAAATAATTCAGCATGTATTATGGAAACACTAACTTATTTTGGCTTGGTCTCTAAAGACATCTTTTATTTTTTTAAACCATTTAGTATCATTTTCTGTAAATTGTTGAGATGCTTTTCCTCAGTGGCAGTCAACATGTTATCTTTTCCTCCTCTCTGTGTATCAACATATTATTTAACATTTAGTCATTGATACTGTACTGTACTGACTTGGGGTTTGCTTATTTGTTATGTAACATGTATATGCATGGAAATACCTATTTTATGTTTTTTTTTCTTGGTGGTTATAATTCAACCCTAGGGTTTTAATCCCTGCCTGGTGGCGTCACTTCTGTGTTATTTCACAGTAAATACTTACAGTCATAAAATTTCACTCATTTTAAAGCTTTCCCATCTATTCGAAATGAATAGAGGTTTGTAAGTGTTCTAAGTATATCCGGTTCAATTTACTTTTGAACCATGCTGTCTTAAGGGCCAGAGATTAATCAGAAAGATCGATTTGCTGGCCTTCCTTTTACATACACCATATATGCTAACAAGTGTACTTATTTCTAGTTGACGTTTTACCTTTAATTTCCCAACTTTGAATAATCAAACCGTGAGCTCTGGTTTGTGAGGGAAAGACGGTGTCAATGCTTACCATCTTTGGAAATAGGGATTAAGAAGTCAGGGTGAACTAAGGAATTTGGGATGACATTTGGAAATTATGCTAAATTTTGGGGTTTTTTGGGAGATAGAAAATGGAAACTTTCAAGATGGTTTATGGAGAATGAGGTGGACACAGGTGGTGTTTAGAGAGTCCATGGGGCATCTGTTTTGTTACTTTGGGAGGATTTCCCCCTGACCTGCTATTGTCTTGTCAGAAGGGAGTGAGTATAAACAGTCCGTGTTCAGAATCCTAATCTCATTAGATCTCGCTTTGTGAATTTTTTGGATGATTTTTTCTTTTTAGAAATAACATGTGTTTCATATTTTGCTCTTCTCTGTATAGTCTGTCAAACATACCTTGAGAAGAGAGCCTTTCTCCCGTTTCTGCAGATTTTTTCTTTGCAGTGATTGTAGCACGTGGTTGGTGAGAGCTGTCTGTGTCTGTGCTTGTATGTCTGACCTAAACCATGTGGGGGTCCTAAGTTTTCTCCCATGGGGCCTACACAAGGCAGAAAGTTCCATGTCACAGAATAATTGAACATGTGGAAGAGAGAAACTGAAGTTAGAAGTTATTCTTTGGGGAATTAAAATTATCCATGTTGGCTAACTAGTTGGAAAACACTGGGTTAGCATGACTATGCCTTTCAAATCTTATTTTGGAGTTTTGTTTACACATATTTACTTCAAGCTCTTTTTAAAGCAGATTTCTCTTCCGTAAGAAAATGTGTCACATATGCCCTTGTGCACTTTGGGTTGATTTAGTGTTGTCCATTTATCATAGAGTCTAAGAAAAAATAGTATGAAAAAAACCATCCAATTCTCATGTACTCAAGTAACATTTTTCCTTTGATCAATTAGAATTACAGGACTTGAGATACAGAAAGACCAGTCTTTCATATCTCCTTCCACATAACACATGGACACCAGGGAGAGAGCTCCAGGCCGATAGATTAGAGTGTTTCATTTTCTGTGTAAACCGTGAGTGTGTGTCTATCCTTTGTGTTTTGGTGGCTTTCCTGTATCTGTTTTGTTTTTAAGTGTTGTATTGTGGTGCTTAACTTTCCTTCTTATTAAATCCCATTTCCAGAAACCGTCTCGGAGTTTAGGAAGAACTTTTGATTGTCCATTTTCTTTATCTTTCTCTTAAATACACCCCATTCCTTACCAGAATCTCTGGTAACACAATTAATTAAGCCAGTGTCATTAAGTCTTCAGCTGTCTCAGTTGTCAGCACATGAAAGATGTAACTTTCACATTGAAAGACATTCACATTTTCAGTAAAACACGGAATCATATTTAATCAATAAAGTTTTGAATCATTAAAATGCTTAATTTTTAAAAGCAAAAATAAAAAAAAGGAAATGAACTTTTCTTCTTCTCCCTGGTATCAACTGTGAATCCTCAGCTAGGAGTGAGACCTTCCTCCTCCATGCTGGGAATTTATGTGGCTTGAGCTTGTGTGGGTCTTGTGGATGCTGTCAGTTCATATACATTGCTGCCTCAATATATCTAGGAACCACTATTTTGTGGCAGCCATCCACTATTTCTGGCTCTTATAGTCTCATCTTTCAGGATGATCCCAACCTCTGAAAAGAGAGGATGTTATATAGATGTTTCATTTGGGCTTAGCACTCTACAGTCTCTTATTTTCGTCCACTCTAAACATGTCAGTCACATAATCCAGTCTACTAACAAATGCCTATTTACTCTACCTTGAAAGCAAGTCTCACAATCTCCATTCTACTTTGGTTCTAGAGTCATTATTCGACTTGGTTTCTCTCTTAACTTCTTGAAATTAATTACTAACTTCATGTTCCTAATTAATTACTTGCTTCTACTCTTGTTTGCAAAGGTTGGTTTGTTTGTCTTTCAGTATAGCTACAGCTATTCGATAAGATAACTCAGAGCATGCCCTTTTTCTACTCAATGTTCTTGGGTGAAAACTCTAGTTTTTATGATGGAGTAAAAACACCAGACCTTACAATTGTCAGTGAGACACTGGAGCCTGGCACCTGTGGTTTCCATTGTATTTCTTATGGTCACTTTATTGTCACCACCATACTGGCCACAGTTCATATTGTCACGCATACCTTTGATAGACCCTTTGCCTGGAAGGACTGTTCTTCACTTACCATTCTTTGTCAGGTGTTTGCTTTGTTACACTTTTTCTGATTTTTTATGGACCACTCCACTAAGACTGTGAAGACATACCCCTCTCAGCAAGTGCTAACCCTGTTTTGTTTTTCCTGCACAAGACATATTCAGCTTTCCCAGAGAAAATGTTGCACTGAACAAAATTAAATAACTAGAAAGGACTTTATTGTAGTAGGGGGGCATAAACCACTCAAATTATCTGAATTCTATTATACTGAATCAAAAACCTACAGTGTTGTAAGAGCCAAAATGGGAAGGATTGTAGGCCAGCTTTGTATACAAATTGGTCTTCCCCTAAAGAAAAGTACAGTCCCTTAAATCTTCATGGTAGGAAGAAGTTTTACAATATTAGCCATCCAAGTCAGGCTCTACCCCTCCCACAGAAACTTGGAGGCAGGGGTACTATATTTCTTCACAACTATATTTCAAAATATGAAAAAAATTACATTTCAAAGCAAGACAGTGCTATGCTGTAAAACAGTCAAGAGGCTACAAGAAAATTTACAACTCAAAGAGGAAGCGAAAGAATTTACACTTTGAAGTTTTCTAAAGTAAATGCTGCAAGAAAGGGAATATAGAGAACTTTATGCTTAGGCCATTTGGAGTAGGTAAGTGTCTGAGAAAAAGGTGATCAGAAACCTAGATGCAAGAAGTCAATGACTACACCTTTTATTGTTTAGTCTTCCTTTGCAATATACATACCACACAGATAGGACTATCTCCTCTGTCTTATTCATTGATATTTACAAAAACATCTGGAAACATTCCCTTCTGCTGGATGGGAATGCCAATCAGACCCACTGGGAAGACACCGTGTCTGCAGAGATTAACTGACTGGTTAGAAATGCAGTATTGTGGAGTTACTGGATGGAATGTTGCACGTCCAGGGCCCAGTTACCTTATCTTGGGTTAGTTTAGGCTCCATGAATAGTTATTCTTTGCCCACTTCCATCAGGACTAAGATCACGTGACTAATTGATTAAAAACCCCTTTTAGAATCTGTTATCAGACTCATAGCTTTCACCAACCCCAAAGCTAACAATGTCATCCGACAGCATCTGAACCTATAGAAAACTGTTCCTGATCTTGCTGTAAGCACCTCTCTGATGTACCCACCAACGTAGTTTAAGTTGGCCTTGACTCCTGGCTGTATTATTCCAGAAATTACAAAACTTCATGAAACTGCTTTTTTGATGGAACATTATATTTGGGGAGAACTGAGTGTATATTCCTGGACTATGGTCACTCATATAAATATGCTCCAGAATAAAGTATTTCTCTTATTTGTTTGGGATAAGAACTGTTTCTCTTGATGACAGGAATAAGGTTTCAATTCTAGTATATAAATTCGAGTACGGTACACCATCTAAGGAAAAGCAAAAATTTGTTGTAGAAAGGTATTAAGTAATGAGACTAATGTTTCAAAAGGTGTACCCAAGTATCCAGTTAGGATAATAAAAAGCCTTGGAGCCTCCCATGCCAGCTCTTTTGCTTATTTGTTTTTTTATGTTTTTTGTTGTTATTGTTGTTTTTCGAGACAGGGTTTCTCTGTATTGCTTTGGAGCCAGCCCTGGAACTTGCTCTGTAGACCAGGCTGGCCTCAAACTCACAGAGATCTGCCTGCCTCTGCCTCCCCAGTGCTAGGACTAAAGGTGTGCACCACCAACACCTAGCCCCATGCCAGCTCTTATACTCTGTAACCTGTTTTTATTAAGATTGACTTTAAATAGTAGATTTTACTAATTTCTAAGATTTCAAATTAGGCATGTATAAACACCATGGAAGAGTAGTTGGAACATTTTATCTTTAAATTCCTTTCAAACCATTACTCTACCTCTTTCTCTCACAGGCATTTGTTTTCTATTATACCAAGAACTCGAACTGTATTTAAATGATATGTGATTCTCCTTTCATTATAATTTCTTTTGTTTATTACAATTTTGTTACAACTACTGATTATCCAAGTACAGTGACAACATGATTATAATTCTTTTATATATGTCAAAAGACTTTATTAGCTCAACTAATTTAATCAAACCTTAACATTATAGTTTCATATTAATGAGCTATATTTGTGGGCTCTAGAAAATTCAAAGAAAAAATTAGGTAGGAAGTGGTTATTTTGAAATAAGTGTACAAACTCACTTAAACCTGTTTTTAGAAAAAAAAGATGGATGATGAGTATTTGAGGGAATCACATCTAATGTCAAATGATTCCTTTGAAGATAGATCTGAGTCAAAAGTTGTATTGCTTTCAATTAAAAAAGAAAAACCTCAAAACACCAATGACAGCTTATGCTGCAGAGGATGTGGAGAAAGGGGAACACTCCTCCACTGCTGGTGGGAATGCCAACTTGTAAGACCACTTTGGAAATCAGTATGGCAGTTCTCAGGAAAATGGGAATCAGTCTACCTCAAGATCCAGCAATCCATCTCTTGGGCATATACCCAATGAATGCACACTCATACAAGAAGGGCATACATTCAACTATGTTAATAGCAGCATTATTTGTAATAGCTAGATCCTGGAAACAACCGAGATGCCCCTGAACTGAAGAATAGATAGAGAAAATGTGGTATATTTACACAATGGAGTACTACTCAGCGGGGGTATGTACTCACCCATATATGGATCTTAGACATAGAGCAAAGGATTACCAACACACAATCTACACTGCCAGAGAAGCTTGGAAACAAGGAGGACTCTAAGAGAGACATACATGGTCCCCTGAAGAAGGGGAAAGGGACAAGATGTCCTTAGCAAATTGGGAGCATGGGGGAGGGGGGAGGGAGCTAGGAGAATGAGAAGGGGAGAGGAGGAGGGGTGAGTAGGACCTGAGGGAGCAGAAAAGTTGAGTCAGGGGAAGAATAGAAGAAAACAAGAAAGGAGATACCATAATAGAGGGAGACATTTTAGGTTTAAAGAGAAATCAGGCATTAGGGAAATGTCTGGAGATCTACCAAGATGACATCAACTAACAATCTAAGCAACAGAAGAGAGGCTACCTTAAATGCCCTCCCCTGATAATGAGATTGATGACTGACTTCTATGGCCTTCACCCAGCATCTGGTGGAAGTGGAAGAAGACATCCACAGCTAAACACTGAACTGAACTGGAATCCAATTGCAGAGATGAGCAAAGGGGTCCAGACCAGGCTGATGAAACCCACCGAAACAGCTGGCCTAAACAACAGGGAGCTCTTGGTCCCCAGACTGATAGCTGGGAAACCAGCAAGGGACTGATCCAGACCCCAGGAACATGGATGTCAGTGAAGAAACTTTGGAAATCTATGGGGCCTCCTGCAGTAAAACTTATCCCTAGCATAGATGTGGACTTTGGGAGCCCATTCCACATAGAAGGATACTCTCTGAGCCAAGACACATGGAGGTGGTCCTAGGCCCTATCCCAAATGATATGACAGACTCTAAAGACCCCCTATGGAAGTCCTCACCCTCCCTGGGGAGCAGAAAGAGTATGTGATAGGTAGAGTATTAGTTGGGGGGTGGTGGTACGGGAGGAGGGAGGAGGGGAGGGAGAGGGACCTGGGATTGACATATAAAACAATCTTGTTTCTAATTCAAATAAAAAATGGAGAAAGTAAAAAAGAAAGTAAACAATTCAAAATAACTTCAGGAAGTCCCTGAAACTGACCCAACAGTATATAAACAGGGAAGACTGTTTATACAGAATGTCACCCTCTAAGACAAGACAAGTTACAAAGAAGACTTTTAGACAAACACAACTGGAAAAAGCAGTGACCAACAAAACAGCCTAAAAGCCACAGAGACTAGCTAACTGACTCAAAGAAACAAGATCAAGTTTAGGACCCAGGTTAAGGTCACTCTCCAGCCTGTTGACCTGCCTGAAAGCTGTGCATTGTGCTCCAGGTTCTCAGCTTTTGTGAACTGTCACCCATATTGGGAAGGGCTCTAGCTGCCTTTGAGTCACTTCTGATCTTTTAAGTAATTCTCACCCATATTTCTGTAACTCCAATAAAACCCACTGCTTCACCAAAAAAAAGAAAGAAAAAAAAAAAAGAAAAACCTCATCTATTATCAGCAAAGAACCATGTAGCTCACTTAAGTCTGCCTTTTGCTTTCTTCACTGTTGATGTATTGATGCTTAACAAGTGTGAAAGAAATTTAGTAATTTATTCAATGTGTATGTGATAATTTGAGATTGGTACAAGTGGGAAATGGACTGAAGAGATAGCTGTGTTGGTAAAGGGACTATTGTGCAAGAATGAGGCCCTTAATTTGATTCCTGAAACCCTCATGATAAAAGTAGGTACACAGATCATTAAATGAAAATCCCAGTTCCAGGGTTGAGCTTCTTCTCCATGACTCTTTGGTCTGGGAGTCTCCCAAGATCCCCACCCCTAAATACAGGAAATTGTAAGTGTTGTTGGTTGCCCTCTATTAAAACTCTATTGCTGAGGAAATAGCATACCTTTGTTTTAGAGCCTAGAGGAATCAAACTGAACCTGGTCTGGGAAATTTCTTCCTGTTGTCTAGACCTATTCTTCCTATTGTCTGGGCCTGGCTACAGAGTTCTTCAGGAGATAATTTTCATCAGCAGTTGTACATAGCTCTGAACTGTGTGTGCAGCCAAACCTACTACTATGTTTAATAAACCCAGTTATGCAATAAGGCTCAAAAATATTATATGGATAACCAACTATGTTCTGCTTGTATTTGATGGTTATTCCACAGAAGAAAATTCATTTCTGGTACTGTAAAACTATTTAAAGGCCTGTGACTAATGAGGTCTTTGACCCTAATGGGGAGCTAGTGCTGTAGTTTTCTTAAATAGGCATGATATGTCTATCAATTTGGCTTCTAAATAGTGATGTGTGACCCCATAAGTGAGTGTTATTGTCTACATTTTGTGAGAAAAACTTCTTTGTACTATGGAGGGTCATGATTGTAGAAATTTGTAACTGTTAAAAGTACAGAGAATAAATAGTTGTTGATGGCACATCTATATCACAGCCTCCAAGGCTCGAGGAACATGATGTAAAGAGGATCAGAAAGAATTTAAGAGTTAAAGGTAGTGGGGTAGGAACAGCACCTTGGCATGGTGAATGGTGTCGCTGACTAACTGTGCAAGATACACCCAAGACTGTGGCCATCAATGCCCTGTTGTGGGAGGGAAAAGGGCTCATAAGGCCCCACCACTCCATGAGGATTTATGGAAAAGTTAATGGCTGGTGGGAGGAGAGACATTTTCTTCAGTGTTGTACCCAGTGGTAAGGAGCCTATGTTTCTGTAAGCTAATTGACACCCGTGCCCCTTAAACAACATCAATGAAACTCTTTCTCTCTCTCTCTCTCTCTCTCTCTCTCTCTCTCTCTCTCTCTCTCTCTCTCTATCTCTCTCACACACACACACAAAACACATACACACACACACACACACACACACACACACACACACACACACACACGCAAGTGCATGAGAGAGAGAGAGAGAGAGAGAGAGAGAGAGAGAACATGAGAGCAGTGTGGCTGCAGTTTGGAAGAAAAGAATTAATAGGGCTGATAGTAGAGGGATGAAAGAGGTAAAGAAATCAGGGAAGAATGGGATGGAAATACCTTTGTTATTGAAATTATATATATACATATATATATATATGGGAATATCATAGTGAAATCCATTACCTAGTTAATTTATGCCACAAACATTAAACCTCTTCCCCAAACCTTAAGACCCTAAAGATGGGCTTGGGAAGAGATAACTGAATTTCCTTCTTTTGTCCCAGTGTGGCCACACTGGATTCACCATAAAAGAAAAAAGAAAACAGAACAAACACAAAGCCAAGCCTGGTGGCATTTGCTTGTAATGCCAGAACTGAAGATGTGCAAATAGTAACACTGCTGGGACTCTTTCCCAGAAAGTTGATGATGATACTCTGTCCAATAAAACAAAAGTATGTGGCTACTGACATCCAAGGTTAGCTTCTGGACACCATGTGTATGCATATACACATGAACACATACAGAAATAATATGTGGAAACTCATGCTAAAAACTGTATCAATTTACTATGCATTTAGATATACATTTTAGATATTAGGTTTTTATAGGTAAACACCATGCACTTACATTTATGAAACAGGGCTGCTGATATAGTTTAGTTATTGGACTACTTGCCTAATATGCAAGAAGCCCTGGGATTGACCCCTCTGCCTTTCATAAACTACACATAGTGGCAATAATTAGAATCTAAGCACCTTTTGGAGAGTGGCAAATGGATAAAAAGATCAAGATCATCTTTGGATATATAGAGTTTGAGGCCAGTATGGGATCTTAAGTCTATGTCTTAAGGAAACAAAAGAAGGGAAAACAAAACAAACGTCTTCAGGTATGAAACAGAATTATTATACTTGAATAGAATTTCATACAAAAAAAAGAAACTTGATTCACCAAGATTTGTTGAATGTCACATAACTAATTAAATGACAATAACTGTTATCTCATCTGTTGTTGTGCTAAGTACTGAGCAGAGCCCTTGGCAACTGAGCAGAGCCCTTGGCAAGTGCTGGCAAACAGTCTTTTGTGGCCCAGGACCATTGTGTCACTGTTGAGTTCTCATTTAGTTTTCCATACCTTATTTATTTATATATATGTATGTATGTATGTATGTATGTATGTATTTTCATCCTTATCTTGTCTTTTTCATGTTTTTCTTTTCTCTCCATTTTTTATTTAAATTAGAAACACTATTATTTTACATGTCAATCCCAGTTCCCTCTGCCTCCCCTCCTCCCCTCCCCTGTCCCCCGACAACTAACACCCTACCTATCCCATACACTTTCTGCTCCACAGGGAGGGTAAGACCTTCCAAAGTTAGTTTTCAGAGTCTGTCATATCCTTTGGGATAGAGCCTAGGCCCACTCCCTTGTGTCTAGGCTCAGGGAGTATCCCTCTATGTGGAATGGGCCCCCAAAGTCTATTCCTATGCTAGGGATAAGTACTGATCTACTATAAAAGGCCCCATAGATTTCTGAGGTCTCCTCACTGAGACCCACATTCAGGTCTGGATCAGTCCCATGCTGATTTCCCAGCTGTCAGTCTGGGAACCAAGAGTTCCCCCTTGTTCAGGTCAGCTGTTTCTGAGGATTTCACCAGCCTGGTCTTGACCCCTTTGCTCATCAGTCCTCCCTCTTTGCAACTGGATTCCAGTTCAGTTCAGTGATTAGCTGTGGATGTCTTCTTCCACTTCCACCAGCTGCTAGGTGAAGGCCATAGGATGGCATATAAGTCAGCCATCAATCTCATTATCAGGGGAGGACATTTAATGTAGCCTTTCTTCTGTTGCTTAGATTTTTATTTGGTGTCATCATTGTAGATCTACAGGCATTTCCCTAGCACCTGATTTCTTTTTAAACCTATAATGGATCCCTGTATTATGGTATCTCTTATCTTGCTCTCCTCTATTCTTCCCCCAACTCAAACTTCCTGCTCACTCATGTCCATACCATTTTTAACGCTCATCTTCTGGTCCCCAGAGAAAGGGCAAGCTTAGTGGGGAGAAATTTGTATTACCACTGTCATCTAATGTTATCTTTAGGAACAAAGCCATTCTATTATCCATTTCCTAAAACGCTTCTAATCAGAACAGTCATGCTTCAGCTGTCAACAAAGGGTTAATCTTACTGATTCCTTCTTAATTGGTCTTAATTCTTAATTGATGAACTATAAAGAGCTTTAAAACCAGATGTGCATTTTTTTCTCCTTTAGAAAAGAAGGATTACAACACAATTTGACATACCATGAAAATTCATCAGCAAAATAGCTTCTTATCTACTAAAAACAAAAAGAAGTCAATGACTTTCAAATGCATTGTGAGACACTTAATTGAAACTCTCCTCTATCCTCTGGAACCCTCTGGAGAAAATTTATATGAATGATGAATAAAACTTTTAATATGACACAATTGGATCTGAAGTTTAGTTGCCAAAAAGAACTTCCCTCAGTGCTCTGTGACAGTGTAGGCTATTCTCAAATCTACATTTTAAAGGACAGACACATGGACTACTTGAGTAGTCTAAACTTCTTTTATATGAATATTATTATATAAATGATTTCTATTCTATGTATTTTAAGAAACAAAATGATATCTAATAGGTTATGAGCAGACATAGAGAAACAAATTAAATAAAACCACCAGAAATAAATGAATTTTTTATTAGATATATAAATCTTCTGTTCTTTTATTAAGTCCTTCAAAGATTTATTAAATTTTCCCTGATTTGAGAAACACTGCAGAACTGTAATAAAAAAGATGGATGGATTTTAATTCAGTTTTTATAATGATCCGATGGGTTGATTGTAACATTTTGATGTAGAGGATATAGAGATAGTATAAAAAAGATTTATTTTTAAATTACATTTTTGGGAGTTATAGTAGGTTCTTCAGCACATTTAGTTGTCATTAGACGCTGAGTTTTATCTTTAATATCTTACTATCAATGATCAATTTTTAATTCCAATGAATTACAAGAGGTACAGTTATAAATAAATTGTTCAAAATCTATCAGAAATAAATTACATGAAAAAATCACATTCCTGCTATGTGTACACCTATAGGCACACTCAATACATAAAATATTGTTCTTTTACTATAATTCTGTGTTTGAGAACGTTCTTTGTTGTGCTACTCTGCTTACTCAAGCCTAGAGTAAAACATTCCTATTTTCAGCTAAAGACTCATTTCTTTTTCTGTCACTGGCATTGTGAAGTGTGTGTTGAGATACAAAGGTGTCACAAAAGTTATAAATTTGTATTTTCAACTTTTGTCTGGGAAGAGTAACAGTTTGCCTTTTACTTTGGTTTGATACAATGATGTGGTCTTATTGCATTCAACTTGCTGCCTGTACTCAAGCTCTGAATACTAGTAAAACTTCCTCATGTCTGCACTTACTCACTGAACAGATATGGAGAAAGGTACCACACGGGAGGCTTTGATTGTAGGTTTTGAGCTCCAAACTTCTACTCATAAAGCTTTCATTTGGGGATAATAGAAAAAAACAAACAAACAAACAAAAAAAAAACAGCCTGACTAAAGGGTTGGGAGAGACTGTCACACATGATGTTATAAAGATGGCTTGAAAAATGGCTTGAAGGTTTAAATGTTATCTATTGCTGGGGCAATATGAAGTCAGCATGGCTAGGATGAAGTCCCTAATAGTCATAAGCGACAGAGCTTCTGGTTATAATCTCACAGCTGCTTAATGGACTTTTCCTCTGTGCACAGTCTGTCATACTCAGTGAGTGTTGAGCAGCAATGTTAATATTTAGTTTGTATTTCTTTTTCTTTTGTGTGTGTGTGTTGGGGGGCTTGTTGTTGTTGTTGTTGTTGTTTTTTCAGGACAGGGTTTCTCTGTGAAACAGTTCGGGCTGTCCTGGAACTCCCTCTATAGACTAGGCTGTCTTGGAACTCACAGAGTTCCACTTGCCTCCGCCTCCAGAGGGCTGGGATTAAAGGCAAGGCATGCACTGCCACCACCCGGCTAGTTTGTATTTCTTTTTTTTTTCTTTTTTTTTTAAATTAATTCAAGTTAGGGAACAAACTTGCTTCACAGGTAAGTCCCTTCTCCCTCTCCCTCCCCTCACCCCTATCCTCCTCCCCACCCCCCAACCTACCCCCCACCCCATCCACCCACCACTCCCCAGGCAGGGTAGGGCCCTCAACGGGGCTCTGCAAAGTCCACCAAATCTTCCAGTGCTGGCCTGGGCCCTTCCCCATGTGTCCAGGGCCAGAGTGTATCCCTTCACGTGGGATGGGCGTCAAAGTCCCTTCTTACACTAGGAAAAATGCTAATCCACTTCCAGAGGCTCCCTGGAGTGCAGAGGTCTCCTCATTGCATCCATGTTCAGGGGTCTGGATCAGTCTTGTACTGGCCTCCCAGTAGCATCTGGGGTTGATGTGCTCTCCCTTGTTCAGGCCAACTGTTCCTGTGGGTTTCTCCAACCTGGTACAGACCCCTTCGATCTTCATTCCTCCCTCTCTTCACTAAATTCCCGATATCAGCTCAGTATATTTTTATGGATGTCTGTCTCTGCTTCCATCAGCCACTGGATGACTGCTCTAGGATGGCATAAAGAGTAGTTATCAATCTCATTTTAGGGGAAGGGCTTTTAGGTTATCCTCTTCTCCATTGCCTGGATTGTCAGATCGTGTCATCCTTGTAGGTCTCTGGAGATCTCCCTAGTTCCAGATCTCTTTTCGTACCTATAGTAGCTCCCTCTAATATGGTATCTCTCATCCTGTTCTCTTTCCTCTATTCTTTCCCCTACTCAATATCTCTGCTCCTCCATTTCCTCTCCTCTACTCCTCTTCTCCTGCTCTTACTGTAGCAGCTCCCTCTCCCCTACCCTCATGCTCCCAATTAGCTCAGGAGTTCATGCCACTTCCCATTCCTGGGGTCTATTTATCCCTTAGAGTCCTTCATGTTTCCTAGTTTCTTTGGTGAAGAGGATTATAGGCTGGTAAACCTTTGCTCTATGTCTAAAATTCATATATGAGTGATTACATACCATGTTTGTCTTTTTGTGACTGGGTTACCTCACTCAGGACTGTTTCTTCTAGTTCCATCCATTTGCCTGCGAATTTCAAGATTCCATTGCTTTTTTTTGCTGAGTAGTACTCCATTGTATAAATGTACCACATTTTCTCTATCCATTCTTCAGTTGAGAGGCATCTAGGTTGCTTCCAGGTTCTGGCTAATACAAACAATGCTGCTATCAACATGGTTGAACATTTGTCCTTGTTGTATGAACATGCACTATTTGGGTATATACCCAAGAGAGGAATGGGTGGATCTTGAAGTAGATTAATTCCCATTTTTCTGAGCAATGCCATACTGATTTCCAGAGTGGTCTTACAAGTTTACGCTTCCACCAGCAATGGAGGAGTGTTCCTTCTTCTCCACATCCTCTCCAGCATAGATTGTCATTGGTATTTTTGATTTTAGCCATTCTGACAAGTGTGAGGTGGTATCTCAGAGTTGTTTTGAGTTGCATTTCTCTGATGGCCAATGATTTTGAGCACTTTCTTAAGTGTCTTTCAACCATTTCAGATTCCTCTGTTGAGAATTCCCTATTTAGTTCTGCACCCCACTTTTTAATTTCATTGTTTGGTGTTTTGGTGGCTATCTTCTTGAGTTCATTGTGTACACTATAATTTGAGAACCCATCAAGCCCCTCTGCCAGATGTGCGATTGAGTGAAGATCGTTATTCCCTTCCTGTGAAGTGCTCGTTTGTTACTACTGACTGTTCGTCTCTTTGCCCTACTGAAGCTTCTCAGTCAGAGTCCAATTTATATTAATTGCAGTACCTAGTTTTGCTACCGGAAATTTTATTTTTCCATATAAAGTTGAGTATTGTTCTTTCAATGTCTGTGAAAAACTGTTGATTTTTTGGAGATTGTGTTGAATCTGTAGATTGCTTTTGGTAGGATTGCCATTTTTACTCTGTTAATTCTACCTATCCAAAAGCATGGGATATTTTTCCATTTTCTGGCAATCTTCTTTATTACTTTCTTTAAGTCTCAAAATTCTTTACTTTTTGAGCTAGTGTTACCCCCATTACTGTATGCTTGTGAATATTATAAAATATTTCCCAATTTCCTTACTCATTTCTTTACCCATCTGTATACCCAGAGCGCTACAGATTTTTTGACGTTAATTTGACTGCTACCTTTGCTGAAGTTAACACGTAATTCCCTGTAAGTTTTTCGGGTCACTAATGCAAGCACCTATCATGTCATCATGCAATAGTAAAGTACTTCGTCCTTTCCAATTTGTATCTTATCTCCTTTCTTTGTCCTACTCTAACTACAACTCAAGCTCCTAACAATATTGAAATATGGACGAAGTGGGACAGCCCTGTCTGTTCCTATTTCTAGAGGAAACCTTTGAATGTCCTCTCCTATTTAGTTTGAATTTGAGCTACTTGGTTTGATGTCTGTTTATTGCGCTTATCATGTTAGTACTATTTTACCTGTTCATTCACTTTCTCTCAAATCTTATCATGAAGATGTGACTTGTCAAACAAGAGCTTTTCAAGCATCAAGTGACATGATTCATGTGGCTTTTCTTTTCACGTTCTTTTATATGTTGGATACATGACGGATTTTCAATATGTTAAACCATCCTTTGCATCCCTGGATAAGCCTACTTGATTTTTCTATAATGTTCTTGGATTCGCTTCGCCAATATTTTATAGTATTTCTTAAGCTTCAGATTACACTGACGAGTTACCAGTCTGCCAGATCTCTTTCTATAGTCATATCTCTTTTCTGGCTTGGAATATCAAAGGACGTCCGCCCTCTTAAAGAGGTCTTTTGCAATATCCCATCTGCTCTATTGGCGAAACAGTTTGAGGGCACTGTATCAGGACTCTTGTTTGAATTTCTGGTGTAGAAATTCTGCAGTGAACCCATCTAGGCCAGGACTTTTGTTGTTGGAGGTTTTGATGACTGCTTCCTATTTTGTTAGAGGTTATGAAGTATCATTTTAAACCATGTTTATCTGATCCTGGTTAATTTTCATAAGAGGATTTGTATCCAGAAATAACGTCTCATTCCTTATGATTTTCTAATTTTTGGAAGTATAGTTTTTCAACAGTATGACTGAAATTCTTGGAATTCCTCGTGTCCTTCTACTATATCTGCCTCTTTCGTCTATTTCGTATTAGTCATGCCTACTCTCTCTCTCCTTTGGCTATTGACTAGACGGCTTTGTTCTATCGTTTATCTCCCAAAACCCAAACTCTTGTTCATTATTCTATGTATTTTCATTTCCTCAGTCTCGACTTTATTGTTTTCAGCTCTCAGGTTGATTATTTCCTGGCATCTACTTCTCCTTGGTGAGTTTGCTTCTTTTTGCTCTAAAGTTTTCAGTTGTTCTGTCAATTCTCTATTGTGACTTTTCTCTAGTTTCTTCATGTGGGCACTTAGTGCTATGAACTTCCCTAGGCAGAAAGGGAAGGAAGCTAGTTTGTATTTCTAATGATGGTTTGAAATGGTGTTTAGGAAAGATACTTCAAAAATACAAAGGTGGGAGTTTGAGATATAGCTCAGTGACAGTGTACTTGCCTTTCATGGAAAAGGCTCTGGCTTTAATCTCCAATATTGTTTATATAAAAAAATACCCATACACTCTACTCTTGCTGGTAAAATCACTGCCTTGCTGTTGGAGAATGATAATTCATAATTGCTTCATATATTGAGTCTCCAGAGAGACTCTGATGAAAAGTTAATGAACCTATAACCATACTATAAGTCCATCAAGTTGAAAAGGCAGTCTAAAAAGCAGTGAGCTGCTAGTATTCCAACCCTTTCGGATTGGTCAGGGACCATGATAAGAAACGTGTGTTTCACTGAAGAAAAAAATACATGTAAACATAAAAAATTAAAATTATGAAAAATTTTCAATATAAAATAAAGAAACAAAAGAAAACCTTGAACCTATGTGCTGAGTAAATGCCAGGTCTAACAAACAACACTAGCTCTGAATTTCATGATTTAAAACAATAAAAATAGGGAACTCCGGTCCTGGGGTCTGCAGGCAGGTCAACTCAGCCCCTGAGGAGGAAGAAACCCTGAGTCAGCTGAGATCTCTGGGTTACTTGCACCCAGACACAGGGCAGAGGTAAGCTGCTTTGGCCCCTGCCTTGGGCCCAACTTTTGCCTGCCCAATCTGTCAACTCCTATCTTGGGATCTGCAGGCAGGCAGTGACTTGGCCAGTGAGCACCAAGCAACCCTGAGTCTGAGGATATCTCTGAGCTAGTCCTGCTCCCACCTACCTGGACAGTGAGTGCCTCAGACCTGCCTGCAACCACCTTGAGACCAATCAGAGTATCAGACCCTTTTAAACCCACCAGAAGAGAATCTTGGACCCATACTCAACAGGAAAGGAAGAGACACCACCTGCACCCACTGGAAGAAGAGATGGGAAGATGAAAATACAGGAACACATCCAACAAAGGAAAAACCAATATGATGCCACCAGTGTCTAGGGACTCTACACCAGCAAGACCTGAACATCGCAACACAGATGAAGCAGAAGAGAGCAACCTTAAAAACAACATCATGCAGATGACAGGGACCCTAAGAGAGGAAATAAGGAAATCCTTCAGAGAAATGTAAGAAAAGACAAACCAAAAGATGCAGGAAATCAAGGAAAACCAAGGAAATAAAATTAAACAGCTGAAGGAAACAGTTCAAGACCTGAAAACTGAAATAGAGACAATAAAGAAAACACAGTCTGAGGGAATGCTGGAAATAGAAAAACTGAGTAAACAATCAGGACCCAGAGATGCAAGTATAACCAATAGAATACAAGAGATGGAATTCAGAATCTCAGACTCTGAAGATAAACTATAGGAAATAGATTAATCAACCAAAGTAAATCTTAAGTCCAACAAATCCTTCACACAAAATATCCAGGAAATCTGTGACACCATGAAAAGACCAAAGCTAAGGATAATAGGTATAGGAGAAGGTGAAGAAACCCAACTCAAAGGTATAGAAAACATATTCAACAAAATCATAGAAGAAAACTTTCCCAACCTAAAGAAAGACATGCCAATGAAAGTACAAGAAGCCTACAGAACACAAAATAGATTGAACCACAATAAGTCCCCTCCTCACATAATAATTAAAACTCAAAACATGCAGAATAAAGAAAGAATATTAAGAGCAGCAAAGGAAAAAGGAAAAGTAACATATAAAGGCAAACCTACCAGAATTACACTGAACTTCTCAATGGAAACTGTGAAATCCAGAAGGACATGGGTAGATATTCTACCAACTCTAAGAGAACATGGATGCCAAACCAGACTACTATACCCAGCAAAGCTTTCTATCACTATAGATGGAGAAAACAAGATATTCCAAGACAAAACCAGATTCAAACAAGACATAACCACTAATCCAGCCCTACAGAAAGTTCTGGAAAGAAAACTGCAACCCAAGGAAGTTAACTACAACCAGAATAGGCAATAGATAATCCCACTTTACCAACAGCCAGAAGAAAAAAAAAGGATGGAATCCCACACATAATTTTACCACCACCACCACCCAAGAATGAACAATCAATGGTCATTAATATCCCTCAATATTAATGGTCTTAACATATATATATATATATATATATATATATATATATATATATATATATATATGCACAGGTTAGCAGAATGGATAAGACAGAATCCATCCTTCTGTGTGAAATACACCTCAACATCAAAGACCAGACGGTACCTAAGAATTAAAGGTTGGGAAAAGATTTTCCAATCAAATGGACCCAAAAATCAATCAGGAGTAGCAATCCTAATATCCAACAAATTGGACTTTAAACTAAAATCAATCAAAAGAGATGAAGGAGGTCACTTCCTACTCATCACAGGAGAAATCAATCAGGATGAAGTCTCAATTCTGAACATTTATGCCCCAAATACAAAGCCATCCACGTTCTTAAAAGAAACATTACTAAAACTCAAATCACACATAAAACTGCACATACTTATAGTAGGAGACTTTAACACCCCACTGGACAGGAACTGGACAGGAACACCAGACAGAAACTTAACAAAGAAACAAAGGAACAAATAGAAGTTATGGCCCAATTGGTTTATCAGACAACTATAGAAGACTCCATTCAAATACAAAAGAATATGCTTTCTTGATACAGAGGTCATGAGGGAGCAGAAAGGTTGAGTCAGGTGTAGATTAGAAGAAAGGATATGTGATAGGTAGGGTTTTAGTTGGGGAGTTGGTAGGGGAGGAAAGGAGGGAGAAAGGAACTGGGATTGTCATGTAATTCAATCTTGTTTGTAATTCAAATAAAAATGATTAAAAAATAAATAAAAAAAGAAAATAACACCTGGCGTTGGTGACACACTCCTTTAATCCCAGCACTCGGGAGGCAGAGGCAGGTGGATCTCTGTGAGTTCGAGGCCAGCCTGGTCTCTAGAGCGAGTGCCAGGATAGGCTCCAAAGCTACACAGAGAAACCCTGTCTCGAAAAAAAAAAAAAGAAAGAAAAGAAAAGAAACTTATATGAAAATAAAAGAAAATATACCTTCTTCACAGCACGACATGGGACCTCAAAAATTAACCACATATTTGGCAACATAGCAAACCTCAACAGGTACAAAAAAGTTAAAATAACCCCCTGTATCTTATCAGACCACCATGCTTTAAAGTTAGAATTCAACAACAACACAAATTTCAGAAAACCTACAAAGTAATGGAAATTAAATAACCCCCAATTGCACAATAACTGTGTTGAGAAAGAAATAAGAAAAAAAATTAAACATTTCCTAGAATTCAATGAGAATGTAGACACAACATACCCAATGGGACACATTGAAAGCAGTGCTAAGAGGAAAGTTCATAGTACTAAGTGCCCACATGAAGAAACAGGAGAATAATCACACTAGAGAATTAACAGGACAACTGAAAGTTCTAGAACATAAAGAAACCAATGCACCCCGGAGGAGTAGATGCCAGGAAATAATAAAATTGACGGCTGAAATCAATAAAGTGGAAACTAGGAGAACAATACAAAGAATCAATATAAGGAAGAGTTGGTTCTTGGAGAAAATCAACAAGACAGACAAACCTTATCCAAACTTACCAAACAACAAAGAGTGAACATGCAAATTAATAAAATCAGGACTGAAAAAGGGGACATAACAACAGACACAGAGGAAATCTAGAGAATCATCAGGTCATACTTCAAAAACCTGTATTCCTCAAAATTTGAAAATCTATAGGAAATGGACAATTTTCTGTATAGATTACACTTACCAAAATTTAATCAAGAACAGATGAACAACTTAAATAGACCGAAAACCCCTAATGAAATAGAAGCATCATCAAAAGTCTCCGAACCAAAAACAGCCCAGGGCCAGATGGCTTCAGTGCAGAATTCTACCAGAAATTCAAGGCAGAGCTAACACCAATTGTCCTCAAAGTATTCCACACAATACAAGCAGAAGGGTCACTGCCAAACTCATTTTACAAGGCTTCAATAACCTTGATACCCAAGCCACACAAAGACACAACTAAGAAAGTGAACTACAGACCAATATCACTCATGAACATTTATGCAAAAATACTCAGTAAAATACTGACAAATCGAATCCAAGAACACATCAGAGAAATCATCCACCTTGATCAAGTAAGCTTCATCCCAGCGATGTAAGAACGGTTCAACATAAGAAAATCCATCAATGTAATCCACCATATAAACAAACTGAGAAAAAAAAAACACATGATCATCTCACCAGATGCCTAAAAAGCCTTTGACAAAATCCAACACCCCTTCTTGATAAAGGTCTTGGCAAGATCAGGGATAACAGGAACATACCTCAACATAATAAAAGCAATATACAGCAAGCCAACAGCCAACATCAAATTAAATGGAGAGAAACTCAATGCAATTCCTCTAATATTGGGGACTAGACAAGGCTGTCCATTCTCTCCATAGCTCTTCAATATTGTACTTGAACTTCTAGCTAGAGCAATAAGACAACAAAAGGAGATCAAGGGGATACAAATTGGAAAGTAGGAAGTGATACTCTTACTATTTGCAGATGATATGATAGTCTACATAAGTGACCCAAAAAACTCTACCAGGGAACTCCTACAGCTGATAAACACCTTCAGCAAAGTGGCAGGATACAAGATTAACTAAAAAAAAAAATCAGAGGTCTTACTATATACAGATGATACATTCAAGGAGAAAGAAATCAGAGAAACATCTCCCTTTAAAATTGCCACAAACAGCATAAAATACCTTGGGGTAATGCTAACCAAAAAAAGTGAAAGACCTGTGCTGTAATAATTTTGAGTCTTTAAAGAAAAAAATTAAAGAAGATACCAGCAAATGGAAGGATTTTCCATGCTCTTGGATAGGTAGGATCAACATAGTAAAAATGGCAATATTGCCAAAAGCAATCTACAGGTTCAATGCAACCTCCATCCAAATCTCAGCACAATTCTTCAGACCTTGAAGGAACAATTCTCAACTTTATATGGAAAAACAAAAGACCCAAGATAGCCAAAACAACCTTGTACAATAAAGGAACGCCTGGAGGCATCACCTTTCCTGACTTCAAGCTCTATTACAGAGCTATAGTCCTGAAAACAGCTTGGTATTTGCACAAAAATGGACAGGTAGACCAATGGAATAGAGTTGAAAACCCTGATATTAACCCGCACACCTATGAACACCGATTTTTGACAATGAAGCAAAAGCTATACAATGGAATAAAGAAAGCATCTTCAACAAACAGTGCTGGCATAATTGGATGCTGTAATGCAGAAGACTGCAGATAGATCCATGTCTATTACCATGTGCAAAACTTATGTTGGATCAAAGATCTCAACATAAATCCAGCCACACTGAAATTATTAGAAGAGAAGGTAGGAAATATCCTTGAACGAATTGGTGCAGGAGACTGCTTCCTGAACATAACACCAGTAGCACAGACACTGAGATCAACAATTAATAAATGGGACCTCCTGAAACTGAGAAGCTTCTGTAAGGCAAAGGACACAGTCAGCAAGACAAACGGCAGCCGACAGACAGGGAAAAGATATCCACCAACCCCACATCTGATTTCTAAAATATACAAAGAACTCACGAAGCTAGTCTCCAAAACACCAAACAATCCAATTAAAAAGTGGGGTACAGAACTAAATAGACAGTTCTCAATAGAGGAATCTAAAATGGCTGAAAGACACTTAAGAAAGTGTTCAACATCCTTAACCATCAGGGAAATGCAAATCAAAACAACTCTGAGATACCATCTTACTCCTGTCAGAATGGCCAAAATCAAAAACACCAATGACAGTTTATGCTGGAGAGGATGTGGAGAAAGGGGAACACTCCTCCACTGCTGGTGGGAGTGCCAACTTGTATAGCCACTTTGGAAATCAGTATGGCGACTCCTCAGGAAAATGGGAATCAGTCTACCACAAGATCCAACAATTCCACACTTAGGCATTTACCCAAAAGAAGCACATTCATACAACAAAAACATATGTTCAACGATGTTCATAGCAGCATTCTTTGTAATAGCCAGAACCTGGAAGCAGCTTATATGCCCCTCAACCAAAGAATGGATAGAGAAAATGTGGTACATTTACACAATGGAGTACTACTCAGCAGAAAAAAAAAAAAAAAAAAACAACAACAACAAAAAAAAACCAGAATCTTGAAATTCACAGGCAAATGGATGAAACTAAAAGCAACCATTCTGAGGTAGGTAATCCAATCACAAAAAGATAAACATGGTATGTACTTACCCATATATGGATCTTAGACATAGAGCAAAGGATTACCAGCCCACAATCTATACTGCCAGAGAAGCTACTAAACAAGTAGGACTCTAAGAGAGACATACATGGTCCCATGGAGAAGGGGAAAGGGACAAGATATCCTAAGCAAATTGGGGGCATGGGGGGAGGGCTGAAGGAACTAGGAGAATGAGTAGGTTAAAAGAGGAGGGGTGAGGAGGATTTGAGGGAGCAGAAAGGTTGAGTAGGGGGAAGAATAGAAGAAAACAAGGTAAGTGATACCACAATAGAGGGAAACATTTAGGTTTAGGAAACATTGCAAAATCAGGCAATAAGGAAATGTCTTGATATCTACCATGATGACACCAACTAACAATCTAAGCAACAGAGAAGAGGCTGCCTTAAATGCTGTCCCCTGATAATAAGATTGATGACCAACTTATATACTACCCAGTAGCCCTCATCCAGCAGCTGGTGGAAGTAGAAGCGGATACCCACAGCTAATCACTGAACTGAACTGGAATCCAGTTGCAGAGAAGGAGGAGAGATGAGCAAAGGTGTCCAGACCAGGCTTGTAAAACCCACAGAAACAGCTGAACTGAACAATGGGGAACTCTTGGTCCTCTGACTGATAGTTGGGAAACCAGCATGGGACTGACGCAGACCCCAGGAATGTGGGTGTCAGTGAAGAGACCTTGGAAATCCATGGGGCTTCCTGGAGTAGATCAGTACTTATCCCTGGCAATAATGTGTACTTTGGGAGCCCATTCCACATAGAGGGATACTCCCTGATCCAAGACACACTTGGGTGTCCTAGGCCCTATCCCAAAGGATATTACAGACTCTGAAGTCCCCCTATGGAAGGCCTCACCCTCCCTGAGGTGCAGAAAGGATATGTGATAGGTAGGGTTTTAGTTGGGGGGGGGTGGCAGGTGAGGAAGGGAGGGAGAGGGAACTGGGATTGACACGTAAAACAATCTTGTTTCTAATTCAAATAAAAAAGGGAAAATTAAAAAAAAAATGTGTCCCTTTCTTTAATTATGTAGTTCTGAATGTGAAATAGCTTGGGATATCAGTTTGGTTTTGAATAACAACACATCAAGGTTCCATAATTTGGATTCTAAAATTCTTGCTTTAATTAATCTCCTTAAACAGTGAAAAAAATAAAGTAAAATGACGAATCAAGCATTACGGTTTCTGCTTGTAATCCCAGTACTTAGGAGGTTGAAGTAAAAGAACAATAGTGGATTAAAGGGCAGCCTGGGTTGTTCTGTGGGTTGCAGGGTGTCTCTGACTATGGAGTCAGATTCTGTCTCAAGAAAATAAAACATAATAAATAAATAGAAAGAGATTGAAAAAATTCAAGGCTTACAACTGGAGATCAGCTAGCATACTGAAAGAATTGTCTAGGTTGGTAGAAGTGAAGGTGACAAAATATGGTTAGATCTTGAATATATTTTACAACTTTGTTGATTGATTAGTCATGGAATGTGAAAAATATCCCAGTGATCACACCAGCTTGGAAGGAGGAGCAGCTGAACTACTGGAACTTCCTACATAACGAGAAGACAGATTTGGGAAGGCCACTGTGTGGTTTTCTTTGAACATGGCAATTTAAGGTGCCTATTAGACATCTAGGAGATTTCTATCTAGAGATTTGGATAAAAAATTTATTCACCAGACCTTTAGCAAGAATGCATTGTTTCTAATTTTTCCCTCCTCCCAGTCCTTATCGATTCCCATACTATATTATGTAACTAACTCAGAAACTGTGGAACTACAAAAACAAGTCCAAGAGGAAATGTGAATTTGTGTCTACCAAGGTACGCGCGAATCTTTAAAGACACAGACTGCATGAAGTAACAGTCATGGGGAGAGCATGAATGATAACTGCTCCAAAGCTTACAGGCTGAGTGGAGCCAGTGCAGCTTAAAAATACTTTGACAATGTTGACTCAGAGGGGAAGCAAGAAAAAAACGAGATTTTGGGAAAAAGCTATTGCTTCCGAGCAGGCATGTTAGCTTCAGTTACTTTAAAGGAAGAGCCTGAGATAAGGATTGGAAAACTGAAAACTTATTTGGGAATTATATTCATCTGTATTTGCTTTATAGGAAATCATGTATTTAATGGGTTAGCAAATGGAAAATAGTGCCTTGAATATAGGAAGTGGGCAGTAAATGTTCACAACCATTTTTTTCTTAGTTTTTCTTGTCGGTATGTCACACCAAGAATCACCTGGGATGAGGGAATCTCAGGTAAGACATTGCCTGTTTCAGATTGGCCTATGGTCCTATCATGGGTAATTGTTTTGATAATTTTTTGATACTGGTGGGCCTAGCTCACTATTGACAGTGACACCTTTGGGTAGGGAGCCCTGAGTTGTGGAAGAAAGCTGCCTGAGCATGAGCCAGAGGGCGTGAGACAATAAACAGCACCCACCATGGTTTCTGTTTTTAGTTCTTGTGCTCAATGATGGACTGTGACCTGGATGTAAGCCAAATAAAGCCTTTTTTCTACAAGTTGCTTGTGGCCATGCATTTTTTGTTTTTAAATAACAATAACTGAAAAGTAACTAACACAATTTATTAATGATGATTATCAATAATAATGGAATTGAAGAGAGATTTAATTATTCAGTATCCATCTAGTTATAGAAATTGATTTTTTAAACTAGACTTTTGGTAAGAATACACTGTATTCTAAATCATTTTTTCCTCTCTTCATATACTATATATTGTGATATGTGATATTTGCAGGTAATTAATTCAGAAAGGTGTGTGGATGATAAGAATTTTTGAGTTTTACTGTGTTTGAAATAGGTCAAATCTATTTACTTGCCTCAATAATTCATTATTGATTTAAAAAGCCTCTCTTTGTATGTTTTTTTTTCTGACATCTTAGACCTCTCAAAGTGTCCTAATGGGATTTTTAGAACTCATCCTAGTCCATTCTCAGATACTTGCTGTCAACTTTTATGGTAGGAAAACAGGTGGTCCATTTCTAAGCTGACCTTACAATTCACTGCTTAGATCTGAGAAAGGAAACATGTTGAGGAACAGGAACATTTCCTCCAGCTCCTGTATCACCAGTCCATGGAAACAGAGGTGGGATGAGATGCCTACAGCATCAGTTTGCACACATCCAAGAACTTGTCTGGTTATTTAGTGTCTTGCTGCTTTCTGCCACATTTCCTTAGAATGCAAAACACACACAAGAAAAGAATCCTGTGTCCTGTCTCATATTTGCCACCTTGAGTGATCAAATTCTGTTATGAGAAGAAACCATGCTGAGTGAGGTAACCCAGACACAGAAAGACAAACACAGTATGTACACACTCATAAGTGGATATTAGACTTAAAGCAAAGGGTAACCAGCCTATAACCCACAAACCCAGAGAATCCAGGAAACAAGGAGGACCCAAAAAAGGCATACATGGAACCCCCTAAGGGGAAACAGATAAGATCTCCTGAGTAAATTGGGAGTTTGGGGCAGGAGGGAGGATAGTAGGAGAGTGGGGAGGGGAGAATGGAAGCAGGGAGGAGAACATGAGGGATAAGAAAGGTTGAGCTGGGAGAAGGACAAAGAGGAAGAACAAGGAAAAAAATACCTTGATAGAGGGAACCATTATGAGGTTAACGAGAAAACTGGCACTAGGGAAATTCCCAGGAATCTACAAGGATGACCCTAACAGAATCTAAGCAATAGTGGAGAGGGTACCTTAAGTTCCCTTCTCATATAATCAGATTGGTGACTGCCTTAATTGCTATCATAGAGTCTTCATCCAGTAGCTGATGGAAGCAGATACAGAGATCCACAGCTAAGCTCTGGGCCGAACTCCTGGAATTCAGTTGTAGAGAGGGAGGAGCAATAATATGAGCAAAGGGGTCAAACCCTATTGGGCAAACCCACAGAAACAGCTGACCTGAGCAAGTGGGAGCTTACTGACTCCAGACTGATAGCTGGGAACCAGCCTAAGACCGAACCAGGCCCCCTGAATGTGGATGACAGTTGGAAGACTTGGGCAGTTTGGGGGACCACTGGCAGTGGAACCAGTATTTACCCATAATGCATGAACTGGCTTTATAGAGTCCATTCCCAATGGAGGATACCTTGCTCAGCCTAGATACAGAGGGGAAGGTTTTGGTCCTGCTCCAAATGATGTGGCAGACTTTAATGATTCCCCATGGGAGGCCTCACCCTCTCTGAGGAGTGGATGGGGAGTGGGGTGGGGAGATGGTGGGGGGAGTAGGAAGGCAGGAAGGAGGGGGAACTGGACTTGGTATGTAAAATAAGGTTGTTTTTAAAAAATGTTTAATGTAAAAGTAAAAAGGTTTGTAGAAACATTGTTTTTTGTACTGCAATCATTTGTAAGGCATTTCTAAATTTTTTCAGAAGAAAGCCTAGTCTTCTGGATAGAATCGAGGTTCCAATAAAAGCAGCTGGTGAAGAAAAGCACTGCACTCATAGAGTATTCCCACTGCTCTCATGCTCTTCATGTATTCACCATTTATTTGACTGTAACATCCATATGGGCAGAATACCAGGAAAGAAAGCGGAAAGCTAGGCTTTAGAGATAATGTAATTAGATGATCAGTTCTTGTCCTTTGCCAATGTCTTTGACTGTCACCGATTTCTACGACTTCAGTGAGTTTGCAGACAATATGAAAAACGATTTGAGTCGTGTCTCTATGTCATTTATGAAAGTACTCAGTGCTCTTGAGATTTTCATGTTTATTTTGTTCCAGCTTCGAGGATGAGGGGCAACAGTGACTTGTTAAATTCAACTCAAAGTCAGAGCATATTTCCACTATAAGAGGCTTGAATTGTTATTCTAGGATGCCCTAGGAGTCCCTTAGAAATGTTAATACCATACTGAGAACCAGGGAAGAGCCATTAACAGACTGGGCATTAGAACTGAAAAGAGAAAATGAGTTGTCGTCTACATAGGATGAAATGAAGCAAGGAGAATGCTGAATGGAACTTGACTGAGAAATGATGGCTGTAGCCTGTGAGGGAGAGTCGAATATAAAGATACATATGGAAGAACACTGTAGTCTACAGTCCTACCACCCTGAAAGTGCTCAATCTCATCTGATCTCAGAAGCTAAGCAGGGTCGGGCCTGGTTAGTACTTGGATGGAAGAACACTGTAAAGACAGTCACTGAATTACCACATGATTGACTCTGGGGCATGAGGACAAAGCACCAAGCATGTTTGATTTGAATCTCAACCCAGATGACATATATAATAGAGAAGAGAGGAAGTTAAGATACTAAGAAGGGTCAGTAAATGCGGAAGTGAAGTGATCCTGTCATTTTAGAATGAATTGCATCGCTGGTGGTAACTTTGAAAATAAACTTCAATAAGTTTATAGAATTATAAATATTAAAAGCAATCTAGACATTCTAGATAAAGAAAACAGTGATGTTAAATCAATAGACCAAATTAAAATATAACTGTGGAGGTGATATCAATATAAGAGAATGAAAGAGGAAATAAACTAAGGTAACAAGCTTATTGAATGAGCTTTGAATATACGCCATTGATCCCCAAAACTCATTGTTTTGCCTTTATGTAATGACACACAACACAGACACTTAGTGAGAATAAACAGAGTTTATCTTCTGTGATAAACAATGTTGATCTGTCCGGGCGTTGGTGGCACACGCCTTTAATCCCAGCACTCGGGAGGCTGAGGCAGGTGGATCTCTGTGAATTTGAGGCCAGCCTGGTCTCCAGAGCAAGTGCCAGGATCCCCAAAGCTACACAAAGAAACCCTTCTCGAAAAACCAAAACAAAAAAAAAAACAAAAAAAAAAATATTGATCTGGGACTGATTTAACGTGAATGAGGCTCTTAAATAAATAAATAAAGACCATTATTTAAAAAAAAAAAAAAAAACTAATAAAAATGAAGTGAATGAATGTGAAGTGTTGGTTCCTAGGAAGATTAAGTATAGTAAAAACGAAACTATCCCAAGGTAATACTCAGAAAAGTATGTTCTAGTTACCAGTATTGTTGGGGGTGGCACATGCCTTTAATCCCAGCACTCGTGAGAGAGAGGCAAGTAGTTCTCTGTGAGATTGAGGCCAGCATGGACTACAAAATATGTTTCAGGAAACCATGTCTTGAAAAAAAAGAACTTTCATCAATTAAAACAAACTTCTAGAGAAGAAATATTTTTTTTTCTTAAAGTATAGGCAATATACTAGCCCTCCATGTTGTTGGACTTTAAGATAAATGTGTAAAATAGGTAGTATTATATTTAAGTATAAAAGGTAATACTCTGTTAATTTTAATGAATTAATTCTAACTTATTAAAATTAAGGGAAGAATTAGAAATAATTAAAAACAAAAGGATGGGTGTTATTGTAATTGTAAAGGTTAATTAAATGCAAATGTGAAGATAGTGTAAATTTGATTGTTCGTCACACGTCAGTACATAAGTATTCATACATTAAGATAACAAATCACTGTTCATAAGCAGTTAAACTAAAGACATTTTAATATTTAGAAAATCAGAAAAGTGATCATATAGTCTATTAAAACACACACTATAAAATACAGTATTTAAATGAAACAAGAAAATGTGTTGTGAGTATAAAAAGAACAGCTTTATTGCTCTGTATCTTTGTGGTCCCCCCAGAGGTGGGAGGTAAGTTCTTAATGCTGAACACACCAGTACTTTCAGACACAGAATCCATAGGCCTCTGAACTGTACTGAGCCAAAAGCCTTTCTCTCTAAGGACTAGCTAGATTTCATGGTACCAGAAGTACCCATACAACTTCCAGAGGAGGGGGCCAACCAACAGTCCTACACAGCTATGATGCCTATGAAGCACACAGCTACCAGAATGGCACATGACCTTAAGGGTGGTCTAGTGGTGATAACCAACAGCTCTCTAATTGGGCTTAAGACTTGTTCAACAAAAGGAACACCAATCCCAGTATTTGAAACCTAGGCAAGTTCAGTGCCAGTGGAGTTGTAGATCTTGGAGAAGAGCCTACAATGTTACTAAACCAGCATAATCCCTAACTATATTCTGGATATTTGTCCTCATGTCCACAGACAACTGTGGTTCTCATCCCTCATCAAGGAAACTTCTTCTTGCAACATATGGAGGTCAGTACAGAAAACCACACCAATCAAAATGCAGAGTTGTGGAGTCCAGTCCCAATAGATAGACATCTGTAAAACACCCCCACAACTAAGGCTAGGGGAACACTGAGGAAGAGGACTAAGAAAGATCGTAAGAACCCGAGAATCATGGAGCTTTCTGTGAGACTGTGTCTCCTAGTAACATCAAAAGCTACATCCATAAAGTCTCACCAACATGGCCATCCAAATATGAGCAAAGCAAGGATGACACCAATGAATGTGCTAAAGTGGTTGGGGGAAAGCCCAGGAGGCCTCAACCCTACAAAGAACTTTAGCCAACTAGGGAATGCTGAGCACGGGAGAAATAATCTTCCCTAGGATAGAGCACAAGTAGTTGGTTATTCTTTATAACAAGTTATATTTATGTATTTAGGAATACATTTGTATACATTTGTATATACATTCACAAATACATATGTAACAATAAATAATGAGAAAAGATACTATGAATTTAAAAGAGAAAAAGTAGTAGTAAATAGGAGTTTCGAGAGAAGTACAGGGAAGGACAAATGATGTAATTATATCATAACCTCAAAAAATAAAAGAAATAATTTTAAAAAGGAACAGCCCTTATTCAAATGCATAAAACTCATCAGAACATGTTAATCTAAATAAAAGATTATATTTCAAAGTAGAAAACATATTTAATTAAAATAATGAATTATTGTTACTTATGTCTGCCTGCACAGATATTATAAAAGCTTCCTAAGTCAGGATTTATATCAAAGTATATCATCTCTCTAATTAATAGGATGTCATATCCTTCAGATGCCCCAAATATGTTAGTTGATTAGACTAGATACTGACACAGTGAAAAAGCTCAAAACTTAAATGCAACTCATATTCTTGCTAGCAAAAAAAAAAAAAAAAAAGACAAAACCAACCAAACAAACAAAAAACCCAAACCAGACAAAAATCTAGATAGGACAGAGGTGATGTTCAACTGGAACTGTGGAGCCTTGCAGGTATGAAAGAGTCCACTGCTGTAGATTATCTAACAGAACTGGAAGTGGTAGCATCTAAGGGTACCTTCGCTTTGTGAGACCCAAGGATGCAACCTTCTTACTGTCCTACTGGAAAGTTGTGTAGCTCATGAAAGATTTGACATCCTGGGATTCTGAAGGAAGATATCTGGTCTGTGAGCTATGAAGAGCTGAGACCCTGAAAGGCAGGAGCGAGCCAGGATATACCAGTAGGAGACCAGAAACTAATCCTTACAAAAGAAACATCAGAGTTCAATGTAGAGCATTAAACAAAGTGATGGAAAGTTACTCTTTGAGGCCACACAATAAAAGGAAGACCTCCCAAAACAAAGCTTTAGACAGAGCTATGTAAACTGTAGTGAAGTAGAGACTGCAGAGAGAACCTGATGCTTATCTTGATTCTCCAACTCTCAGGCTAAGGCAAAGGACAAACAGATCTTGAGAAAAACTCAGCAAATCAACCAAACTTCTCTGGATCAGGCAATCGAATACTCAACACTGTAAGATCTCCAAACTCAAAACCCGTTTCCATTGACTTAGTAAGCAATGGCTCCTGAAAAGCATGTACACACACACACACACACACACACACACACTGTAGTATCCGACCAGTACACAAGCTCATAGACATGCATATACCTTTACAAAGGCTGCAAAGTATCAGAAGAACAAAACAAGAACCAAGTCATAGTAAGACAAGAATATCCAACCTCAAATGTAAGTAGGAGCAGGCTGTGGCCATTTCAGAGCATGACACATTGTAGTCCAGGAAAGCCTGACTATGTTGCACAAGGATGATACTAGCTAGTGTGGTGGACACTGTGCTAGGGAACCTCACAATAAATGAATAACTTGAGGTAGATTTTTGTGAAGGCATTCAACTTAGCAAAAATACAGAAGACAGACAGCACACAGCTCACCCTGGTCTAACCTGTTTAAACTTTAAACACTTGAGTCTACAAGACAGTTGAAGGATGGGGAATCCCATTCTCCCAGCCAGGAAGAAACACTGGCTGTCAGATTGTAATTTTACTCTTTTAATTTTTTTTAATGTTTTGTGTGAATTTTGTCTTACCTGATTAAATTCTATGATTTTGTTCTGTCCTTTTTCTTCACCCATTCTTTGACTTCTCTCTTCTCATAGTTTCTCAACATTTAACTTTTTCCTTCATCCTACTCAATTACACTGTTTTTACAGATACCAATTGCTCTATTTTTTCATTTTGTCCTTATGTAATGTCTTTAACTTTAACAATTTTTAAACTCCATGTATTTTAATAGTATAGACCTACAAGAAACATTATTTAGGACCCAAAATAGATATAGAAAGAAAGAATCTCTTCAAGGCACATCACCATTAAAACATCAAATCTGCAGACCAGGAAAAATTTTAAAGTATAATAGAAAAAGTCCAAATGAATTAAAGGCAAAATAATCAGAATAACATCACATCTCTCTGCAGAAAGGCCTGAAAGTAAAAAACTGCCAATCAAGATTTCCATAGCCAGGAAAATTACTTTTAAAAATCAATATAGAAATAAAGACATTTCATGATAAGCTCAAATTAAAGAATTTCATGACCAACAAACCAGTGCTTCAGAAAATATTTAAAATAATCTTAAACACAGAAGATGAAGAAAGTCATTCCCAGTAATTACATCATAGAGCAATGATAACCATAGATAACTATGGCTTTTCTTGGAAGAAATAGCTCATGTGAAAACATCGCATGGCTGTGAGAGAACCTGGACACATGAGGTCCCAGTGCTGAATATTGCCCATAGTTTTATGTGTTAGAAAGGAAACAATGAATCAAAAGTTGGTACAAAACAAGCCTGGTTGTCAATATGTGGAGATTGATGAAGTGATCATGGAGCCTTCAATGGGAAATCTATGAAATAATGATCTGCACAATCGATGAAGGAATGCAAGCAAGCTTTAAATACTTCAACAGGATCCAGTTTTCCTTAATCAAAGTTTGCATAAAAAGACCCTGAGAAGTCACTTAAAATCACATAGGACCACAGGCCTCCATGATGCAGGATACATTAAATCGTGTCCAGGCAAGAAGATCATTAAAAAGAATAAGCAAACTCCCCAAATTCCTAGGTCAAGATTTTTAAGCATAATACTTTTTGAAAATATGGATCTATGTTACTATTGGAAAATAAGAGCAAATACCAAAAACACATGAAATTCAAGAAGAAAAGAGGAGTCAATATTCTATTGCCAGTGAGATGGCTCAGAGGGTAAAGACATTTTCTGCTAAGCCTGACAACAGGAGTTTGAAAATGGAAAGAAGGAACTGCCTCATGAAGGTTGTCCTATGATTCCTGATACACACTGACACACACCGACACACACACACACACACACACACACACACACACACACACACACACACAGACACACTGATATTAATAAATAAGTTGAAAACATGTCAAGGTCCCAGAGAGAAAACTCAAAAGCAATCCGGGGGTCTTCTCAAAAGAAGACTGGAGTCTTCAAAGAAAGGGTTGATACACAATGCAGAAAACAACTTTATAGCTGCTTAACTTGGCACAGGCTGACAAAAAATTACAAGAGACTGGGTGACTCATGCAGAAGTAATGTACTTTTTTCATAATTCTGGCATCTGATAATTCTAAAGTTAAGGTTCATTTCTTGTTAAAAAGGTTTCTGTCTGGTTTGCAGAACTTTCTACTTTGTGGATAACATAGAGTTTGGTCTCCCTCTTTACTTGAGGATCTCTCACTGGTAATTAAACTCCACTGGCCCATCTCCAAAACTATCACATTGAGGCTTTTGTCTCAACATCCTAATTTTGGCATTGTAGGGACATACTTCAGTCCACTGCATTGTTTAACCTGAATTTTCAGTTTTATTCAATTAAATACAAGTTCAATAAATTTAACTTTGCTTAATATGTTGTAACAGAGAGTAAAGTCTAGAAATGACTTTCTGATTGCAAACAGGGCAGGGAAAGGCAGTACCATGGTTGAAAGTGGGGAAATTGAGAAAATACAGGGAGAACTACAACAGGAAAATTGTGAATATATAAGAAAACAAAGAAAAACATAAGGCAAGAAGGATAAACAATTATAAAATATTAACAATGACAAAAGAATATCAAACACATTTGTTAAGAGACAATGCAAATAAAAGGACAGGGGAATATAGTTGTGTTATAAGTGATGATGAAGGTTTCAATTGTATGCACAGTGAGGAAAAAGAGCACCATGGAGGAATAAGAGGTACAGGTGAAAGCTGGCCATGTGGTCTGTCAGTTACAAAAGAGAAGGCAAGAGAGGATGTGTGTGTGTGTGTGTGTGTGTGTGTGTGTGTGTGTGTGTGTGTGTGTGTGTGTGTGCTTTAATGGGTATGTGACTGTGATTGTGAATGTGTGTATATGAGTTTGATTTACTTATTCATTTAATTTTTAAAGTTATTCAGTTTTTTGACATGATGAAATAATTACCTTTTTACCCTTCCCTTTCCTCCTTCTAAAACCTCCCATATGCCTCTGCTTGCTCTTCATTAATTGTTGTTATATACATTCATGTGCTGGTATACATATATATATATATATTTTTTTTAAATGCCTGTAAAAGGCAACCTGTATACATGTTTTCAAGACTGATCACTTGGTATTGGTTGACCAATTGGTGTGCTTTTCCCTGGAGAAGACTGTTTCTCTGCTCTCAGCATTTCTTGGTTGCTTTCCCAGTCCCAACGGGATACATCTACAATAGAGCTCCCATATCTAAGGCTCAGAGGTCATCGCAGAAGAAAAGAGAGAGAGATTGTAAGAACCAGAGGAATGAGGAATTTCCTGTGAGATCATGTCTCCTAGGAATGTCAGAAGCTGCACCCATAACAAGAGCTAAACACGGAAAACTCAATAGACATGCTAGCATAGATATGAGGAAGCCCAGAAAGCCTCAATAGTACACTTCATTTTTAATCAAGTAGTTATATTTTAGAATTTTAGTTTGGATTCCTAATTCATTGCTTTGCATGTATTATACTTATACTAAATGCCCTATGAGTACACAAATGAAGCTTTTTTTTTAAAAAAGAAGAGACATCTTTTAACTATATTTATAATATTTTAAAAATAAACACCACTCTATTATTCAATAAATTGTTTTTCTGACAGTCTGAATGTCCAAGTGTAGTTTACTTTGACATAAAACAAATTCCAAGACACTTTAATTGTCCATTCTGCTTAAGCTGGAAAAAAGTGGAGTAATGGCACTACAATTATGGAGTGTTCATCATGTTACTCAGTCATCTCTGTTCCTGGGAGAAAATCCCTTACATGGCCTAATTCACATTCTCATTCACACTTTTGCAGCACTTATCCTCACTTTGTCTTCCCAAAAGTCCATTTGGTTCCCTATTTGACCAGTGCCCTATTACCTACACAAATCAGCTCTCTCATACCTTTGACAACACTCAGCATTCTTACAGCAGGTTTCAGGTGTTTTTCTTGTTACAAAGAGCTATGGACATGATATAGTTTATTTCAAGTTCATAGAATTGAAATTAAAAGAAAGGCTCAACACTGCAGATGAGTTAGTTTTAAAATAGAGAGATTGTTCAGCAGGGAAGAGCATCACTGCTCTAGCAGAAAACCCAGTTTCAGTTCCCAGAACTTCTGTAGTGGCTAATAACTGCCTGGAACTCCAGGTCCAGAGAAGATGGTGCTATATTCTGATCTCTGTGAGCTCTTGCATGCATGTAGTTAGCATAAATATACTTCAGCAAACACTACACACATAGAATAAAATAAAAATGCTTAAAATAATAGCTCATGGCTATGCTATTGTTACATTGCTGCCCTGTTTACATTAATCATACTCTTTAAGAATGATGTATCTAGGCACTTCAACTACAGCACTGCAGAAAAAGATTTATTTTCTTTTGTAATTAAAAACAATTACCAAGACACAGTTAAAGATCAAGAAATACATAGCATTACAGTTACATCATTTGTTCAAAGATGATTACCAATAGGTCCCTTGGCATAGATTGATGTCTACAGAAATATGCCATGATTTTGGAAGAACTTTAAAAATAGGGCTTTAAATAATTTTTAAAACAGCTTATTTGTAGTGTTGAGCTATTTATTCATTTATTGCAAATCTGTGCACCAAAGCATACTTTCTAATCGAGCAGGCTTCTTAAGTGCAGCATTCTGTTATTAGGCATGCCGGAGCTTCAGATATAAAGATGCATCTCCCATCTTACTTCCCCAGTATGAGAGAGTGAGGAAACAGTCCATTTTCCCAACCCCATTTGTATCTGAGTAATTGTGTAATGTTTCTTTAAAGAAGTCATTCTGGCACTTTCTTGCTTTATTTAATAAGTCCATTATCCTATTGATGGTCCTAAAATATTCACAATTGTAATGAATTGCTTTAATGTTCCTTATATAACATTTTTAGTAGTTTTATTAGGATGTTAGTAAAGTTATCTTTATTTTTATTGTGTGTTTGCTTGATTTTCCTTTTTAGAATTTTGGATCTGTAAGTTTTTATCAAATTTATACCATTGTTTCTTCAAACATGTACTTTGCCATTTACTAATGATGCTTCTATTCCCCTATCTTTAAAATTAAGGTCTCAAAAAACCTTCCAGACATCTCTCTTCTTAGACATCAACTTTCATGATATCATTATCCAGGTAATGTTTTCCTTATTATTAATATAAACATACATACATATATTATTAATATAAACACACATATATACATATACATATATATATATATACATATATATACATATATATGCACTAATTTTCTGTACTTGATTTTCATATTCCTTAGCAACTACAGAGTGCTTAGAGATTTTCTTTCAGCTACAGTTTTGGAGTGATTTGTGTGGAGTCTTTTGCCATGTAAATGCTGAATAAATTTAAGGTTGTAATAATTACTATTAATTTAACTATTTTCCACTCAAGATCTCTGTCAGGCTGGATTCACTTATATCTTCAATACCTAATACAGTTTCTAATACTTAGTCATCAATAAGCCATTTGAGTTCTGATTAGAGAAATGAGTGAATTTTCTGGCTACTTGAGTAAGTGTACAGAAATAGAGTATATTTCTTCAGTCACTGTCACTATTATTTAAGAACTGCATGCTTCTGTTGGTCCTCATTCCAGACACTCCTTTTTTCTGATTTTTCTTTTCCTGAAAATGCTGTGCTGAAATTCTCTGCTTCCCAAGAATGCATATGACCAAGACTCATTTTCAAATACAACTACACAGGAAAGTCAATAATCATTTTATAAACTAGAATGTCTAATTTGGTGGGGGGAGCAGTGGGAGAGATGGCTGCAATGTTAAGAGAACATGCTATTCTTTCAGAAGTCCTGATTTGGTTAAAACAGTTCACAACAACTTGTAACTCTAACTCCAGTAGACTTTATACCTTCTTGTTACCTTCATAAGCACCTGCATATATATGCTGTACACTCACATAGACACACACACACACCCACACAATAAGTAGACAAAAATTAAATAATTTTAAAAAGAAGGCCCATAATTGAAAATTGTGCATTAAGAACCATAAATCAAGCAAACAAACAAACAAAAACACACACACACAGATAAAGACAGATGCACACAAATACACGCCCAGAGAGAGATAAAGAGATAGATGGATGGATAGATAGATGATAGATAGACAGACAGACAGACAGACAGATAGAGAAAGTAAGAAAAAGAGAGATTATTATGCTGGGTCAAAAATATACTTGAGGCATAACACTGATTTTACCCTTCTCATTACCTTTGTTCATATTTATTCCTCCTCTTATACTTTCTTTACTCCTTCCCATTGGTTTTCTGTCTCCCCTAAAATAGTTTTATATTATATAATTGTTAAAATATTCATGTGTATAAAATACAAATATATATGACAATGTTTTAACAAAGGAACTTCTCATGCTATAGATCTTTGATACCACTATTTCATAAGAAAGGATAAACCTGTAGGACCATTTTGGACTTATTGCAACTCAAGAATTTGTGGCTTCCATGTTTATAGCAAACTATATTTTTAGTCTCTAATTTAGTAGCCTTATAAATAATTATAATGTTATTGATTAAATCCTTCAATTTATAAGAAAAAATCAAAGATCATAATGATTGACATTATTCACATATCTAAAAAATTATTGGAATTCACTATATACACATATTCAAATAATTCTAATATTTTAAAAGAATCCAAGCATCACCAATTTTTTATTAGTTTGTGTTTATAAATTTTAGATATCATGAACTATAAATTTGCTATTTTGATTCACCTGAATTAAAAATAAGAACCAACTTAAATAGTCATTAAAATATCTTCAATTGTACCATTGTTAGTTATATATATTTTTAGAAAATAAGAAATAACCTCTTTAAAAATTCTTTAATATAGTAATCATTAAAAGAATTTTGTCATAAAAATGTACTTCAATTTTCAAAGAAGATAAAACAAAGGTCATTATTTCAACGAGTTATTATTACCTACTTCTTAAAGGAAAGAAATGGGCCCACTGAGAAATACAAAGGGCACCCTACAAAGTCAAGGACATTACTATTGCCAAAGAATGGAATGAGTCTTTCAAAGTACTCATGAGAGACATAAATGTTCCAAAATAATCATATATGAAGTCAATTATCTTACAAGGAACTATGGACTAAGACTCCTTCTGAGATAAAGGAGAAATATGAAATAGAATTTTGCATCAAGGAATCAGAGGATTTGACCTTAGAATAATAAAACAATTAAAATAAAAAGTACCTTGCAACCTTGCTTTAAGAAATTGGGTCATTACATTCTGGCCAAAAATGAAAAACTGTACTAACTCTTAAAGAGATGATGAAGCAATTGACAATTAAGAAATAACAAAAGCAAGTAACAGAAACAGAAAAGAACTAATATGGAGAAAACCAGATAAAACTCAGAAACCATGTGGAGACAAACACAAAACCTAAACATTAGTGTTGCCTCACGAGGGAGTGTGTCTCTGGGGATGGGCCATGTTCTCAAATCTTGTTAATTTCCACTTCTTCGATGTAGATGTAATGTGCCCTGGCTTCCTTCCTTCCCTGCCATGAAGAACTATAGCCCTAAGGATCTTTAAGCCCAAATAAGCGCCCCCCCCCCCGTATTTATCAGGGATTTTATCACAGAAACAGGTAACAAAACGAAAGCTGCATAAAATTAAAACAATTCAAAGAAATAAGCCTGAAAAAATACACAGAGACAAAATATGAAGTGTCATTTTAGTGGAGAGATGTATGTGTGACATTTAAATTGATTTGTTTACATGCATTTTCAGGTAGCTAATAGACCTCAGATTATATAATTAGTAACATGCCTAAAAACATTCTGCCAACTGCCTATACTGTGCATGGAAAGTCCCAGTAGAAGAGTTTATGTTCTTCTTGTCATGAGTAGGTTTTAGAGGTATCTTCCTTATTGCATGTCCATGAGCTCTTTCTCTGAGTTTTCACTTTAGAAAACCCACATTTGCAAATTCCTTCATGGCACTCTTGGGATATAAATCTCATAGTTTTTGAGTTTAGGAATATCTTTTTCAGGGATGTGCAAACCCTTCCTTGGAGAACCATTCATTATGTAACCATTAGAGAGGATATAACCCTAATCTCTAGTTTCTGTGGAAGATCAGAAGCTTAGTTTAGACAAATGCCATTTATTAAGGAAAGCTGCCCTAACAACAGTGACCAGGCTCCATTCCACATTCTCCTATAGTTTCACACTGTCTCCTGTTTAAACAGAGCTATATTCAACCTCTTTGCTCTTCCTGCAAATTTGAACAAATTTTTCTTTAGTATTTACCTTAAGCAGTGTGTTGTTTCTTTAACAATGCCTTTGAAAAGAATACCGTCCAAAAGCTATAAATAAGGCCAGAGAAGGTGGTCAATCAGTTAAAGCACTTGACATGCAAGTAAGAGGATCAGAGTTTAGAACTTCAGCCACCATGCAGTATGAGTGTGACAGCTTGTCTATAATTTCAGGCTTTAAAGGTAGGCACAGGGGCTCACTGGGCAATCTGGCTATCAAGACTAACCATATCAGTGAGCTCTAGGTTGGATTGAAAGACTTCTGAATGAGTGAAGTGGAGAGTAATTGAGGAAATCCTCCAACATGGACCACAATCATTTACCTTCACATATGTGTACCTACATACACATACAAATACGCATAAAAATGAACATGCACCACACATACACACACATGCACAGCTACACACACTTGTGAAACCACATACATGCATATACATCATAAATTTACATAATACATACATACACATGAAAAGAAATCTCTAAGCACACTTGTATGTACTCAGAAAAGGGACAATAATATAACAGAAAACTAAAACATAAGGAGCGGCGAATGCTGGCTACCTAGTAGTCCCAGCTCTTTAACTTAACAAATCTTGAGGTAGTTTAATCGTATCAAATCAGTCTTCACGGGCTTCTATACAGTTTCTCCTCATCTGGTGGGCGCTAAATTCTGATTTAGAATTATTGTCAACTGCAGTGTGAACACTACACAGAATATCCTTGCAAACTCCTAAGTCCTAAAATCTGCAGATTTGTTTTCCTAATCTATTAAATTCCCTTTTAAAAAGGGACATTTCAATCCCCTAGCCAACTGGAATACTGCACCATTTCTAAAGCTACTGTCAGTAATCAGTTTGTGTAAAAATACCCCCAATTAAAATTTGCTGGACAACTTTGTTGTCTGTGAATATATTATAATATGCAAGTAAAACATAAAACCAAAGTGAAAATTAGGAGTCAGCTTTATCCATGAAGAAAGTCTGTAAATGAAAGGAGAGCAATTACATTTATATGTATCTACAGTTTGCATGTCACTTCACTGACAATAGTTTTAGGAATGAAACAACAGTTATTTTTAAATAAAAGCCTTTACATACATATAAAAAAAGGGACATTTCATTCATTATTTGGTATAGTTTGATTTGACTTTTTGGAAATGCTGGAGACAATGCCAGCCTTCAGATGAAGCCTCTGATTTGCCAGCTTCCCATCATCGGAAAGAAGATCTTGTAGACATACTGGTCAATTTAGAAACTTTGCAATCACACTTAATACTCAATATTATCTGGGGATTTGGTTTTCCACTGTGATACAACATTCTTTGGATTAGATTATTAAGAAGATTATTTCTTGGCTACCTTTTCATCAAAACTGGATTCCTTCTTGTTCTTGGTTTAGGGTGAATTGTAGAGTTTGATATGTGTGGTTGTTGACCAACTTCTGCAGCTGGAGTATGTCCTTGTATCCCAAGTAACATGTGTATTGGAAGTTTCTGGGTGTATTTGAGGGTGATAATCAGTATTTTAGTGCCTAAATCATTTGTGTATGTCAAGACACATTTCATTGCAACAAAATATTCTATTTGACCTTGAGATCATGGGTTTTTTTTTTCTGAAATAGATGGAGATGGATTTGCACTGTTTTCCTTGACAAAGGATGTGAATGTATTGTCTGTGCTTGTTGAAGAATGAAAATGGGCAAGTGGTAAGTAGGAAGTCATGGGGATAGCTGTCAGATGGGGATAACTGTCACGTAGAAGATAGACATGAATGATAGCAATGTAAGAAAAGAGCTGCACAGAAAAGAGTTGCACAGACAACCTACATCTTATTTTCTACTTGCGCAGCCAGCCTATCTACTGTGAAACCCTGCCATAGCCTTCAATGTAGGATTTCAGTTTAATAAATAACAAAATGCTTAACCCTGGAGCAACAAAATGTCTTAGCAGCAGTCATGAGATCAATCTTTGGAACCTTGCACATTCTCAGAAAGGAGTTATATGAGATCACTAAGATAAGAGCAGCTTTGTCTTAGTAACTGTAGTGCTTGACAGTCTGGTTACCTCTGTGTGCTTAAAGGCCACTGAGGCTTCAGGAAGGTTGCTCCCATTACATCAACATCTAAAAAGTGTCAGGAGATAGCCTACACATATACCCTAAGGCCTGAATTATAATACCATTTACATTGTAGTTTTGATTTCTTCTCATGAGATTTTTCTAAAGGGGAACAAGAAGGAATATTTTAAAAGATAGGTAGATTTGAAATGTGGGAGATAAATGGCCCCTTTATTCAACAAATATATCACCCACCTCACAGATACTCATAAACTCTACTGAATCTTTTTCATTTGAGGATTTGAAACCATGTATCATAACTAGTGACTAAAATTTGTTTCTTAGAACTATGATGCTCTTCTAGCATCCTTCCCATTAGATCTGGCCACTCAATTTATTCTTACAAATATTAAATATGATGAATTTGTGCATATTATTTCAGAACCAAGCTTTGGAGAAACTGACCTTCTCTTTTTATAGTCTTTTATCCCTTTCATGGCATAGCTAGACTATAAAAGATAAAATTAAAAGTCTTTACAAACTGCCACCAAGTCTCCTTCAGTCCAGTTATCTGAAAAACTATGTAGAAGAAATTATGACTCAACAATATGTTTTCTTGCCAAAGGGGCATCAACTTTACTTGTATCTACTGCTTTATGTGTTTTGGAGTTTCTGTCTTAGCAGCTTTAGTGTCAGCCCAATGTTGTTCCACTGGGGAAAATTTTGCCTTTAGTGGTATTTTAAAACTAGAGACATTAGTTGTCACAATATCAGGACTGTCTTAGAGTTTTGATTGCTGTGAAGAGACATCATGACCATGACAACTCTTATAAAGGAAAGCATTTAATTGAGTGGCCTATAGTTTCAGATGTTTAGTCCATTATCATCATGCCAGCAGACATGGAGCTGGAGAAGGAGCTGCGCATTCTACATCTTGATCTGAAGGCAAGAGGAAGTGAACTGAGACACTATGTGTGGCTTGAGCATATATGAGACCTCAAAGCCTGCCTCCGCAGTGGCACATTTCCTCCAACAATACTCCACAGAGCCACACTTCTAAGAGTGCCACTCCACAATAATGCCATAAACAGAGAGTATAGAGGCCAGTGACATTCGAATGACCACAGGGGTATTTGAAGGCATTTAGTATGTAGAATTAAGAGACCTTAAGCATCCTACAATATGAAGGAATCCCCCCACCAATACAAATAAGGAACTATCTCACTAAAAGTAAAGCTGGGGGTCTTCCTCAACTATACATTATTGAGCCATAAATTAATGTTAATTAGTTCAATGTCCTATACATCTTTAGGAAAATTGTTTAACTGTATTTCAGAAAGAAGCTTTAATAAACATGTCTATGTACTTCTGAACTTATTCAAACTGGACATACCAATATTTAAGTACACATAAAATTGTTATCAACCTTGTATTGTATATTAGGACATATAAAGAATATTATTTTTAAAAGAGCAAAAAACAATTTTGATGTTATAACAGTTCCTTTTTATGTTGTAATAAAATAGATAGCCCAACCAAAACTTGAGTCATGGGTAGTCTGGACAGAGACTGTATTGAACCACACCAATTTTGTTGGATCTTTGGGAGGTAGAAAAGGGGAAGTGCACAAGAACAATCACTTTAATAAAATCTTTGTCCTTTGGAACTGGAATGTTTCCTCTTGAAGAACAGGGTCTAATCAAATAGCAAAACTTTTTGATTTTCATTAGATGTAGGAGATTATTTTTTCTAGTGTCAGCTTTGGGAATCAAGTCTGGAGCTTCCTGCATGCTAGACAAAAGCTGTGCACTAAGCTATATACAGGCCTTATATGAAGTTATCTTTAATGTTATTCTGTATTACTTACAAATAGTTTCTTTTAAATAGGGTGAAAATGATACATCACGGGGAAATTTAATGAGCTATGAAAATTAAATTATATTTAATTATATGAACATTAAAACAAAACTCAACCAAAGGAAGGTTTTTAAAAATGTATTATACAGCTAAGTTCTTCTCACTTAATTGCATAATGTATACATCAACATTAAACAACAGTTTTCCTGAAACTGGGTTTGTAACATGGAACATTTACTTACTACTTATAACAGTATCCACAATTGTCTCACCAAAGTGCATTTTATTTTACTCAACTCAATTGGAGTCTACCTTGAAGGAATGAAAAGAAACAGTTAAATAACTCCTAAAGTTTCCAGTATTAAGTGGGAAAATTGATATCTTTTGGTGAAATTATGGGAAAGTGATACATATTGGTTCAAGTCTGAAGCACAGCATGTAAATGAATTCATCCAGGTGCAGAAGGTGACTTGACTTCTGTCACTAGCACTGTGGAGCTGCATAGAACCTTGGCAGATTGGACTATGATGGGGGATGTTATAGTGGGAAATTACCAATATGGAGCCAAGTAGAAATATAAGGGTATTTAATAGGGAAAAGCCTTACTTACAGAGCGACCTAGCCAGCCTGCGTGGCATCAGTCTGTACGCAAGCTGAAAGGGGGGGTCAAAACTGAAAAGGAAACTTAGCCAACTCAAACTTTCACACTACATCATCCTGACCACGCCCTCGGAGGCGTGGTCAGGCAGACCTGTAGCCAGCCCCTAAGCAGGCGTGGCTACAGGTTCCCCTACAGGATGTCCTTCTGTATATATGTTTCTCTTATTGTTGATGAATAAAACACTGTTTGGTCAATAGAGGCAGGAAGATAGGCAGGGATAGGGAGATGAAGAAGATTCTGGGAAAGGTAGGCAGAGTGAGCCCATCAGAAAGATACGCATGTAGCCACAAAAGGAATAACAGGTCAAACATTCTCCGGTAAGTCAAGACCACATGGAAATACATAGATTTATAGAAATTGGTTAATAATTAAGACAGAGTTAGCCAATAAGAAGTCCTAGCCATTGGACAACAGTTTAATTACTAATATAACATCCTTGTGTTTATTTGGGGCTGAAGCAGCAGCAGGACCTGACGGGAGAAGACACTCCAGTTGCAGAACTGCAATCACCCTGGATGCAGGAGTCTGTCTTGGATTATTGTTCCTGGGGAAGAAATAGGAGGTCTTCCTATCTATGTGGGGACCACAAAAGTAGGCAACTACCTGCTTTCAGTTACTCTTGCCACTACCTTAGCTGTCGGTTATACCACAAAAAAAAATATGATTTGAGGACATATAGTATATGCCAAGTGTCTTATGATATGGGATTTTTTCAACTTCTTTTGCGTACTCAGGCTATTCAAGAGTGATGGCTTTCATGAGCTGGAGTTACAAGCAGCTGTCAGCCAACCGAGTGGGTGCTGGGAGCCAAACTCTGGTCATCTGCAAGAGCAGTATGTGCTCTTCACTGAGTCATCTCTCCTAGCCATTTGTGCCCTCAGAGTGGTGTGGTATTTCCATATTAGAGTATTATCTGTGGATTTATTGCTTGTTGCAGTGAAGGAAGAAAATTTTTTCACCATCCTTTAACTTCTCAGAGATTCAACTAAGTTCTCAGAAAAAGCTGGATTAGAAGAAAATAAAATAAAGCTAATGGACAAAATTTTTAAAGGGATATAAGTTTTGATATAAACATAAACCTTTTGTAAGTATTGATAATGGAAAAGCTATCAAGTAGTGAAATATTTAAATTCTTTTCATAAATATTAAATGAAATAAACAAAGGCTACAGTATTTGGCTTTATCATTAAATGTAAAACTTATCTTACTCTATGACTTCTTATTAAACTCAAATAGCTCATACTTAGATAAAGGAAAATGTTTGTGAGTAGCATAGACCAGATGTGTGGGTATCTTAAAGAATATGTGTAAACATTTAACTGAAAAGTCATTAAAAATATATCCTCTATACTGTGAAACCTTAAATTCCAGTGATTTGACTATTTCTCTCTCTCTTCTCTCCTCTCTCTCTCTCTCTCTCTCTCTCTCTCTCTCTCTCTCTCTCTCTCTGAGTGTTATTTAAATATGCATGAGCTGTTATATGTGTAGGTCATAGATTAATGTCAGGATGCCTTCCACAATTGCTTTTCCAACTTATTTTTGAGACAGCATCTTTCACTGAAGCTGGGGATCACTGCTTCAGCTAGACTAGGTGATCAATAAGCTTCTGAGATCCCCCCATCTTTGGCTCCCCAGTGGTGACATATGGAAGTTGTTAATGGGTGTTGGGAATCCAAGCTCACATCTTTATATTTGCACTTAAGCCATCTTATATGGCTTTTATTTTAAATAAAATTCTGTCACTAAATATTGAATACCTCTTCTGTGAATGCTTTAGACATGCTTTCATATTTTATACTGCATGGTTTTTATTACTCTTAGCCAGTATCAAATAGTATCCTTCAATTATAGAGTTAAATGCATACTTAAATAGTTTTCAAATTCTGAAGTAGAAAACCTGATTATAACTCTAGTTAAAGTATATATATATATATATATATATATATATATTTACCTAGCTCTACCTCTTTAGCTATTTATCTACCTCCTTCAGTTCTATGTATTTTCATGCCCTGTGCATACCTTGCTACGTGGTATATGTTGTTAGCATTATTCGCTGCTCAGTTACCTGAAATAGATTTCTTCATTCTTCATTTATTAAAACAATGGTTAACAGTAAATTAAAATACCGAACAAAAGCTTTTGTTGGGAAATTTTATTAGTAATTCTTTATAATATTAACATTATGTAATTAGTATATAAAATATCTTTATTTTTTACTTTTTTATTTTAATTACAAACAAGATTGAATTACATGACAATCCCAGTTATAAAATATCTTTATTAACCTAAGAAAAAAGTAAAATCATAAATCTTAAAACTGAAAATTAAGAAAATATTACAAAGATCAGTGCATTTGAGTGTCACAAAAATTGAAAGTTGAATGAACAATGCATTGTAATATTAGAAAATTAGTTCCAGTATTACTTTTTGGACCTTCATTTCTCATAGAAATGTGTTATCATCTAGGATTATATGAGCCCAGGCTAATTCTTTCCATATACTTCTGCATAATTTTTTCTCTCTGTAAAGCAATCTCAGTTATGTTAATGAAGTTCTCACTTTTATGTCTGTCTAGTGAAAATGGAGCAGTCAGTAATGTAGGCTGTTTCTCTGGCTGTTTCTGTCTGTGTCCCTGCCCACCACACCCTATGCCATTTCAGATAGGCAACTGCAATTAACCAGTATATCTTTTGCAAGCTGTGAAAAAATTAATCTGGTTAACTCAGAGAGCTTTATCATCTTTAGATGGAACTGTCTGAATAGTTTTTTTTTTTTTTTCCTATTTCTGTCAGTGTTCGCTACATGTCTTTGTTTTCTCTAAGTATCTCACTAGATTTCCTCTGACATCAGGATGGTAACCTGCACTGCATGCTTATGATTGTTTGCTTTGAGACAAGGCCTCACTATGTAACCCAGGCTGGCTTCTAACTTACTATGTTGACAAAGCTGGCTTTGAACTAGTAACAATCCTCTAGCCTCTGTTTCCTGAGTTCTGGGATTGTAGGTGTAGACACTAGGCCCACCCTTGGGTCCTTGTTTGATAAATTTCTGAGAAATATGATAATAACATATCTTGTATATAAAATATAGTTTTACAGTAATTCAATTAGATAACCTCAATATGACCTATATACTATACAGACATTTTTTACGATGTTAGTATATTTTATATTAGAAAGCATCAGTGATTGAGGTACAGCAGAGCTGAAATCTGGTCTATAGGGACACACTTTATTTTTCAATGTGCTACTACTTTTATTAATGTGTGTGCTGTATTTCTACACGTGTGTGCAGATATGTATCCCCCTGTGTTCCTGTGGAGGCCAGAGGAGGACATCAAGTGGCCTATAACTATGCATTCCATTTCCTTGAGACTGAGTCTCTCACTGAATCCCAGGCTAAGACTGGTGGCCACTCAGCTCCACCAGCCCCCTGTGTTTGTACCTCACAGCTCTAGGATTTCAGCTAAGCCTAGCTATTCCTGACTGTTCAAGCAGATTCTGAGATTTTGAATTTAGGTACTCGTGCACATGCAGCAAACACACTTACCACCTCATCTATCTTCACTGCCCTCACTGCTGTGTTTTAGAGTAAGTTCAAGTCCTGTGATGTTCCACATAATGACAGGAGAGTCAAAGGAGGTCATTGGCCCACAGCAGGAGGGAAAATATAAGAAGCATAAGACTAGATTGGTTGTTTTCTGTGTCTGAAAGATGCTTAGGTTTAGAGTCCAGATATAGTGTACTCTAGTCATCAACCTGTAGGGATTTCTATGGAATTCTTGCGCAGCCTCTGTTACTCTAAATTGGTGAAAATATTCCAAATAGACAGGCAGAAAATAAACCAGGCTTGTAATCCCACAATTTAGGAGTTATAGACAGGAAAATCAAGAGGCCAAAGCTAACTATGGCTACACAACATACCGGATGATAGCCAGGGGTACATCAGGCTCTGTCTCAAAAAACTAAACAACAACAACATTTTAATTAAATATAAAAGAGTGACAAAGAACAGATCCCAAGAGTATTCTATATAATTATGCATGATAAAATACTGGAATGAAAACATTTGTTTTCAGCTATATTTAAACTTTTTATTAAAACATGTTCATTGTATAAAATATGGGCTTCATTATGGCATTGTCATCCATATATCATGTACTCTGCTCATATCTACTCATTATTTTCCTACATTGAAATCCTCCCACTGGTCTCCTTCCTCTTCCTAAAAAGTTCCCCCAGAGAGAAGATTGTAACAGGAAGACTAAGGAAGCAAGTGGAGCTTGTATTCATTGATATAAAATTGTGAAAGTTGAAGCATGCAAACCAGGGTTCTCTTTGAGAGTATTTAGTGTGTTAATTTTGACCTTCTCTATAATTTTATTGCAAAACTCCATGAATATTTAAAGGTGATCTTCAATATTTAGAAAAGTCATACATAAATGGTTTAGGTTTCAAGAATTAATTTTAAAAACTGGATCTGGATTGTATTTTGTTACACTAAATTCACTAAAAACATATATATATAATGTTTCTGTTAATCATATTACTTTTAGTCACAGTGAGAATAGAATATAGTTAGTCACAGGATAAATAGAATGCATTCATATGTTTAATTATTGTCACCACAAACATTAACACTTATTAGGACTAGAACAGATGCATGTATAGTTAATTTTAAGAGCATAATATAGCAAATATGGGAGATATTATATGTAGTGTGAATAGAGCACTTACATGTCAGCGTGCTTATGATTTTGTTCCATAATATAAAAATATAGAACTAATGAGAAGGCTCAGCCTGATGATCTGAATTTTATTTGCAAGAAGCCCATGTGGTAGAAGGATACAGCAAACTCCCACAAGCTACTCTCTGAGCTCTGCACATTTGCTGTGACATATGTGCATCCACATACATATGCATGCAATTGAACATACTAAATAAATAAATAAATCCAAAACACGTGTATTTATGTATATGTGCACATATACATAAATATATACCATATATAGATACTAGAAATTAAGCATAAAATGGAGCTTCTGAATCAAGTGAGAATATCTTAGGTTAAACTATAAAAATCTCTATATCTAATCATCCTTGAAACTGGTTAAGTGGAACTATATATGTAATAATAAATATTAAGTTCTCAAAGACCTCTCTCAAGGAGGACCCACAGAGGAGCTCATATCCTGAAGGCAAAAGTTGACACATTACAGCAGCATTACCCTGGGCCTGGGAAATGGCTCAGTGGTGAAGAACATGTACTGTATTTGAAGGGGACCTGACGTTGGTTCCCAGAGCCTACAACAATAGGCCACAACTTTCCACCTCTAGAGAATTTGACATCTTTTTTTGACAGCTTACACATGAGAGCACACACACACACACACACACACACACACACACACACACACACACACACGTACACATAATTAAAAATAATATATGTCAAATATTTGCTAGGCATGGTGACCCAGGCCTTTAGTCCCAGTACTCAGAAGCAAACAGAGGCTAATCTCTGTGAGTTTGAGGCTAGTCTGGGTTATACTGAAAGTTCCAGGCCATTCAGGTTTATATGGTGAGTGTCTCCCTTCACCTTACCCTCTGTCTTTTACACAATCTCTCTCTCTCTCTCTCTCTCTCTCTCTCTCTCTCTCTCTCTCTCTCTCTCTCTCTCTCTCTCTCTTCCTCCCTCCTCCCCCCTCTCTCAGTACTTCCCACTGAGAAAGTTGGCCTGAGCAAGTTAAATAAGACAATAAATAGAAAGAAATTTTTGCAAGGTCTCTCAAAATGATGATGATGTTTATCAGTGGTCAGCAATGAACTCAGAACTGTCTGGAATGAGCTGTGAAGCGGCGTATAAAACACAAAGGTCAACGGAGCACTAGACAGAGCTGGTGTTCAGTTGCTGTTAATTTGCAAGGTTCTTGGGATGTGAACAGTTTACCAAGCACTGCTGCTCGGCTGCCATTCCACTGTGGAAGTGGTGGTCCGAATGGCTTCTTTATCTACATCTTCCATGCAAACAAGATTCAAGCTAATAAACCAACCAATTAAACTTTTATTTTAGATGGGGGTGGTGGTGATGGTGGCATTAATGAAATAGAAACTCACTCAGCACAACTTTTTCATAACTTTTAATAGTTGGCAAAAGTCAAAAGTGCCAACTAAAATATTTACTGATCATCCATTCTGAGAATTTTTTTTTTATAAAAAATGTAGGTGATTGTGAAAATATTTGGTAAAATGCAAAACTTTTGTTGTTGTTTTGATTAAACCTGGGATCACAATAAGCAAGCAGTATGTCACTAGCAGCATGCTCCATCCTGTGTACTCATTTATTTTTAATTTTTATTTTCAGACAGTTGCCCTCAGTAGATTTCAGACCTGTAGTCATTCTTCCTCAGTCACCTAGATCTGGGATTTCCTTCCTGAATAACCACATTGGACAGAGACAACAGTGAAGAAATTTGGTATCATTCTGATGATCATGACAGTTGGTGTGTGTGTGAGTGTGTGTGTGTGTGTGTGTGTGTGTGTGTGTGTGTGTGTGTGTGTGTGTGTGTGTGTAGTTTAGTGCATTAGAAATTCTTCATTCAGGGCTCCAAAATGTGCCACCTTGAGTGCCTTAACAAAAAGCTCAGAGCACCCAAATATATCAGTGCCACATTAAGAAATCAATGAAGCACTTCCCCTTGGATCATTTTACCAAGAGATAGCCCAAGTGTGAATTGTCTCCTTTCCCCCCATGTCTTCCATTCTTCATTATATGTATGAATCTGAATCTGTGTTTACCTGAAAGTTGTGTAAATCTGTCTGTCTCTTACTCTTTGTGATCGTGCATGTATGTATCTGTCATAACAAGGGACTTTCTCTTTCTTTTATTGAACATCACAGAAAGCATCACAAGGGGTTGAAAAGTTACACTTTACAAAAATGTTTAAGAATTTTACAAGTGATAAAGTCACTGAATCCAACTGACCCCAGTCGACCCAAATACCAAACATCATTTTTTCATTAAGCAGTATACAAAGGCCACATTCAATATCTATGGTGGATAGCCATTTTATAAGGCCACTTTCAGCCTATTTCTGTTTTCAGAAAATGATTTCCATAACACATGTACAGCACAAATGCATTACTTGTGGGTCAGGGGCACTTAGACAATATGGCTACAGCTACTCAGTAGCTGAAGTTTTTTTTTTTTTTCTAATTTTCTTTTATTGAAAACAGATTTTTTTTTATTGAAAATAGATTTTTTAAAAATGCTTTTAAGTTTTATTGATTGTTTGTGGATTTGACATCATGAATTTGATCCCACATATCTCCCTATCCTCTCACACCCTCCCTCTGCCCTTGCATCCTCTCCCACAAACAAAACAAAATATAAAAGTAAAGGCCAAGCATAACAAACAGGCAAAAAAAGAAAGAAAAAGCAAAAGGAGAATAATCTCCTTATGAAAGCTGTAGTGTGGCCTATTGAGTCACACAATTTACCCTTTAGTCCACCCATTTTAACTTGCTAGTGTTCCTTGCCATTGGAGTCATTGGTCTGGCTGAAGGCCTATTGGTTCTGCTACATCACTGATAATGAGTTCTCACTGGGGTCCCTCTTGGATATTCTGTTGTCCTGTATCATGGAGGTCCTGATGTTTTGGATCTGAGGTTTCATCCCCTTCACATGCTCCAACAGTTCATAGATGAGGCAGATTTTGGGGAATGCTAACTCACCGTCCTTTTTCTGGGCCTGGGTGCAAGCTGGGTTGATCAGCTAGCTAGCTGTCCCTCGTCTTTATTACCCAGAGGAGTTCTTCAGCACTGCCTCAGCTAGCTCACCCAATGAAGTCTGCAGCCAGGAGCAGGGCCAATTCTCCTCCTCTCAGGTCTTCATGCCCAGATCCTTCATACTCACACCACCAGAGCCAGCTCTGCTCATTTGCCCAGCAAAGTCCATTTGCCCTCTCTCTGATTGCTGTAGGGCACATACAAGGAAGAGGTGGTGGAAGGCTCTCCTGCTCCCATGCCCTCAGAAATGGCTCACCCACATCCCCAACCTCAGTGTGATCACTAAAGTGTTGCCCAGGTAAGGTGCATGCCTGTGGTGAGTGGTGGGGCTAACCCTTCTGAGTACAGGAGCCACCTCTCCCCTGAGGGGCAGGTCCATCCCTCCTGCTGTAGTATCCAGCAAGGGGCAGGGCCAGTTGTCCCAGGGCCAGTGAAGAGCAGGGTTGGCTCATTATAGAATGGTTCCAATGACCCCCTGTGCTGATGCAGTCTATAGGCATCATCATAGAACCCAGCTGCAGTGGAACCATGGAGCCAGGCATGGCCCTTGGCAGAGGCTTGGGCCTGGTAGTTACCATTGGTATGGCCCTGGAAGATTTCCCTTTAACCCAAGAATGTTCTGACTTAGTCAGAATACAATGTATTAGGTGGGCAATATACAAATTATATTGTGTTTCTGCCATTATTCAGTCCCCAAGAATGGAGAGAGGGTCGTGATTACCTGTTCTTGCTTTTTCCTGTTGTGTCCCCAAGTTTCAAGTAACAATTCATTCTTCAGAAGCTTGATGTTGGAATTTTATTTTCTCCTGATGTTGGAGTTTTTATTTTCATAGTTTCAATGACACAATTTCTACAATAGTCATAAATAATACTTAATATGGTAACAGAACCTGGTTTTGCCTTAGGACAACAAGCCAGTCAATTGTTTAGAAGCAGTAAAGATGGATTTTGCAATGATGATATAGCTTAATCCTCCAGTTCTATGAATTAAAAATGATACAACATTATCCTTTAGGCTATTACACAGAATTTAGTGTTCTGCTTGAAAAGGAAAATAAAGGGCACTATTGCTGTCTGTTCCTCATAGCACTGTCATAAACTACATTTTAGTACCATATTTTTATGTTCATAACTCCAAGAGTGAAATGAGGTAATAGAATGTAAGATTTTGAGTTATTAGGATGAACAAAAAGGAGAAAATACTGTGAGATATATGAGCATATGTTCATCTAAAACATAAATATGCACATAGTATGTAATGTGTATGATTCTATAGAAACAATATACAAATGTACATGTTTACTAATTTTCAATGTTTTATATGTGCATATCTTTCCATCATTATAAGCTATATGTAAGTGGTAGGAGAGGCGTTTTGCCAAATACCACATATTTCAGAGCTAAGATCAAGAAACCATTTGGCTTTGTTCTTTTTAAAAGTTTTTTTTTTTTTTACTAATATTCAGGCATGCGTATAATGTGTTTGGTTCAAATCCATAATCCAGTCTCTCTCCTCCAATTTCTTTCCTATCTCTCCAGCAGCTTTAATTTTCTCTTTTATTATTAAACAAAACTGATTCCCCTTCCCAATAGCTGCCAAATAACTCCTCAGATAGGGGTGAAACTTCATCAGCTCCTGCCCTGATCATGTTGGGATTCTGACTGACTTGAACTTGTTCATGGTGTCCTGGACACTGTGAGATCCTGTGTTCAACTACATGATTGTGTCTAGGAAATAATATTTTGTTACAGACTCTCTCTGGCTCTTAAAGCCTTCCTGCCCTCCTCGCCGTGATGATCCCTGAGCCTTGAGGGGATGGGGTGTGATATAGATGTCCCGTTTAGAGCTGAGTACTCCATAGTCTTTCATTCTTTGCATTTTGGCAAGTTGTGAGGATCCATATTCACCATCATGTCTTTCAAAAAGAAATTTCTCCTTTTAGGTTGTGAGGTATACTACAATGGCTATAAAGACTAAAATCCATCTAGCAGAATGATAGTACTAGATCTTACCAGATGTCCTATGACCTAGTTAGCTGAGAATATTTTGATTCACTTCATGGTACCAACCATAGCTTCCATCTGGTGGTGTTGGCTTTACATTTAATCAGAATGTGGTTAGTCACTCTTATAACATTCATGCCAATATTGCAGGAATTGGTGTAACCAGACAAGTGGTTATTATAGCTCCTAGTGTTCACTGCTGGGTAAAGCTGTGGATGACTTTTCTCCCCTGGTACCATGCATAGAACCTTCAAGCACCATGAAATCTAGACAGTAGAGATGAAGCCTTTAGGGTAGGAGTAGCTTGATTTCTCTATGTTCTGTGATGCAGGTATGCATTCTTTTTAACAACAGGATCCTACAATCAAGAAGAAACATTGTTCTAAATCATTAGGCAAATGACCATTGGGAAAAGGAGGTTTTTAAGAGCAATTGAAGTGACCAGTGGATAGTGGTACACGACTTTAATCCCAGCACTGGGGAAGCAGAGGCAGAGGCAGAGGCAGAGGCAGAGGCAGAGGCAGAGGCAGAGGCAGAGGCAGAGGCAGAGCTCTGTGAGTTCAAGGGCAGCCTAGTCTACACAGTAACTTCCAGGACAGCCTCCAAAGCTACAGAGAAACCCTGTCTCAAAAAACAAAAGAAAACAAAAACAAGCAGACAAATAAACAAAAGCATTTGAGGCTTCTCATCTCAGCTCTGAGTAGCACGGAGCGCTAAGTACAACAGTCTCCCGAACCACTCCAGGACAAAGGCTTCTGGGTCTTTTGCCTGCTCAACTTGAAGAATGAAATTCATAGATTAAAGAAAGGTGAATTTCAGAAAAGATTTTATAACAAGTTCATAGGTGAGAACTTAAAAGGCAGCACACAGAGCTCCTATGTATTAAGAGTTCCCAGGAAAAGGGAACAAGCTACAAAGTTAGGGGCCTTTTATAGGACTTGTGCCAGAAACTGGGATGAAGCATAGACATGAGAGTCAACCAGTCCAGGTGGCCCACTCACCAGTTTTCCAGTTTCAGTCAAATCCTCATGAACAGATTTTAGGAAGGGGTGTTGATCCATGTGGTATGAATGGAGAAGAAAGGTAAGAAGCCTCAATATGGGAGCCACAGCTCCATTTTAGCATTCCTGGCCTCTAGCCCCGACAGAACCAAATGCATTTCAGGGTGCTTTTCACTTCCCTATCCTAAACTGCTTGGTCAGTGTCTACTTCTGTATTTATCATAAGGATAATATTTTAGAAATAAACACAGTGGGTGTAAGAGACAAAGAGAGAAGCACAGTACAATGACTTTTGTAAACATCAAACAAGAAGGTCCTCAGCCAACTATTCAGAATCTGGTGTAATAGTGACATTATTGAATCCTGTTCGTACCATCCCCTGCTTATTCCCTCTCCTCCCAAATATAGTCCTAGATCATATTTACTGGTCCTTGAACTTTACAGAAGCATACCAAGTGTAGCTTGTTTTTTAGTATCAGTTGTGAAATTCACCAGCTTCTGCATAAAAAAGAGGCATTCCATCTATTATATTCCTGAGAAGTCTTTAATTAAATGATTATATCACAATATATATTGGGAAGACACTCCTGTTGATCAGTGTTTGAATTGATATAGTTCCATGTTACTGAACAACAGCATTGTCTGAACATTTATATGAATGCTTTTGCCATTTAAATGCATTTCCACTGTACATTGGCCTAGGAGTAGAATTGTTAAATTATAAAGAATCACAGGGCCTATGACTTAATCTCTGTTAATAACTTCTGTTATTGTCTTCTTTTGAAATATTGCAATGGTTTATTTATTTATTTGTTTGTTTGGTGACCACTCATGTGTATGTACCACAGCATTTGTGTGAAGGTCTGAGGAGAACATGCAGGGTCAATTCTCTCTTTCCATCATGTTGGTCCTAGGAATCCAACTCGGGTCACCAGGCTTCTTGGTAATTACTTTGATGTGCTGAGCCATCTAGCTGCCTCAGATTCTGTCATTGTCTTAAGTGAATGGACCTCACAACCAGCAGGGTGACTTTTCTGTCTTCAAATCCTCCCCCGCATTGGGCTCTTTTTTCCCCCTTTTTAATTTTAGTACTCTGGAGGTTGTGTACAATATTATAATTTTAATATTCATTTCTCTGATGACTAGTAGAGCTGAGCATGTTTATTAGTTATCTGTATATTTACTTCTGTGTAATATCTACACTAGATTTTATTAAGTTTTCTTAATTATTTGAAGTAGCTCAGTACACATCATGGATACAAGTGTGTGTGTGTGTGTGTGTGTGTGGACTGAATTTTTCAGCTCTTGTCCTAGAATTATAGACTGTACTTGCTAATGAAATTTTTAGATTTCCCAGTGAGATTTTGAACATCTCAGCTAGTCTCAGATGTATTTAAGTGAGCTTCTTGTAATACAGCTCACATATCTGTATATGCCTCCCATTAGTCTTCTTCTTTGGCTGAATCATACTGGGTACAATGTCATCCTTCAGAATGTAGGATTTCCCATATCTCTTCAGATTGGTAAAATGTTTTCATCAAGAGTGGATGTTGATTTTTATCAATGTTTTTCTGAATCTATTGAGATAATAATGTGACTTTATTGCATCAATATATTAATGTGATGAACTGTGACTCTTTAACCATGACCCATCATTCATAATAATTCGAGGAATAAACCTCACTTGCTAACCATATATATATATATATATATATATATATGTATATATATATATATATAGTATATTGTATATAAAATGCTAAATATCTTGTTTAAGGCTGGGCGGTGGTGGCACACGCCTTTAATCTCAGCACTCGGGAGGCAGAGGCAGGTGGATCTCTGTGAGTTTGAGACCAGCCTGGTCTACAAGAGTTAGTTCCAGGACAGCCTCCAAAGCCACAGAGAATCCCTGTCTCAAAAAACCATATATATATATATATATATATATATATATATATATATATATATCTTGTTTAGGGTACCAGTGTCTATGTTCTTTTTAATTTTTTTTCTAATTCTCTCCTACAATATATCTCAAAGTCAGGTTCCCCTCCCTCTGTCCCTCCCATCTCGACTCCTACCCTTTCCCCCAGATCTACTCCTCCCCTGTTTCCCTTCAGAAAACAGCAGGCCTCCCAGTACAATAAGACTAGGCACAAACTCTCATATTATGGCAGGGTGAGGCAACGTAATAGGGGGAAATGGGTCCTGAGAGCACACAAAAGAATCACAGACACCCCCACTATCAGTGTTAGGACCCCACAAAAGCACTAAGCTACACAACCATAACACACACGCAGAGGATCTAGCCCAGATGCATCCAGGCTCTTTGAATGCCGATCCAATCTCTGTGAGCTCCTATGAGTCCTACTTAGCTGATTCTGTAGGCTATGTTCTCCTGGTGCCCTCAACCCCTTTGACTCCTACAATTCTTCCTTCTCCCATTCCTGGGGTTCCCTGAGCTCTAATGGAAGGAATCCATTGGAGATCTCTAATTTGGGCTCTCTTTCTACCTAATGTTTGACTGTGGGTCTCTGCATCTGTTCCCATCAGCTACCAGAAGAAGCATTTCTGATGACAATGAGGCCAGGTATCAATCTATGAGTATAGTAGAATACCATTAAGAATCATTTTGTTAACTTTTTTCTACCACATGTCTATGAGCTATCCATGTTATTATTATTATGCTTGTGTATGATGTGTGTGTGTGGGGGGGTTACAAATGCACCAAAGTGCACATACTGAAGACAAAGGACAACATTGTAGAGCCAATTCATTCATCTTTATGTGGGTATCTGTAGGGGCAAAAGGTGCTTGTGCACACACATAAGCACTGGAGAAGCCAGGAAAGTTAAACTTGCAGGCATCCTTCAAAGGAAAGGGATATTTAACCCGTCCTCCTCCTGGAATGCTGGGAAAGGATAGAGTTTATGACCCGGTGAACACTTGCTGTCTGATGAGACAGGTTCCACCCATGTCTTCCAGAATTTATGTTTTACTTTCCCACACCCCCTCCCCCCAAAAACCCTTGAGCATTACTGTTAGATCATAAAACAAATCCTTGTGAGTGAGAGATGTCATCTGTACTTTACAACAGCCTAAGTGACTTCTGTGTTATCTTTTGGACAGGGATTATCTTTACCTCACTCATTCTCCCTATACCCTCACCGTGAGCATTGTCTTTAAGTCAAGAAGCACCACGGTATGAGTGAAGCTGCATGTGCTTTGTAAGGAGCTTCAGTGTAAACGTGTCTTTGTTGAAAGCATGGGCCTGAACTAATTGCTATCTGAATACATTTACAAAAGTGTGGCTCTCTTAAAAGTGGCAAAAATATTCAAGTTGATGTCAGACTTCAGAAGCCCTGGTTCAGCATCAATTCTAAAATCAGACTGAACCGAGTTTCATCTTGTCTCTTCTGAGATCATTCCCCTGCCTGCTGTAAAGCCTGCAGGGAACCACCATAGGAACCAAAGATTGTGCTTTACTACAGAGCATCTCTCAGACCCACAGTCTGTACTACTAAACACTAAGCAGTAATTTTCTTTTGTTATAAATGTCCTAATTGGGTGTCAGTAAAAAAATGCAGTCTTATAAAAATGTTATTAGTGTTCCTTCTTTGGGAGAACAGTCATTAAAAGAGGATTTGAATCCCCACATCACTTCCCTTTTATTTGGAATCCTTTGTCAAATACTGTATTTGACATGTTCTAGATATGATTTTATAGTGATATCCTTCTTGATGGTTTATGCTTTTCATCCTTCTTATTGATTTGAAAGTTTTTCAAACAAACTATTTTATGTCTGTTCATTTTTGGACATGTATTTAACTTTGACTTAAATTTCTGATTTTCTACTCTGGTTTTATTTTTATTTATTATTTTACTTTCTCAGTCTTCTTTCTTTTAAAAGATTTATTTCTAAGAATATCATACATGTATGCAATGAAATGTGATTATATGTACCCTTGCATATTTCTCCTCTCAACAATCTCCCTATTTGACCACAATATGTCTCTCATACAATTTCACATCCTTTCTTTTTTAACTCACAAGTCTGGTTACTAATGCCTATTTGCAAGGGTCTGAGTCCATCCACTGAAGCATGGGAAGCTATAGTTGCCATTTCTTCCAAACAGAATGATTTCTATTCTCCCAGTAGCTATCATCTGCCAATAACTATTCAGTAAGGTGTGGGGATGGAGATTTGGGTTATTTGGCAGGCTTAATTTTATGCAGATAAATACAACTATCATGAGTTCATGAGTGTGATAGACATGGATTCCCTGGCCAGAAGATAGAATTTCGTGACACCCTTTCCCATCCTTAGCTCTTAGGTTCACTTTGCCTCCTCTTTTAGAATGTTACCTGAACCCTGGTGATGGGGAGAGGGAATTAATATAGATATCCCATTTAAGGATGAGCATTAAGTATCTTACTCATAGCAGTTTGACCAGTGATGCATTTCTTTATTGAGTGCTGCCTACTCCAAAAAGAAGCTACTTCAATCAATGTTTGAATCAGCCTAAGACTATGGGTATAAGTATAACTACTCCGAAGGAAATTTTACCTCATGATCACTTAACAAAATGACAATAGAGTCTACCCTAGGGCCTATGACCATCTCAGCCATGAGATTTTCACTGGGTTTGTAGTACCAGGAATGAAATTCCCTCCATTCAGAAAGAAGTTATTTATTTTATATTGTACTGGGGGGTATATCTTGTCTGGCAGGTCTGTACTGTAGCATTTAGGGCCAAGAGTTCAGTAAGACCATTGATGCATATTCTCCTTTAGCAAACTGGATATTACCTTCTGGCAGTATGAAATCAAGCCAGTAAGAAGAGAGTTCTAGTTTGTTTTGAGGTTGATTTCTCATTGTCATGCATGCAAAAGTGAGGCATCTTCAGCAAATTTTTTGCTATGCCTTACAATGGAAATTAAGTTTAAATTTAATTAATTTTAATTTTCATCCTTTAATTTTTCATTGTATAATTTTTAAAACATATATTTATTAGTTCCTTGAGAATTTTTGTCTTAGTGTTCTGCAGTTATGAAGAAACACTATGACCAAAACAAGTCTTATAAAGAAAAACATTTAACTGGGGGGCTTGCTTTTAGTCCCAGGGGTTTAGTCTATTATCATCATGGTGGGGAGTTTTGTGGCAGGCACACATGGCACTGGAACAGTATCTTAGAGATACATCTTGATCCACAGTCTGAGAGAAAGAGACTGGACCTGGCATGAGTATTGGAAATCTCAAAGCCCACCTTTAGTAACACACTTCCTCCAACAAAGGCATACCCCTAGCCCTTCTAATCACTTCAAAGAGTTCCATTCAAGCATTCAAGTATATGAGACTATGGGGGCCATTGTTATTCAAACAACCACAGTTTTGTGCATGTTTTGATAATATTCACCTTCCTTTCCACAGCTTTTGACAGATCCACCCTCTCTTCCATACCTACCCAGTTTATTGTCATTTTTCTCCATCAAGAACAATGTGTGCTATTCAAATATTCCTGGATTTATGTCCATGGTAGATACACTCATAGAAACCTATCCTTTCCTCTACCAGCAGTTGCAGTTGTCAATAGTTCCTCATGTAGGGCAAGACTTCACCCAACTCTCATCTCCATTCTGGGACTTGTTCTGTCTTGAGCTTGCACAGGTCTTGTGCATATTATCATAACTGCTTTGACTTCACACATACAGCTTCCCTGTTGTGTCCTCAAGACATTGATTTCTTATAGTCATCCACCGCTTCTGGTTTTTACACTCTTCTTCAAACGTGATTCTGGAAATTGAAAAGAGGGGCATGGTATATCTATACACCTCACTTAGGGCTGATTAAGATATACATCTTTAGCAATAAATTTCCTTTCAAACTGCCTCAGAGGATCACCATGTGGCATGAAAATACCCACATGACCAGAAACTGTCAGAAGTCATGATCCAGAGTCTATGTAGGGCTTTCTGGTTCCAATGTGTTCTGAGAGACTATCCCTCATTCAGGGAGAAGAACTAGAGGATGAGAACAAATCTCTCTAGAACTTCTGTTGCCATGGTTATTCTTTGTGGTTATTTTTAACTCTTTTCTTAAAAGTAAAAGATAGATTTGGATGCATTGTCATTTATCATCTTATGAATCTTCTTCACCAATGAACCCTACTTAACAGAAACCACTCCTGAAGGCCCGTGTCCTTTATCATCCAGACCAGTGCATTTTATCAATTCTGTTATGCTTTCTTATTTGACCTCTAAGAACATTAGGACAGTGTTCTTTAAGTTCTAATTCTTTAGGTTTGTATAACTATCATTTCATAAATTGATTTTTAATTTAATCTCAATGAGAGAAGAGTTTTAAGCTTTATTATATTTTAGCACATGGTAGGTCTTAATAAATCTTTCTGACAATTTTAATATGCAATAGCTACACTGACTCTGATCTTGTTCTGCATGTGATGACTACAGTTGTAGGAAGCACAGCCTATCTGTAGTTTTTGCACACTTTGCTTTCTTAATATGTTTTACATATCATATTGTTGTTATTTCTTAGAAGTCAATATGAATTAGAGAATTTGCTATCATTTCCTATTAGATTTTTTGTCCCAATTACTCATTTTACCAGTCATAAAACTGAGTATCACAAACTGAAGTGATTTATCCAAATTAATACATCTTTCCTTAGCAGAGCCAAGGCTTGACATATCTGAATGCTAGGTCAGTGCTCATTGCTTTATAAAAACCAGTTTCAAATATTTGAAATTGAATCATAGCTTTTATAGCTATTGACACAGATGTAGTTATGAATATGAATACAGACTAACATTCAGAAACAAAATGTTATTTTCAAGAGCTACTATAGGAATAAGAGTCATTCTGCACACATGAGTGCAACAAGAATCTTTCCCAATTAGGACATATTCCTACTGTGTTTTACTAAGGATTTAAAGATTATCTGAACTATACTATTCTGACAGGTTGGGTAGTTAAATTAAAGGTATTTGACAAACAGCAGGGATACAAGGTCACACTGAGCTTCATGTTATATAAAGTTATATAATGAATGCCCCACACAGCTCATACCCTCCATGTACTAGGAAGGAATATGTGCTATTGTAAAAAAAGAGGGAAAAACAAACTTGGCATCAGCACTCATCTGCTATTTACTTTTCTTTGTAAACAAAGAGCCTAGTCAATGCCCATGTAACTCTTAATATAATCATAATTTATTACTCTTGTCCAGAGTAGTATATGTTTTGCTTTGGGGCTGTCATTGCATTCTCAGGGTAATTGTGCTACAAAATGCATATGGATGGATTTGCATGCTTTATCCAGTCATTCTGTCACATACCTATCTATTTCTTAGAACCATTTGAGATACTAAAATTATAAGGGTTAATGTTTGTCTCCTATAAGTAAGTTTTATCAACATTTAGTAAGACTTACTATAGACTAGGTTTTAGGTTGTCTTTGGCAATATCCAGCTCCAATGCCTGTGTGTTAATTATAAGATATATAACTTCAGGACCTGTGGAGAAGGTACAGTGAGTAAGGGTGCTTGTCCTGCAAGCATGGTTACCTAAGTCCAAATCTTCAACACTTATATAAAAAGCTGGACATGGGTGCTGAAGAGATGGTTCAGCAGTTATGAGCACTTGCTGTTTTTGCATACAGGTTGGGTGACTTGCAACCACTTGTAACTCCAGTTTCATGGGATTTGATAGCCTTTTCTGTTTCCATGGGCACTTGCATCCAGTATCACATCACCACCATATATACATAATCTAAAATAAAATGAATATATTTTAAAAGTTGTGCATGGTTTACATTAGTAGAAAGACAAAGGTGGATCTCAAGAGTTCACTGACCAAACAGCCTACTTAACACAATTACTTTCCAGCTCAGTTAGAGACCCCTTTTCAAGGTAGTAACATGGAAAGCAAATGAAGACACATAGAGTCCTATTCTAGCCTCTATGGCCATTCGCATTCAACCCCCCCCACACACACACACAACACAATATATAATTCTTTTTTCTTATCCTGAATACATTGCTGAAAAGAGAACCAGGACTTTTCAATAAAACCTCCATATTTTGCTGAAATTTTCAAATACAGATGCCATATAGAGGCAGATCACTTCTGAATTGTAAGCTGGAGGTACCAAGGCCTTTTGTAAGAACTTTGAAATCCACTGATTTTTTCTCTTTCTATGAGGATTTGAACTAATGAATTGGTTTATGAAGTAATTTACTGGATAAAAATATAAGAAGGCACAGTGTACTTTGCTAATCAAGTTCTTTGTCTTAGGTTGAGTCTGGGATCATCAAATATAGTGTATTTACAGGTCTTAGATGCCAGTACTGCTTGATACTGAGTGGGTACCACTGCTTTATGCAAAGCCTCACAGCTAAATATTGTATATGGCAATTCTGTGTTGTCTAGCCCCCATAGGTGTCAAATTCAGGTGTATTTTAAAACCAGTTCTTTCAACTTTTAGAGATAATAAAAAATAAAATTGTCAAGAAATCACTTCAAGGCATTACTGTGTATCTGCCACTCAATTTTAATAGAGTTTGTAACAGGCACTAATCTAATGTAAAACAAAAGCAAGACAGCAATGTAGCAAATAAAAAACAAACCCTATTTTCTGGAAGAGTTGTTCAATATCTGAAAATAGAATTGAAAGATACAGAAAAGAAAAGAGTGGAAGATGACTCACAAGGAAAACTAAGAGGGCAAAAGGAACACTCGGAAGATGTGAAGAGTGTTAGGGACTCATACCGCCACCCATCAGACGGTAACGAAGCAATGCTGATGCCATTCTTCAAGGCAGAATAGCTGACTGATCATTGAAGTAAAGATGACAGGAAAAATGAGTTGAAAAAGGTAAAGAAAAGAGGAAAGCATTTTCTTTCAAAAAGTGATTGTATTTTCGGAGTGAAAAGGATTATTGGTTGCCTTCTTGCCATAGCAATGAAATACCATGATCAAAAGCAACTTAGAGGAGAAGGGGGATTATGATAGGTTACAGTTCCTGAGAGGATACTGTCCATCATGGTAGGAAAGGCACAGCTGTGGAAGGGTGATCCTGGCCTGGCAGAAAGGAAGCAGAGATAGCATGTTTTATCCATACACAGGAACCAGAAAGAGTGAACAGGAAATGGGACAAAGTTCTAAAATCCCAAAGCCTGTCTCAAGACACATACTTCCTTCAGCAAAGTATAACCTTCTAGTGGCTCCACATCCTCTCCAAACAGTGCCATTGACTGGGGACAAAGTGTTGCAATGCCTGAGCCTATGGGGGAGGGTGTTTCTTATTAAAATCACTCAGTGAGGGTATATAAGTGTGACTCATATTTTAGTACTAAATTCAACTCAAGGTCTTAGATTACATACACATATCCCATGAATACAAAGAAATTGAGGATCTATATTGACTTTAAAGACATGTAAATCTCTGTATGTTTTAGAAAAGGCAATAAATCCCGGGAAGGAATGACTCTCTAAGGCCAGAGAACTAATTAACTAGCAAAAGTAAGGCTAGATTCTATGTTAATCTGAAATAATTTGACAATCCTTGAAGACTTTACATCATGGAAATTATGATCATTTTATTGGATATGTCATGGCTTCTTCTGTCTTGGGGCACCAGATATCCATCCCTTCCTAGTTAATACTAGTATAACTAGAATCAGCTTTGCTCTTTGAGTTCTGTTATTTGCTGGGAACTGGGTTATCTGTTGTGAGTCATTCTTTTGGTTTTAAGAAAAAAATGGCCTCAAAGTACCTGTAATGTTCCAAGTAGCCAAACGGGGGATAACTGTATCTCTTTACCACCTGAGTTCTCTACTCTGATGTTAGAGGTAGAAATTTGCCAGCTACAGTTTCCAGATCCCCTTAGTAGCTTGCTTTGTGATATATGTGTTCAGCTAATGTGGTGCCTTGGCAGGTAATTTGAAGACTAGAAGAACAGAGATGCTTTAGCTTTGACTATAGTGACTGTTGTTGCTTGTTTTTGGCAATTGCTTCTATTGCTGGACTCGAGATGAAACAAGGTGACTGAGAACTGCGCGAGTCCTATCTCAGTGGTTGAATCTTGTGGCTTGTTCTCAGCCCTGCTGCCCATGGCAATTCTCTTGCTTTTTGGAATCTTGCTTCACTGGCCTCCAGTAATCTAGCAGGAGATGCAAGCCCATGAACATTGTTCCTGCAGTATTGGAAGGCTTTCAGGTAGCGCACTCACTCTGCTGCTTTGCAGATGCCTTTGCTACACTATACCTCCTAATGTTGCACAGCAATTGTCTGTTTAGACCCTGCCTTGCTGTAAATGTGATGCATATTTCTATTTCTTCTCTGTACCTTGATTGATAAAAATTTCTAAAGCATAATGGCATGTTTACTTCTAGGAAAGAAAAACACAGTGTTTGAGCCCACAACATTTTTAGCAGAGAAAATCAGCATCTTTTGTAAGTTCAAGATTCCAAAGTGCCCACAGAAGAAGAGGTTTGTCAGCATATGAACAAAACTTTGCAGCTTCATCTTCCCAGCAGTGAGCCTTCTTTCCTCTTAGGTGAAAGTGATTAAAGTCTATTTTCCTTTTGCTTGGAGATAGCCATCTAACACATTTTCTCAGCGATGTGCATTCAGACGGAATTAAACCTGAAACTCCCTATAGTGATACCAGTCAAAAAGAAGACTGTATGCTGACCAGTGCCAGGCTACAGACATTTTGCAGTCTCCGAAGGAGGAGGAGGAAGAGTGACGGAGGGATGTGACAATTGTTCTAGAGGGAAATGGACACACTACACCTCCCTTCAGAGAAAATTCACTTCAACAAATCATTGGATAATTATTTGCTTATGTCATAAGCTCATTATTATAAGACTATTAACAATATATTGTAAAATAATGAATAAGCCCATTATAAAAATTACAGAAAAAAATTCAGAGTAATTCTTAAGAATATAATTAGTAGCACATACCAAGGGTTTTTTTTCTGTTTGTTTTTTTCTTGGTTTTGATATTTTCATTACAACATTATTTTCCCCTTGCCTTTCCTCCCTCCAAGCTCTCCCATATATGCCCATTTGATGTCTTCCAGATTTGTTGCCTCTTTTTACATTAATTCTTATCACATACATATTTGTACATGCATACACACACACACACACACACACACACACACACACACACCCTTCTCAGACTGTTATCTGTACATTTGTTTTCAGGGCTGATCATTTTGTGTTGAATAACTAATTGGTGTGGTCATCCCCGGGGAAGATCATTTCTCCAATTTTCAGCATTCCTTAGTTGACTGTAGGTGTAATGCTGAGATTCCAGGGCTTTTTCCGTGTGCGCTTGGACATGACTGTTGTTCTTGTTCAGCTCATATTTAAGCAGTCTTAAATGGTGGCAAGACTTGGAGTATAGCTTCTGAGACTGTGTTTCCTAGTAATGTCAGAAGTTAGGCCAGTTTTCCTTAGAAAAGGGTCTCTGAAGTCAGTATGCATCTTCATCTTTGAAAAGAAAAAAGACCATAGTTGTTTATGAAATAAATGCCACATGAAAATAATCAAATACTTACAAATCATAATGATTCTGGGCAGTGATCATCAGTCTCTAAGAAAAACCATATTCCTTCTTCCACAATAAAAAATAATGGCAGTGTAAAGAGGAAGAATTTGAAGAACAGTTAGAACAATGACAACTTCTGAAAAGAATAATGAAAACTAATGCACTGGACACAAAACGTAAGATACAGAAGATAAAGACAAAGAACAAAATTGTAAGAGTTATCTGCAGTCTGGACAGATCTGTAAGTAACACTGAGTTTGGGAAGCTTGAATACTTCAGGGAGAGGAAAGAATAGAAGAGCTAATTTCTGGGAATAGAGACTAAAACTAAAGAAAGAATTTTGAATATTAGGTCAAGACAGAATCTTCAACACAGCTTCTGAATAAATGGGAGTAATTTAGTCATATTAGTTCCAGACTTTAGTGGAATGGAAAGTTTCTTGCCCAAATCTAATGCTATTACTTAGAGAAAAATATTTTACTTATTTTGATACATGTAAATAATAATTAACATATTATGGTTCTTATAATTTGAGCTCACTATCTTGATCTTATATTTAGTAATGTTTGCAGAAACAAAAACACCAACATTATACCTTATGGAACCAAAGCGTTGGAAATTCAGTATCAAAGTTGAATAGAAGCCAAGTTTATTATGCTATTTGATACTTGCATTAGTTCTTTGTACTCATAGATTCCTTTGTAGAAAACTCATTCCAGATGCTGAATACAGAAGATGCCTGTGATGCTAAAATAATTGCAACCCATTCTATAACCTCAAACAAATAATGCTTTTGATTTAAGATTGTTTAATCTCAAAGAGATCAGTATAGAAAACAGATTAGAAACGTGGATGGAGTGCTTTCAAACAGAGGCTCCATTCAACTCCGAAGCTAAGCAATGACATCTCTAAAAAGATGGCTTCGTGACGGGAGCTGGAATCAAAGACATGACTGCATTCCTTTGAATTTAAGTGAGCCTTTCAATCAGAGGGTAAGGGTATCAAAAGCAGCCCTTTGTGAAGGATTGAATATGAGCCAGTGCTAATTTTATAACTTTGCTCTCCTAGGAAACATATAATGGTTATAGTGAAAAGAAATGAAACTCTTCTTATATTTTAAAATCAAAATCACATAGACAGAAATGTTCTATGGTTAAACTTGTGTTCATTCCCAAGATACCTGAATTCACATGAACTGCCACAAAATAACAGCAAAAAAAAAAGGCAATTTCGGTAACCACCACCAATATTTACTGAGTGAACAGTGTGAGCCACAGATTCTTTTTAAGTACTTTGCATGTGTTAATTTAATCTTTGAAAACATTGCATAATTTAATAGGAAAAGAGATGGACCAATGAACATTATGCTCAGAGTCCTTGAGTGTAGTAAAATGTGGCTTCTCTTCATAATTAGAATGACATGATATGATTTTGGTATATCTTAAAAATTTAAATTGTATTTAGCATGAGCCCTTGAGTATCCATGTTGGTACCATAGTTCATGTGTAGGCCAGAGAACAACTTGGGAAAGTTGGCTCCCTCCTATCACCATGTGGGCTCTAGGGGTTGAGTTATGATTGTCAGGCTTGGAAAGAAGCACCTCTACTCACTGACCCATTGTGCAAGCCTGTATGTTTATGTATTTTGCAAAGCCATTCATATAAACCTAGCATCTAAACTAAGAAACAAAACCGAAATCACAGAAAGATGTACATTTGTAACTTATAGAAACAAAGCTCTTTCATACACAGTGGCTTTCCACAGAAAGCTAGATTTCAGATTTGTTAGGTGTCTTTATGAAGGCTTTTAATAACACTGGTAGACTAGAACTAGAAAGCAATTATAAATTAAGAGGCAACAAATTAACCAGATTAAGTACATCATGAGAACAGGAGTATTTTTATGTTTGGGCATGAAATTTACTATGTTTCCATGCAGCCACAACAATATGTAAATCAAAGATAATGTTTAACTGTTGGAAGCAGGACAAATCATTTGCATGTATGTTTGTGTTTTCTGGTTTTAACCTTAATATTCCCTAAAGGGAAATTTCAGAATAGACACTATGAATAAATCTGTGAACCTGTTTCCCAATAAAACATTGTTAACTGAAGAAAACTACCTAGAATTAAACCAAAATCATTCTGAAACCTTAAAAATTGTTCAAAGAAAATGAAGCAGGTGATTAAAAGCCCAAGTAATCATTGAAGTGTCATGTCTCAGTAAAAATGGCTGGCCTGTTTCAGGTGGGCATGGTGGCATGTGCCCATCATTCCCTGAAAAGGCTGAATAGAAGGAACCAGGCAAATATCAAACCATCCTGGGCTGGCCTAATAGAAGTAACCTGTCTTTAAAACATAATACTAAGACACAGAACCAGAATCTTCTTCTATAAATACGTACATTTTATCAGATATTTTTGTTTTTGTGCCCACTTCAAACTTTCATAGCCTTGGCTTTCACCTGAATAAATTGTTCTGCCTGAAAAATAATGGCTAGCCTATCACACTTGTCACACTTGATCTAGATGCAAACTTGCTTCTTGAATCTAGAATGGAGATCTCCACCTCAGTCAGGCAGGGGCAGTAGGACAGGGCCCCTTTTCCTATCACATCTTTGCCAATGGACATTGTATCTCTGACATCAGCATGGTGCCAACATTCACTCCTTCCTTAAGCAATGCAAGGCAGAGGCTAGCTTCCACTTCAGTTGGACCAAAATGTCCAAGCTCATTTGCATATCTAGTGTCTATTTGTCAGGTGGAGACTCTAGTCCAGGCATCAAAGACCAAGAATTCTAGGGCCCCAATATCTCAATATCACTGAGCTAAATGATAGGTGCTGTCTCAGACAGAACATACACCAAGATTTATCCTTGGGGCTCACCAGGGAATTCCAATAAATGGACTCAAACATTATTACTACTGCAATGCAAGAATATTTTCACTGGCTTCAAGCACACAATAAGTTACATTCTAGAGAAATATGGCATGAAAAACATTTAAAAATGAGAATCCAATTTGAAATTTTGGGAATAATGTGCATGTATAACTAAATAGCATACTCTGAAATAATTCATGAATCAAAAGAGAAAATAAATTTTGCAAATGAATATTTAAATAATAATAAACTACAGGATGGATAAAAATACAGATAATGTGTAAGAATCAATAAAACATAAGATGCATTAGAGTGGTACTTATTAATAATGATGAAATGTTGACTTGCTTGTGCTGTAGACAAACCGTGAAAATATACTGTACATAGCAGAAGAACTCAGTTGCACAGATAATGCCTTTTTGTGGGCCTGTTTGTCTTACATAACCATTATAGGCTGGCATAGGAATCCAGTATAGATTAGTGATTGCCTAGTGCTGAGATACTGGAGTGAAATGAAGAGTGGCAGCTGATGGTACAAGATCTTCAAAGGGGTGATAGAAATTTACAAAATTTATTGTAGTAATGGATTCATGATTCTGACTATGCTAAATCCTACTGAATTGTATTGTTTAGATGATTAAATTGTATGATTAAATTGTATTTATTTATATTCCACCATGACAGTACTGGATGGAAATTGTAAATTTTGTAGATATATTAGGACAGCTATTACTGACTCCACTAAATAGTTTAAACTGTATTTTCCACAATCCATATACTATGTCTTCCTAATGTCCATTTGTAAACTAGCATATTGAATTAAGATTTCTCATTTAAAACATAATGATATAAGAGGCATAATAAAAACCACACAATGGGGCTGGAGAGATGACTCAGAGGTTAAGAGCACTGGCTGCTTTTCCAGAGGTCCTGAGTTCAATTCCCAGCAACCACATGGTTACTCACAACCACCTGTAATGAGATCTGGTGCCCTCTTCTGGACTGAAGGGATAAATGCAGGCAGAACACTGTATTCATAATAAATAAACATAAAAAACGAAACCAAAAACAATGACAACAATAACAAAAAACACACAATGGTGACAGACCACGTTACCCTTCACAAATATTGGGATTATATGAAGGTTGTTATTTGGAGTCAATTAGAGTTTACATTCTTGAACACTAAGAAAAAAAGGGGAGTATAATAGACCTACTATACAGAGAGAAGCTGGAGTAATTCTAAGTCCTTGGACTTTACTTCCACCATTTTCCGGAATGCTAAATTTCAGCCTTGGAACAGCTGGCATGAAGCAACTGCATAGGTCACTAATAATCTCTGGGGGAAACATGTGCCCCTCAAACTTCATGTGATGAACCCTAATTAACAATGTGATGACATTAGGAAGGAGACAGAGCTCCTGGAAAGTAAAGGTGGCATAGTCATGAATGGGATTAGGGTCATTGCAAAAGAAACTCAAGGAAAGCGAATTTGCCCCTTTCTACTGACTGGAGTCACTCTCTGTGAACCAGAAAGTGAGCTCTCGCCAAGCAATGAATTACAAGCTACTAGAACTGTGTGGATCAATTGTTATTTACTACTTAGATAAAGATTTTTTGTCATAGACGCCTACATATGCTAAAAGTCTTGCAGACACATTAGAGCTCTAACCTCAGACATGGCTAATCCCTAACCACTGATGTAGCCATCAGAAAATATATTAACAGTGATTAATTATTAACTCAATTAATAATTGGATACCATACACTACAAGATTATGCATGAAAAATTATGTGTTAATGAAAACTATTTTTTGTGAAGTAATCTTAAATATTCCTTTTCCAGAATGTGAGTTAACTGCCAATGATCTAAACTGCAAATGGGATTTGGCTGTACTCTTGAACTACCACACAGAGTACCATAGCTGTATACTCCCTGGCCATCATGAGCACATGTTGGTCTTTCTACCCTTTACTTATTCTGGCTGACTCAGGGTCCTCTGGGTGTTGACTGGCAGGGATAGGATAGGGCATAACAGGCCCCTCTTAGTGGGTGTACTTAGAGGAGTGTATTATGCCAAGATTACCTAAACAAGAAGCAGGCGATGTGGGGACGAGGGAGATGCTGAGCGGCAAGTTTGGTAACATATCCATGACACAGGGAAACAGTGACATAGGTACATACCCTCAATTGCTCTGATATAGCACAAATAATATCTAAATACCTCTTGACTTGGGTGTGCAATACTAAAATAATCTTACTACAAATTTGGATCTAACCAGAAGCCAAAAATACCATAAGAATGCTTAAAATCAGCATAGAAAATGAATATTCATATTTGCACTGGAGGATGTATTCAAAATGGAAGTAGAATTCTGAACTTGGGATCATGATCAAGAAAAATGCAATGTCAAGATTCTTGTGCTAACAAAGCAATTTGCTGAGAAGGGAAGAAGGGGAAGGATTAGAAGAAAGGATATGAGATAGGTAGGGTTTTAGTTGAGGGGGTGGTAGGGGAGGAAGGGAGGGAGAAGGGAACTGGGATTGTCATGTAATTCAATCTTGTTTGTAATTCAAATAAAAAATGATAAAAAATAAAACAACTGTATAATGAAAAAAAAAAGCAATTTGCTTTGTGAATACTACATCAGTCAGGGCAGACTCCGAAACAAGACCTTGCTAAGGGTCCAAAAACACGGCAGTTTACTACTAAAACCTCAATGTTAAATTTAAGAACTGGTCCCCAAACTGTGAGTCAAACAGTAGTAATAAAGTAGGCGAGAACAGAAATTGTCTACACATACCTATAGCCTTCTTTTAGTGTCAATGGAAACTAGGGAATGTGAAAGACACCAAGAATAGCACACATGTGTTTTGCACACGGGAATATCTGTGCAGCATGTGTGTGCTTGGTGTCCATGGAGAAAAGAAGAGGGTGTCAGATCCCCTGGAACTGGAGATACAGAGAGTTGTGAGCTGCCATGTGGGGCTGGGAATCAAACCATGGTCCTCTGCAAGAACTCGTACTCTCAACTGTTGGGCTATCTCTCCAACCTTCATTTTAGGTACTTAAAATTATTTCATTTTTTATGTGGTATATGTGAGTGTGTCCATGTAAATGAATGCAGGTACCCATGGAGCCCAGAGGTGTTAGATTCCCCCCTGGAGCTAGAGTCATAGGTGGTTGTGAGCAACCCAATGTGCATGCTAGAAACTAAACTCCAGTCCTCTGGAAGAGCTCTTGTTTGCTAAGTCATTGCTACAGCTCCATGTTTGTTTGTTTACCCAGAGGGTATAGTTATTATCAGTGGGAGGTTAAGTATGAATAGTAATATCCCCTAGTCCAGATTTATATCATCTGTGGCCCGCAAACTTCTATGGTGAGAGAAACAGGATTTCTTTTAAGGAACATGATCTTTTCTTTAAGCCTATATGTTTTTCTTTTCTGATAATGGAGAAAGGGAGAGTTGCAAGAATGATGGACAGAAAAATACATTGTTATCCTATTGGGCATTTATTTACTCAGGAGTCTTTTTATTGGGGGGGGGTTTCTTCCTTGTCCTTGATTTCCTTTAAATTGCCATTGTCTTCCTTTAAATTCAACATCTATAAAGTGTATACAGTTGTGTTATGCAGGCTAACTTCTTGTTGCTGTGGTTAATAAGAGGAGAATGCTGGTAGAAGGAGGCTCAAGGACCAGAATATTGCATGACGTACAGGCACAAGTGAGCTGCTGATGCTCCCTTCACCAGAGAAATTCAAAGTCAGCCATTTGTTCGTTTGGTTTTATTCTCCATTCATCTTGGAAGCAGGAGTATAAGTAAAATTTTCCACTATTTTATAATACAAAGCTTAAAGTGGCAATCTTACCCTCCCCTCCTCTTACACAGTTGAGACATCACTAAATGGCTTTCAGACGACAACTGACACAGCTTAGAAGTCTTTCTTTGCAATGTGACTTGCCTCTTCATTTCCAGATCTGTGTCTAGGCACTGAGAAAAGCCTTCCTAGATGTCTTTCCATTTCTTGAGGTGAAAAACAAGAATATCAAGATACAGCATTGGAAGGTAAATGGTTAAATCTCAGAGCTTCAGTGGCATGTAAGGTCATTAAATATGGACAAAACTAGGGAGGGAATGCCCATGACTTCGTGGAAGAAAGTTTATATTACATGGTTGGTAAATACAGCTTGTGAATTTTGTTACAATTCTGCAAAATCCCATTCTGCCTACCTACTTGTTATGAGAATTTGGGGCGGATTTCTACCCCTTTATCTCTTTATTATCTTGTCTATAAGCAGAAAAGGTTTTACAATATAGAATGGCAAAAGACTGATCCCAAAGAGCACAAGTGTTCTGACTTTATAATAAAGAATGAAAGAATATAATGAAAGCACTTTCTCTGGAAATGAAAAAGAGCACTCCAAAGCACTTGGGTTATTTTTTGTGAGAACTGGTGAACTTTGAATGGAGGAGGTATGTTCATAGGATTTCACTTTATGGAGGGTTGGTTTAGAGTCCCCCACAGTGAACTACTAAAGAATGACAACACCTCAATGCGACACAATTCCCGTATAGTGAAGCTGTATAATTCCTCTCTGCTCCGGTTGCATTCATTTGCAGCTACCTAGTAATGATGCCCTTACCCCACAGCAGGCGTCCAGACCCTGAGCTCTACAGCTCCAAGTATGGTGATTCACTCACTTCTGCTTTTGCTTTTATGTCTAATGCTGTTTTCTGTGCCTACCTACTCTTTCCTCAACCACTCCCTCTCATGACTGTTACTTACCTATGCTTTCAAACTTTCCAACCCCGTGTCCTCTTGTATTAAAAAATAAAATGAAACAAAATCTTTTACTGAATGTGTGTGTGCATGCACACATGTGCAGTGGCAGTCATGCGAAAGTTAGAGGATTACTTGAGCAAGTGAGTTCTTTCCTTCCATCTTGTGGGTTCCAGGGGTGAAATTCAGCTTGTGAGACTGGACAGCAAGTGCTTTCACCAATCCAGTCACCCACAATTGCCAATTCTTTAAGTCTATGTTAATTCACTTCCTACCGAGTCTCTATATCAACATTCAACCCCCCACCCCATAAGAAATGATTCAGCTCCTCCAGTTTGCCAATAGCTATGACAAAGATACATTTTAAAATCTGGACACTTATTTCTGTTGTGTGGCAAATCAGATCGTGGTCCATGTGTATAATAGGCAAATCCTCTACCACAGAGCAACACTCTCCTGCCCCTGATGAAACCGATAAACTTTCTAATTTTGTTATTCTGGTTAAAAACAAATAAAAAAGTGCTACATTCAATTTTTACCTTAACCAATTAGTTTCATCATATTGTTACTAATGCTTTTAACCCTAAAGGCTGATAATTCACACTGCCCATGAGAACAGTGACTGAGGAGGAAACAGGAAGAGAAATGGATGGCATTATTCTTTATTCTGTTTTAATTAAGTTTGAATTGTTTTTCTTTTTGACAGGTCTTTACTCTGTAGTATAGGCCAGCCTGAGCTGTATATGAGTTCCAGGCTGGCCTCGAATTTATTGAAATCCATTTGTTTCATCCTCTTACATGCTGGCATTTACTTCAGCCACCTATATGCTGGGATTACAGGCATAAGCCACCTTGTCAGGCTGGACTTTCTTAGAAAGTCAGAGGCTGTGAATTTGAAGCAGAGCAAAGAAAGTTATATGGGAGATTTTGAAGGAAATAAGGAAAGGGGGGACTATAGGATAGCCTCAAAAAACAAAGGAAATAATTAAAAATTATCAGGCAATAAGAAATGACATAATTATAAATATATGGAAATATAAACAGATTTGAAATAACCCCAAATCTCAGGACAATGGAAGTATCTTTCTTACACTGAAGTGCAATCCAATGTAAAGCAGATACAGGTCAAGGGTAGAAAATCTAAGCAGAGGGATAGCCTATAATCCTGAACACATGGCACCTAAGCACACATCTGTAGAATGAATGGAGATAATGAGGAGAATTCAGGAGGTTTCTGTGGGTCAAGCTGCCCATATCATACTGAGCATTGTTAGTAGTATATAAACAGGAACATTGTTCCATGTCATTAAACACCCATCTGAAATAGATTTAAACTATTTTAAAACCTTTATTGGGTTGGGTGTCTGAGAAACAGATTACCAGTCTTCCTAGATTAACTAAAATATTGACTCTCTTTTTTGCTGTTAGTCTTCATGGAATAAAGAAAAGAAAATTAGCAACATTTGTGTTGGCACTGTTCTTTATAAAACCTAAGATTAAAACTGAGGGCTACTCTTTGTTTATCGTTTTTTAAGAAAGTCTAGTAGAGGCTGTCAAGGACAATGACTGATTATACATCTTGTACCTTTAGGAGTTGGGTTTGCAATGGGTGGAGTATAAATGGAGTTCGTTTTTTTGCCAACTTTTTAAAATTTGAATTAGAAACAGGATTGTTTTACACGACAATCCCAGTTCCCTTCTGCCACCCGTCCTCCCCTACTCCTCCCCACAACAAAACCTTATCTGTCACATATCTTTTCTGCTTTCCCTGGATGGTGAGGCCTTTCATAGGGTATCATCAGAGTCTTTCGTATCCTTTGGGCTAGGGCCTAGGCCCACCCCCATGTGTCTTGGCTCAGGGGGTATTCCTCTATATGGAATGGGCTCCCAAAGTCCACACCTGTGCTAAGGATAAATACTGGGCTTCTACAGGAGTTCCCATAGAAACCCATGTTCCTGGGGTCTGGATCAGTCCCATGCTGGTATTCCAGCTATCAGACTGGGGAGCAAGAGTTCCCGGATGTTCAGGTTAGCTGTTTCTGTGGGTTTCACCAGCCTGGTCTGGACTTCTGTGCTCTTCACTGGTCCTTCTCTGCATCTGGGTTCAGTTCAGTTCGGTGGTTAGTTATTGGTGTCTGCTTCTACTTCCACCAGCTGATGGATGAAGGCTATAGGATGGCATATAAATCAGTTATCAATCTCATAATCAGGGGAGGGCATTTAAGGTAGCCTCTCCTCTGTTGCTTAGATTGTTAGCTGGTGTCTTCTTTGTAGATCTCCAGACATTTCCCTAGTGCCTGATTTCTCTGTAAACCAAAAATGTCTCCCTCTATTATGATATCTCCATTCTTGTTATCATGCATTTCTTCCCCTGCTCATACTTTCTGCTCCCTCATGTCCTCCGCATCCCTCTTCTTCTCCCCTTCTCATTCTCCTAGGTCCCTCCCCCTTCTTCCCGTGCTCCCAATTTGTTCATCAGATCTTGAAACTCTCCCCTTCTCCAGGGGACCATGTGTGTCTCTCTTAGGGACCTCCTTGTTTATTATCTTCTTTGGCAGTGTGGATTGTAGGCTGGTAATCCTTACACTATGTCTAAAATCCTCTGAGTATATACCATGTTTGTCTTTTTGAGATTGGGTTACCTCACTCAGAATGGTTTCTTCTAGATCCATCCATTTTCCTGCAAATTTCAAGATTCCTTTGTTTTTTTCCAATGAATAGTATTCCATTGTGTAAATCGGGAACAAGACAAGGCTGTCCACTCTCTTCATACCTCTTCAATATTGTCCTTGAAGTTCTAGCTAGAGCAATAAGACAACAAAAGGAGATCAAGGGAATACAAATAGGAAAGGAAGAAGTCAAACTCTCACTATTTGCAGACAATATGATAGTCTACATTAGTGACCCGAAAAACTCTACCAGGGAACTCCTACAGCTGATAAACACCTTCAGCAAAGTGGCAGGATACAAGATTAACTAAAAAAAAAAATCTGTAACCCTACTATATACCAATGACACATTGGTGGAGAAAGAAATCACAGAAACATCAGCCTTTACAATGACCACAAACAACATAAAATACCTTGGGGTAACACTAACCAAAAATGTGAAAGACCTGTACCATAAGAATTTTGAGTCTCTAAAGAAAGAAATTAAAGAAGATACCAGAAAATGGAGAGATCTCCCATGCTCTTGGATAGGTAGGATCAACATAGTAAAAATGGCAGTCTTGCCAAAAGCAATCTACAGATTCAATGCAATACCCATCAAATCCCAACACAATTCTTCACAGACCTTGAAAGAACAATTCTCAACTTTATATAGAGAAACAAAAGACCCAGGATAGCCAAAACATCCCTGTACAATAAAGGAACTTCTGGAGGCATCACCATCCCTGACTTCAAGCTCTATTACAGAGCTATAGTCTTGAAAACAGCTTGGTATTGGCACAAAAATAGACTGGTAGACCAATGGAATAGAATTGAAACCCTGATATTAACCCACACACCTATGAACACCTGATTTTTGACAAAGAATCCAAATTTATATGATGGAACAAAGAGAACATTTTCAAAAAATGGTGCTAGCATAACTGGTTGCAGACATGTAGAACACTGCAGTTAGACCCAAGCCTTGCACAAAACTTAACTCAAAATGGATCAAAGATTTCAACATAAATCCAGCTACACTGAACCTATTAGAAGACAAAGTGGGAAATACACTTGAATTAATTGGTACAGGAGACTGCTTCCTGAACATTACACCAGTAGCACAGACACTGAGGTCAACAATTAATAAATGGGACCTCCTGATACTGAGAAGTTTCTGTAAGGCAAATGAGACAGTCAGCAAGACAAAACAGCAGCCGACAGACTGGGAAAAGGCTATTCACCAACCCCACATCTGACAGAGGGCTTATCTCCAAAATATACAAAGAACTCAAGAATCCAGTCCCCCAAATACCAAACAATCCAATTAAAAAGTGGGGTACAGAACTAAATAGACAATTCTCAATAGAGGAATCTAAAACGGCTGAAAGACACATAAGAAAGTGTACAACATCCTTAGCCATCAGGGAAATGCAAATCAAAACAACTCTGAGATACCATCTTACTCCTGTCAGAATGGTCAAAATCAAAAACAATGACAGTGCACATTGTAGAGAATGTGGAGAAAAGGGAACACTTCTCCACTGCTGGTGGGAGTGCCAACTTGTACAGCCACTTTGGAAATCAGTATGATGACTCCTTAAAAAAATGGTAATCAGTCTACCACAAGATCCAGCAATTCCACTCTTAGGCATATACCCAAAAGAAGCACATTCATACAACAAGGACATATGTTCAACGATGTTCATAGCATCTATTTGTAATAGCCAGAAACCGGAAGCAGCCTAGATGACCCTCAGTCTAAATGGAGTTCTATGTGATCTAGCCCACTGGGGAAATATTTCTAAAGAAGTACACTTGTGTTTAAGACATTGGACAATGGAACTATTCTAAAATCTGACACTATGTTCTGCACACCAAGCCAGCTTTTTTTTTTTCTCTTCAGGAGAGGAGCTTTACTGGCTTCCTTTAGGGAGTTGCAAAGGTGATCCTAAGTCATGTGAATGAAGGGACTGCAACCAGGCTCACATTGCAGGGGTCAAGAGGCAGGGTTATGCATGTGATATGTGTCTGCTATATGACTAACAAGCAAGAAAAGTGTAGCTGTAGATGTGTGTGGGCAGGCAGCAACCCACGTTCCCCAAGGTCTAAGTGTGAACCTCATTAAAAGGGTTTCAAGTCACATTGTAAAAAATATCAGCTACAAGGATTCCTAGGTATTAATGGAAGGATAAGGGATGGAGCCCAGCTAAAGATGACAGGAATGAGCAGCAGCTACGCTAAAGCTGGCTGGCCCACATCAGAGACATCACAGAAGTCTATGCCAAATAGAAAAAGGAGCCAGGAACTGTTCATATGACACACAGAAACAAGACCTCAAATGGTAACTGATATATCTAATTTATTACTTGGGATTTTAACATCTGTTCTAAACTAAGTCTCTTAGTGTCCTAAACAGTTGCAACCTATCAAAGAGAAATCAGAGGGATATAGAGTTGGTCTTGCTGGGCCTTATGACCTGGTGTCCCCAATATCACACTAATGTTGGGCACGCTCTAGCCTTTCACTGCATCCTTCAGGGTGAGGGGCTCTGCAAGAAAGTCTCAGACTTGGAATTGTCAGTAACTAGGTGGGGTTTAATGACTGAAATGAAGCTCTTCTTACAACTAATAGAAACCTACATTTTGTAATTTCTAAAAATAAGGTTCAAACTGTGCTTAGAGTGACATTAACCAAAGGTTCAAAAAGCCTCTTTGATCTGTAACCTAAGGAAAGCATCTTTTGGTAGAATAGTTTATATTCAGAGTCACTTGAATTTTTATAATGTCTTACATTGCATCAAAGTTACACAGCAGAAAAGTATGTGTTTGTGTGTGTGTGTGTGTTATATCAGTGTATCTTCTTAATGTTAAGACAAAGGATCAATTCTGACAATTCAGTCCAAAATGTCAAACTAGATGTCTGGCACCAGATAAGTATAAACAGCTTCAACATTGACTGAATTTTTAACATTTCAACCAGTTATTTGAATGTCAGAGAGATCAAAATATGGAATTTGGTGACCTAAAGCTTTAGCCAAAAGGTTGTGTTTTCAGATGCTTCTTATTTTGTGCATTATAGATTAATTTGCTAACTAAACAATTTCCTCAGGCTTAGCCTTTTAATAATTCATAGGCAGCTCACTGAGTGCAGATAAGTTCACAATTAGTTTCAAACAAATACTTTAGAACTCTATAGCATAATGATTATTTTGGAACAATCATTTACAAAGATCAGAGTGTGTCATTCATCTAGCCAAAGCTACAATTAATTAGCATATTATTTTTCTTCTCACAAGCTACAAATACCACACTGTTTTTTTCTTTCCTATAAAGTATGTGATCTTTTTTGGATACCTAATGCAAGCTAGATGCTTATGAAGGTTACAATTATATAGAATAGTTCAGGAGACACCAGCCATACTCAGACACATATGGTGTGGCTGTTTGTACTCTAATTTTTAACTCACAGAAAATACGTGTAAATTTTATCACTGATGATCTCCTTTGTATCCTGTGTTCTTTATTTCCTTGTGATGTCTGTCTTGTCAAGCTGGCATTGTTTGTGTGAGCATTTAGGTGAGGGGGATGCACAGAAGAATGTGGCTTGATATTCTCACAAAATAGTCATATGGATGAAATGACAAGTGAATGATTACAACTTAAGCATCCCTGTAATAAAACAGGTCTATAGAAATGTGTGTCTATAGAAATAAGGGCAACATCTGGATGTTTCCTTGGAAAGCTGAGGTTGGCTTCATAAACAAGATCCACTCTTGACCTACACTGCACACTATGGGACACTGCTCCTTATTGTAGAAATCCATATTTTAACCTTGTAATATACGCTAAATAATTTGTTAAGTCAACTATTTCCATTTTAATTTGTATACAGCTTATTGCCTGTCAATAGTTCTACTCAGTTTATTATGGGCAAAAAACATGGGATTGAAGAGTAGTCTTATACCGACAGGCACTGCTATAGCATGAACTTTTAGGCATGAATACTCCTTGGTGAACATGGGATTCTTTCCACTGCTTAAGAGAAAATTATGTATCCTTTGCATATATTAACCATGGTAGAGCATAGTAAATTGAGATACAACCAAATAAATATAATTATATACATTTAAGATGGCTGTATATGATAAGAAATGAGGCTACCCAAACTTCAAAATTGCTACCCCCAAATTTACTTTGATCATCACATGAATAGTGTTACATTATCTGAAAATATGTATGGCTTTTAATGTAATAATAAAAAATTAAGCCACAAAATTGCACAACTAAAATTCATTAGCTCTGCCTTATAGACAAATTTCAGAATAATCTAATCAAGAGAAATTACCTTACTTTTGTGATTCTATGGTTGACTTTAAAATGTTGAGTCTTGCAACAAACTAGATGATGATTTAAATTATGCTAAATATTTTGGTGAGAAGGAATATTAAATAAGCAGTAATTGGATCGATGCTCATAACTTCATGCTCCCAGGAGAGTAATTCTTATTCAGAGATGAAGCAAATTATATATAAAGCATGAGAAAAACATTTAGTTTGATTTCTTGCAAAATAATCCATTTTCTCCCTATACCATAAATAATTTCACTATTGAATTGTGACATTTATAAACCATCAAACATAAAATCAGAATTCACAAATGAAAATCCCATCCTCCCAGCAGCCATGTCAAGTCTCACTAGTAGAAGACCGACTGTTGCCTTTCAGAATACTAATTTCCAGAAAGGAGGATATGACCATTATGTTGAATGCCAAGGCCTGTCTTCCCTTCTGTCATTGTCTCAATCCTGATCTGTGATCAGGTAGGTTGTTCTCTTAGGAATGACAGGGTTAAAGCAGAGTCACTCATAACAGGTATGGAAAGCTTAATGCCAGTGAGTTCATTTTAAATGGAAATGGAAGCAGCCTTGGTGACCATATACTCCATTTCCAGGATCAGCAGAGTCTGAACCTTAAACGCAGACTTCCAGGTAACCTAGAGAGATGATCATGACTGCATGGAAGCTGAGCTACTAGGGAGAATGAATGGGCTTTTATGGTTACAACTCCGATGCTTTACAATGTATCCAGATGATGTCTGATATCTGTATGGTGATTTTTATGCACAATTTTGTGTCGGTTTCCTCATTCAGACCTGAGAAAGCCAGCTCTGACTCTCTACCCCCAAGGTACAGATAAGAGTATCTGCATTTGTCCTTCTTGATTGGCTTAATCTGCCTGCTTATTCTTCTACTTGTTCTGTTCTCTTTTGACCATGCTAATGAATAGACACATATTAAGAAGTAGTAAATCGGACTTTAGCCCTGGGCCTTTGACACAGCATAGCTCACCCATGTCATGTGGCTGGTGAGGGGAGGAATCAATTAGGCTGGAGTCCCAGGACAGCAACAGCAACAGCTCCCCACCATAACATGTGGCTTCAGTGGGGGGTGTAGGACTCACCCAACAAGCCTCCTGGGGACAGGACAGGTCTCAACCAAGTGCTGCCCAGTACCTATGGTGCCAGACAGTCAGGCACTATTGTGGTGAGCCATCATAAGTTGAGGAGGTGGAAAAGAGAGAGAGAGAGACAGAGTTTTTCATGGGACAGGGAGAGATGCAGATCTAAAGAGGAGAAGAAGGGAGGAACAGGCTAATTTGAATGACCTGCTAGCCACCTGAGTCCAGGGTTATTTCAGGGACTGGGCTACTGGCAAGAGCTAATCTTGGTCCAAGGCCCTGAAGCAGCTGAGGGGCATGAGATGGTGTCTGTGATTCCTGTCACCACTGAGGGCCAGAGCCACCTGGTACCCTGAGTCTGGGCTTCAGCCTGTGACCATGTTGGCATCTGAGGGCTGAGTTGCATCCTGGGTCATGCTGAATTGAATAACCGGCACTGTCACCTGGGGCCATGTTGTTGTCCAGGCCAGGGTTGCTGTTTAGGGCCATGTGTGGGTCTGTGGCCCTACCTCAGCTAGGGTCTGAGGTGATGCCCATGGTTCCCAATGCCATCAAAGGCCATGCCAATGCCAGGTGTCTAGACAGCCACCTGGGGCCATATTGGTGTCTGAGGGCCACTCTGCTGCATGGGCCATGCTGAATCAGGTGGCCTGCACTGCCATCTGTGGTCATGGTGACATCTGAGCCCAGGCTGTGGCCTAGGACCATGTTTGGTTCTGTGGTCCTGCCACAGTCAGGAGATGTGTTGATGTCCATGGCCCATGTGCCACTAAGGGCCATAAGGATACCCAGGGTCTAGGCCATGACTTGTTGTCATATGCGTGTCCAGGAACCATGCGGCTGCCAGGGCCATGCTGATCTGAGTGGCCTGTGCTGTTACCCCCGAGCCATGGTGTCATCCAGGCCAGGACTGCTGCCAAGGACCATATCTGGGTCCATGGTCCTGTTGTGGCTAGGGTCTTTGTTGATGTCCAAGGCCCTTGTTATCACAGTGTGTGCGTGTGTGTGGGGGGTAATAGGAACCAAGTGTGTTGTTGTAATCCAAGAGCCTTGCTGAGTTGGCCCCACCCCTCACTGGGCCTGTGGCCCTGAGATAGCTAGGAGAGCTGCCCCCTACCCCAGGAAAAATGGCTGCATCCCTTACCACAGGTGTACACTTTACCTGGATAGCACACTAGAAATGACTGTTGTTGGGGATGCAGGAGAGTCACCCCCTGCCCACCAGGGGCTGTGAACAGCAGATCTGATTCCCCCAAGAGCCTGTCATGTTTTGGCATAGGTGAGAAAGAGATGCCCCTCCCTCTCCTTGCTACCTGAAGCAGAGAGATGGGCCCTGGTCACAAGAGTGGGAGAATTGCCACTGCCTCTCACCAGCTGCAGCACAGGAGAGCAGACCCTGCACCCTGCTAAGGCAAGCACACTCGAGCTAACCCTGTTGACAAGGACATAGGTGAGCCAGCGCTGAGGGCATGAAATCAAGAGAGCTGACCCCGCCCTCTACAGCAATGGGAAGAGAGGGTCCAGCACCTTTTTTGGACCTGGTGATGTGAGTGTGGGTGAACCAGTCAGGTGGGCCTGAGAGCAAGATACCTGGCCTGGCTGCTTATGCAGGCTGCATTGGTGGGCTGGCTGAGGCAGTGCTAGAGAGTTTGCCTGGTAGTGACAATTGGGGAAAGCTGGAAGGCTGACCAACCCAGCTACGACCCAGGCTCAGAACCAGAGTTAGGAGTTAGGCCACCCCAACATCCACGTCATCTACGAACTGCTAGAACTTGTGAAGGGGATGAACCCACAGATCCCAAACTGTAGGATCCCCTTGGCACAGGACAACAGGATATCCAAGAGGAGACCCAGTTAGAGTCAAAAGGACTAATGGGTAAACTGTGTGACTCAACAAGCTACACTACAGCTTCCATGACAAGATTCTCCTTTTTTTTTTTTTTCTGGTTTGTTTTAGTTTGGCTTGGTTATTTTCTATTTTTGTTTTGTTTGTTTTTGTTTTTGAAATTTTGTTTTGTTTTGGGTTGAGGTCGCAAGGGTGGTAGGTGGATGCAGGGAGATGGGTGGGGAAATGAGAGGGATTGGGATGCATGAAGTAAAATCTGCAAAGAATTAAAGTTAAAGAAAAGATGTAATAAAGCAATTTCATTTTTCCATTTATATTACAGGCTATATATATATATATATATATATATATATATATAGATAGATAGATAGATATAGATATATAGTCATTTTCTTCTTTCCTATATGAGAACAAATTTTAAGAGTACCTGAGATTTTGAATAAGAAAAAATGACATTTTAAGATTATTACAAAATCAGGTAGGTAAATATTGGCAGAAGCAAGATCTTCAGCCATTTAGGCACTCTCCTTCACAAACACGATTTGTCTCTTCATTGACTCAAGGCTTTTATATCAATGAAATCTTATTATTTACATTCTGGCCCTATCTGATTTTCTACTATTTTATATTTTATATAGGGATTATGGTGGATCTTCTTTTATCATATCTCATTATTGCTGGCAACCAGAAAAGTTATTATTAAAATTCCATTTAAGACATTCTTTTACTAGCTTTCTCTTTTTATTCTCATTTTTTATTGAGAATTTCATAAAATGTATGTTGAACACAGTCATCCTGCTTCCCCAACTCCTCCAATAGCAGCTCCTATTATCTAACCACCCAAGTCTATATTCTTTGTTTCTGTTTGTTTGCTTGCTTTTGTTTTAACCATCAAGTCCACTTTGGGCTGCCTCTGTACACTTGGATGCGTGGCCATTCACTGGGATGTGGTTGACCTCCCAGGGGCCACATTCTTAAAGAAATCTGACTTTCAACTGCCAACAGCTCCTCAGCTAACAGTTGGGCTGCTTGCCTACTTTCCTTCTCCATGCTAGAATTTTGTCTGTCTTGACTTTGCGCAAGTCCAGTGCGTGCCATCAAAGTGTTATGACTACATGCACAGAGCTGTACTGTTGTGACCAGAGAAACATTCTTTTGCTAGTTTGCATAGTAACTAAAGGCACTATGCATGTTTCTGGGATGTGGTGTAAGTCATCACTGATCTTAACCAGCTGTGACCTCTATTAACTACAATAATGACTATGTGGCAAGATGAGGTGTGATAATGGCAGTTATTGGAGCAATTTATTTCTCATTGGATTTAAGGCCTAGTTCAGAGAGAGAAAGAAACACATATGTGATACATCAAGTCTGGCCAAGAACCAGTGTTTAGTTAGCTCACAGGCCCTAGGGGTGACCCTACTTCTATTATTTTGCTTAATGGACACGACAGAGTGTTAAACTTTCCTCTAAGTGTTCATCTATCACCACAGATTAGTGTACTTTTCACTCCTCATTAAAGAGGTTTCTCTGAAACCTGGGCATCAGTTAATGCAGAAACTCACAGTTAATCAAAGCGCAGAGAATAAGCATCAGCTGTATACTCAACCACAAATGGAGTATCTATCTCTTGTCACCTCAGGAACCCCACAAGGCTTAAGGATCAGGAAAGAAGGGGCCGAAAAGATTGGAAGACCAGAGATTGTGGAAGACTGGAGCCAAACAGTGTCTTCTGGACACAATAGCACAGCTATACTCATCAACTCATGGTAGCTGTGGTTGACTGCACAAGGCCTGTACAAGAGCAAACAAACCAACATTCTAGTATGGAGAAGGTAGGGGTTCAAGCAGACCCTCCCTTTGCTATGGAGCTATTGGCAGTTGATGGCTTATTGAGCAAGGGGAGTTTCTTTCCTTTAAATGTATAGGCCATGGTGTATCAACTATACTTCCTTGAGTGGTCCCTCACCCATAAGTATCACGAAGTGGACTCTGTATTATTACAAAGAAGAAAGAGAACATGAAAATGGTAGGTTTTAGAGACTTATGGTGTAGGTATTGGAGGAGCTGTGGAAAGGCAGAAGGGTGAATTTCATAAAAACACACTCAAATTCTCAAGCAATTAATAAACTAGTATATTATTCTTTTATCTAGGCAGCTTGTTGAAGCATCTCTCGTGTTTTTACTCAATTCGGAAAGATTTATGATCTGTATCAAAGCCTGATATAAAATCTGGAGACATAGAGAAAAAGCTTATGACAGCTGTACAGGAACGAGCCATTCTAGAATGGGAAAAGAAAGTAAGAAAACTGGATTAGAAAATCAAACATTGAAAAAAACAAGAACGAGAACCCATGAATGGGAAGGTCATAAAGCAGTCGGAAGGATAGTGGAACATCATTGTGGAATAGAATATTTGTTTAACTATGTAAAGATATGTTGCATTTGTTTGTATTGCAGAACAGTTGTTTAACTATGTAAAGATGTGTTGCTTTTGTTTATGCTGCAATTGCTTGACTATGTAAATATGTGTTGCTGTTTCACCTTGGCTGCCTAAGGTACCTGACTGATCTAATAAAAAGCTGAACAGCCAATAGCTAGGCAGAGTAGGGATAAGCAGAATGAGTGGGCAGAGAGAAAAGTGAAGCCAGCCAGACAGCTGGTGACCAGCCAGCCAGGGGTCAACCAGGCAGACATGGAGGAAGCAGGAAAATAATTAAAAGAACCTGGGAGCATCACATAGATGAATAGATATGGGTTAATCTAAGTTAAAAAAAAAAAAAAACTAGCCAGAACAAGTCAAAGCTAAGGCCAAGCATTCATAATTAATAATAAATCTCTATGCCATAGTTTGGGGGCTGGCAGTCCAAGAAAGCCTGCAACAGAAGGTGTGTGATATATTGTAGAGGGAGGGAATGCTGGGGCAGAAATATTGAAGTGGGAATGGAGAAAGGGAACTGAGGAAAGGAATAGATAAAAGTTACTCAAAACTAAGGTGGTGTGAAAAGGTTCAGTAGAAACTTTCTACTTTGAAAACTAATGTCAATAGCCAAACAAAGAAAACTTAAATATCATTGGAGAACATGACTTTTGCTATTTTGATTGCATTTTATTTTGCTGCTTTGATTATGTAATCCAAGAGTCATAATTAATTGATCAATAATAGACAATGTAATCTGGTATGTATCAACTACAGCAGACTCACAATCTCTAGGGAGACTTTGCTGACTGTGAGGCAAATAACCAAAAAGCTGATGTTTGATTTCATACTGTTTCCTTCCTTGTATAAATTGCTTTCTAAGAAAATAGCCTGGATAATTTTAAGTCAAATTTAAGACATTAAAAGATATGAGGAAGGAGTTATTATTACACAATTATGCAGAATGTAAGCCAACAACACTACCTCCTGAGTCTGACAGAGTAAGCAGGCCAATACCTAGCTCTACTCAACAATTACCTTCATTAGCACAGTTCTCATCTGTCCCGGAATTGACCCCATAGCTCTAATTACTTCCCATTTAAGTATAATTATGACCATATAGTAAATGAAGGATTCATAAACTCGAGTGAATTTAAACACTCAGCTGTGAAAATACAGATTCCTGGATATCAGACTATACTAATATGTAAATCCATAATGATTTTCACCTCCAGAAATAGAGGTTATTTTCCCTTCAAAGTAATTACTATCATTCTGGCTTCATAAGTACATATTGTTAATGCATTGTAAGACATACTGTTCCAAATTTTACTTTCCCCTCTATTTTATATCCTCACTATTGTATTTTCATATTGATCTAGTTTCATTTTTAAAAAAGTTCCTATTTTCTAAAATGCAGCTACAACTGACCTTGTCAAATGCAGTTCTGTTTTTATATAATATTTCTAACTAGTAAAAGTAAAATAGGGCTTTAAGCAGTGATGCTGTTTGGCCTCTATTCCACAGCATCAGCATGACTAAATGACCCTCTACAGCCCATAACTCCCTACCCTCAGCTTTTTCTTTCCAAAATGTATTAAATGAACACTATGAAGAAATAAAGAATTTACAAAAGACATTTGTTATGTGGTTGTTCTCCAAAACCCCAAATCGCTTGAAAATCTAAGAATTTGGCATGAGTCTAGGAGTTTGAATTAGGAAACACTTACAAATGCTTATCATTGTCATGGTATGTTTTAATGAGAGATGTATATGTGTTTTCTCTCAATTACCATTTAAAATATTAGCAAGGCTTGGCCATGATTAATCTATTTTCTTTGATTGACATCTTAATTGTGACTAAGTCAGCAAGCTTATCATGTTCTTCATAGAAACAGTCATATTTCCTAAAAGCTTTGTAATATCTGATGGGTATTTAAGGAAATTATCACACTAGCTAATCACTAATTATAGTTTTTGTTTTGACATAAAATGATGATCATGTAAAGAATGATTATGAAAAAGAAATTATAAGTCATCTGAGGTAACTTTTGATAGAATTATTAATTGAAACTAAAGAAAGCACCTGATTTAAATCAGGCAGACAGAATTCTCTTGGCTCAAATCTCCAATCTCATTTTCTTTGACATTGAAACATTAAGGTAACTAATTAAAATTTCTGTACACATATGCTAGCAAGTTAATTGTGTTTACATTTTTAAAACTATAGTTTCCAATTTAGCCCAGATGTGAAGCCCAAAGACTTTTTACACCATCCTGTACTCTCTAGCAAAACACCTGACAACAAAGTAAGATAAGGTACACCAAAATTTAATGATTTATATGTATTTAAGATAAATGAATGGAGGAATCTAAGAGAGACATACATGGTCCCCTGGAGAAGGGGAAAGGGACAAGATCTCCTGAGAAAACTGGGAGGGGATAGGGGGTTAGGTGACTGAGAAGGGGAGAAGTGGAGGGGTGAGGAGGACATAAGGGAGCAGGAAGGATGAGTAGGGGGAAGAATAGAGGAGAGCAAAATAAGAGATACCATCAGAGAGGAAGCCAGTATAAGTTTAAAGAGAAATCAGGCACTAGGGAAATGTCTGGTGATCTACAAGGATGACACCAACTAACAATCTAAGCAACAGTGGAGAGGCTACCTTAAATGCCCTCCACTCATAAGGAGATTGACGACTAACATGTATGCCATCCTAGAACCTTCATCCAGCAGCTGGTGGAGGTAGAAGCAGACACCCCCAACTAAACACTGAACTGAAATCCAGTTGCAGAGAAAGAGGAGTGATGAGCAAAGGGGTCCAGACCAGGCTGGTGAAACCCACAGAAACAGCTGACATGAACAATGGGGAGCTCTTGGTCCCCAGACTGATAGCTGGAAAACCAGCATGGAACTGATCCAGACCCCATGAACGTGGGTGTCAGTGAGGAGGCCTCAGAAATCTATGGGGCCTCTTGAAGTAGGTCAGTTATTATCCCTAGCATAGGAATGGACTTTGGGAGCCCATTTAACATAGAGGGATACTCCCTGAGCCTAGACACACAGAGGGAGGGCCTAGGCCCTATCCTAAAGGATGACAGACTCTGAAGACCCTCTATGGAAGGCCTCATCCTCCCTGGGGCTCAGAAAGGAGATGGAATAGGTAAGGTGTTAGTGGAGGGCAAGGGAGGAGAGGAGGGAGAGGGAACTGGAACTAACATGCAAAACAATCTTGTTTCTAATTTAAATAAAAAATGAAGAAAAAAGGAAAAATGAATGGAATGTTAAAATTGATAATGTATCTCACAATGAGCTTGAACATAGTGGGGGTAGGTTGTTGACTCAACTGTCAGGAAAGATTAATGCACCTGCAGTGTCTGATTGACTGACTTCATTTTGCTCCTTATGATGGTTCTATATACAAAGCAAACACATTCAACTGCACTGTTCCCATGAAGCCCTGCACCAAGCCAAAACCATCCATTAGATAGGCATATAAGCACTAGTGGAATACCAACACTATACCTTTCATTATTAAATTTCTCTTTTGTTTGTTGAAGACTGAAATTTTTATCCATGTCTGGACTTATTTTTTTTCTACAAGCTCAAGATGTCTGCTTTGCCAGCTAAATAGCAGCTTTTCCTCTGTGGATAACTTTCTGCTCCAGAAAAAAATTGATTAAACAGATTCATACATCATAGAAAGGCAAAGGTAAAAAGGTCACTTCTGCAACCAATAAATTGAAACATAAGGATTTCTTCATTTTTAACACCAAAATGAAGAGATTCCATGAACCTTAAGCCATACAGTATTTATATTTTAGATACATTTACAAAGGAGACTAAATTGAATGTTTAGATTTTTTCACAAGATTAAAAAATACATTTCTATAAAATCTTTGAATCATATTCTGAATAGTGATCAAGCAACAACTTTTCATCCTAAAGTTTAACTTTTATGTTCCTTGAATTCTTCACTCCAAATTCTCCTGTAGATCACTTTATTTTTGAAAATATTGAGACATTTAATTCAATTTGACAAATGTTTTATTCTCATATTACAAACAAAACACAAAACAATAACCAAATGAAAAACAAGACAAAACAAACAAACAAACAAAACAAACCTTTCATCCAGTTTCTGAGTATAGACTGCAGAGTCATTATTCTTTATAAAACCTGTGAAAGTTAATTTGCTTGGTCAATGTCATTAATTCCATATGCCACTAATGCCATATTAGTCCTATATGTAAAGCATCTATAAATTAATATTTGACAGTGAACAAGGTCCTTATTTAAATCAGTGCTTATTTCTTTTGAATTTTCCGCTTATTTTAACCTACAATGTTCTGCAATTTTACTTCCTTGTCACTTTGTTTTCATTTTATTCCAAATGATGTTTTCCTGTTTAGAACAATCACTACAGTTTTAAAATAGTATCTTAATACCTTTTATAGTTCTGTATTCCATAAGTTTGTGTGTTCTTTTGAGTTATTTATATTCACTTTTAAGTGAGGTTAAAATTCTGAATGTTGTCTAGGATCTGCCAACTCTTGTAAATATGTAAAAAATGTTTCAAATTGCTTCACTAGGAAATCAGAATGTTAGTAGACACAAAACAATGTTTACAATTCTAACTTATTTTAAATAGCTAAAAACACGAAGTTGTAGATGTTCCTGAGATACTTTCTATATGTCAGAAGTTTTATTATGCAAGTATAAATCTATAGGATCAGCACGACATAGAAAAGCATAAAAATGAACTTAATATTCAGTAAACGTGATTTCTACATTTACCAGAGAAAATGAGCTCTTTGCTGAATAAAGTTGAGATGTTTTCTTTTATGTTTGATGGAAAACATGAAAGCTAAGTATCTAATGAAATTTTTCATATCAAGAATCTTATATACTATAGGGTTACATAAAGGAAAACACAAGTATATTAGGCAAACCAATGATTTTTTGAATTTTAATCTTGAAATTTAAGTTTTGGGGACATTTCTTTTTCTTTTTTCAAAAATGTTCTCAAAGCCTAATTAATGGACATGCAGTGAAGAGAAAATGTGATCAGTAATCCTGGGGAAAGCCAGGAGGAAGTAGTAAAGGGTTGATAGGATTAAAAATCTCCAATATACAAGCAAGAAACTTCCAAAGAAAAGGCCTATGCATGTATGTGTGCATAATATAGTGAAACTAGTAATATTTAAAACTTTAAATTTAGAATATTTTGTGTAAGAAAAGAATAATGAAGGAAATACATCTCTAACAAGAATAAAAATTTCATGTTGTGAGCAAACATAATAATTCACATACAATATATTTATAGTAATGAGTAAAAAACAAAGAAGTCTCAATAAGACTAAGAAAAAATACCTAGAAAAATTCAGCTTTCAAAATACACTCTTCAAGGAAACAGGTAGGCTATCAACAGATCTTCTCTCTCTGTTCTCCTCCAAATCCATTATCTAATTCTCACCCACCCAAACTACCTGCTATGGTCCCCTTCTTCCCTGCCCTCATCTCCAGGGGATAGGAACGATCTTTATTCCATATATTCTTTCCCCAAATCACTGCTTTTTCCTAGTCTTCAACCAAGATACTCCCTGAGAACCAACAGGCCTCCCTGACCAGGGAAACAGGTAGCAAAACTCCAGATTTTCATCTCTCCCTCTACTCCTCCATATCCAGTCCTCCAGTGTCATCCCCAGCTCTGCCCAGGTCAGCTATTACTCTCTCTCCTCACTCTCTGCTTTAATTCCCTGGTAACTAAGCAGACCCTTGTGTAGTACCCTGTTTTTCTCCCCCATGTGGACCCACTAAGTGTCTTTCCATAGCCCACCCCTATTCCTAAGGTCAGCCCCCCAATACCTAGAAACACATTTTCCTGGTAGCCCATTGGCCACCTCTATCAGGAATTTCCTACTGGGTAACACACATCTACCCTATCCTCCTAAGATAAGAACCAGAAAAGGCAACAGAAACCAAGGAAAATGTACCTACCCAACAAAGATAAGACCAGCTGTCAACACTTAGAATTATAATCATCTGAGACACCAGCATAAAAACAAAATCAATAACTGTCAAGACAGTGTGTCTTCACTAGAGCCCTGCAACCCTACTCTAGTAGGCTCTGTGAAGTGCAACATAGTTAAAGAACAAGGCAGGGATTTTAAAATAGCATTTATGTGTATGATAGGTCCTTAAAGAATAAATGACCTAATACAGACAAGCAATGGAAGAGAATGAATAAAACAGCTCAAGACTTGAAAGTGAAATAGAATCAATAAGGAAAACTTAACATGAGAGAATTCTGGAAATGAATAAAATATAGGAACTCAAACAAAAAAGTCTCTCCAACAGAATACAAGAGATGGAAAAGAGAATCTCAGGCATTGAAGACCTGACAGAAGGCATGGCTATCTCAGTCAAAGAACATGTTAAATCTAAAAGATTTTTGGGCACAAAATATGCAGGAGATATGAGTCACTTTGAAAAGACAAAAATCTAAGGAGAATAGAGGAAAGATAAGAAAATGACTTGACAAATTTTGATGATCCCCATGGAAGGCCTCACCCTCCTTGAGGAGTGGATGGGGGATACGATGGGCAGTGGGTGGGGGGATGGGATGGATGGGAGGGAGAGGGAACTCTGATTGATATGTAAAATAAGATTGTTTCTAATTTAAATAAAATTTATTTAAAAAGAAACACTGGTTAAAATTACACAAATATTTCCAAAAATTCATACAAGAAAATTTCCCTAACCTAGAGAAGATGCCCACCAAGGTAGAAGAAGCATGCAGAACACCAAATACACTGAATAAGAAAAGAAATTTCCCTTGGCACATAATAATCAAAAAACTAATGTATAGAATACAGAATATTAAAAGCTCCAAGAGGAAAAGACCAACTAACATGGAGACTCTAAAAGCCAGAAGGGCCTAAGTAGATGTTGTGCAGACTCTAAGTGACCACAGATGCCAGCCTGAACTACTATACTCATAAAATTTTCAACCACAATAGAAGAAAGAATAACATTCCATGGTTAAAAAAAAACAACTTTAGAATAACTATCAAGAGATAAATACTGATCTGATACCAGAGACCTCATAGGTTGCCCAGACCTCCAAACTGACATCGACCTTCAGGGGGTCTGAAACAGTCCTGTGCTGGTTTCCCAGCTATCAGTCTGGGGTCCATGAGCTCCCCCTTGTTCAGGTCAGCTGTTTCTGTTTCTCTCTAGTCTGGTCTTGATCCTTTGACTTTGGGAGCCCACTCCACATAAAGGGATACTCTCTCAGACTAGACACATGGGGAGGGCATAGGCCCTGCTCCAAATGATATGATAGACTTTGCCGATCTCCCATGGAGCAGAAAGGGGATGGGACAGGGAGTTGTTGGGGGCAAGGGAGGAAGGGAGTGAGAGGGAACTGGGATTGACATGTAAAACAAACTTGTTTCTAATTTAAATAAAAAGAACAGATAATATAAACATAAGAATAAATAATATATAAACATAAAAAAGAATAACTATCTACTAATAAAGTTCTACAGAAGGCACTAGAAGAAAAACTTCAACCTAAATTGTTAATGACAACCAAGAAAACATAAGAAATAAATAATCCCACATCAGCAAATCAAAAGAAGGAAAACACACACACACACACACACACACACACACACACACACACACACACACACACACACCAACCAACACAATGAAATAACAGTAATCAAAAAACACTGCCTATTAATAACTGGCAACATAAATGGTATCAATTTCCCAAATAAAAAGACACAGACTAAGTTTAGATGCAAAAATAGGATTTATCTTTCCTCTGCATCCAAGAAACACAATTCCACATCAAGGATAGACATCACCTAAGGATGAAAGGATGGAAAACAATATTTCAAGCAAATGGATCTAAGAGGCAAGCTGGTGAAGCCCTTTTAATACCTGACAAAATAGACTTCATAGTAAACTAATCAGAAGAGATTGGTAAGAACACTTCATACTCATAAAAGAAAAAAAAATCCACCAAGAAGACATTGTAATCCTTAACATCTATGCATTAAATACAGGTGCACTCAAGTTCATTAAAGAAACATTACCACAGCTTAAATCACACATATTTATCCTTACATACACTGATAGTGGGAGACCAGTACCCAAATCTTATCAATAGACTGTGTCACCCAAACAAAAACTAAGCAGAGAAATGCCAGAGCTAATAGACATCATAAACAAATGGTCCTAGAGATTTATAGAACAGTTCACCCGAACACAAAAGAATATACCTTCTTCTTAGCACTATGGTACTTTCTCCAAAATTGACCATATTCTGGACACAAAGCAAGTCTCAACAGATACAAAAAATTGAAATAATACCCTGCATCCTATCTGACCACCGTGGATTATTGCTCAGTATCACAAAAAGCTAACAAATTAGAGAGGAAAAGCAGAACATAACAACAGGAGACAGCAAGGAAGTCTTGAGATTTGTAGGGATATACTTTAAAAACCTGAAATTAATTAAATTGGAAAAAATCTAAAAGAAAAGCATAATTTTCACAATACATACCACCTTCAAGTTAAATAAAGATCAGAAAAAAAAAAGCTCAGGGCCAGATGGTTTTAGTGCAGAATTTTACCAGGCTTTCAAAGAAGAGTTAATGTCAACACTCCTCAAATTACTACACAAAATAAAAACAGAAGTAATATTGAAGTAGGCTTTGTCCACAAAAATGCAAGGATAGTTCAATAATGCAAGGATAAATCAATAAATATAATCCACCATATAAACAAACTAAAAAAAAAAAAACTAAAAGCACATCATCATTTCATTAAGTTGCAGAAAAATCCTTTTTTAAAATCAAGCAACCTTCATGATAAATTTCCATACTTTTCACTGTGCGCAAAACTCAGCACCAAATGGATTAAAGATCTCAGCACCAGATCGAAGAGAAAGGGGAAAATACCCGTGAATGCATTGGAACAGGAGAAAAATTTCTAAATAAAACATGGTTAGTGCACGCATTAATATCAATAAGTAATAAATGGGACCTCATGAAACTGAGAAGTTCTGCATGGCAAAGAATGTCATTCTGACAGAGAATAAGTGTAGTGAATGGTGAAAGAATTTACCAACTATACATCCAACAGAAGACTAATATCCAGTGTGTGTGTGTGTGTGTGTGTGTGTGTGTGCGTGCCTTTTCTTCAGCTCCTTTTCATATGTAGGTTTGTATTTTCCTAGTCTGATGTGCTAATTTTTATTTCATTTTATTTTCTCTTAGAAGCTTGTTTGTTTTCGAATGTGAGACAGAAAGGATGTGGTTCCAAATGGAAAGCAACTGGGAACAGTAGAGGGAGGGGAACAATAATCAGGATATAGTGTATGAAAAAAATATTTTAATAAAAGAAAAATAAATGAAACACAATCCTCAGAAAATTTGAGTATATGCAAAATATATGCATAGGTATATACTCATAGAAATCACAAATGAATATTTAGTGTTAAAATTAGGAAAATCAGGTCTTTACAAAGTCTGGAATAAATAGAATTAGCTGTTTCCACATTAAAATATTTCTAAGATATATGTGTTCATTTGTGTCTATTTCACACGTAACAAAAGCGAGAAAACCCAAGAACAGCTTCGTCTAGGTTCATGCAGGGAAGAAAAAGGAATAATACACAGTAATATCCTTATTTTATAATGTGGAATATTAAACTTTGATCTTTGAACATACAGATAATTTAATTTTAAAATAAAATGATATTGAAATACTAGAACACATTTTAAAATTCAGATTTATTGATCTTAATTTTCCAATGTAATTGATTTTAATTATCTTAATAGATGCAAATATGTTACAAATTTAGACATTCTATGGCTACATTATGAAATTGCTTGTTTAAAAAGTAACTATTTTCATGTTTTAGTAGAGAGTCATCCATTGAATTGTCCATTTTTTAACCCTCTGCAGAGTCTGATAAGAAGTTCTGCGTTTTCAGGCTATGGAATTTATGTTTCAGTTTTTTGTTTGTAGATTTTTTTTGTATTGTATGACAATGAGAATATGAACATTGATTTAATGAAATATAGAATCAAAGTTTTGGGTAACTTTGGAGAAAGGGTTTAAGTGGAGATTTGTATTTTTTCCAAACAGATATGTACATAGAACTTAGCTAGAGAGGTGGTTCAGTTGTTTAAACTGTAGACTGCTGGACAAGCATGTCTGTCTCTGTGTCTCTATATGTTGCTTGTGGGTTTTCTTGCTGTCTTTTTATTCTGTTTCTTTTGTCCTATTCTGGCATGTGTGTTTTTGTCTTAACTTATTTTATCATTACTCTTTAGATTCCTGGTTGTTTTCTAAGGAGAGGCAGAAGGGGTGTGAATTTAGATGGGAGAGGAGGTGAGGAGGATCTCACAGAGCTAGAGTGGAAACCATAATCAGAAAATATTGTATGAAAAAATGTCTATCTTTTGTAAAGTAAAAAATGAAAGAAAACAAAGAAGAGTGTGTACACCTCTCGAACAGACCCCAATTCAGTTCCCAGGACTCATAACAGATGACTTACAACCACCTGCACCTTCGGCTCCAGAGGATCCAACATCCTGGCCTCTACTCATGAGCACAATGCCCCAAACAAGTAATGCAAATAAAAATAAAAATAAAAACAAAATCTTAAAACACATTGATAAGAAAATGCTGAAGTAAAAATAGTAAGATTTGTTCATAAAGTTCAGTTAGGTGAACAGTTTACTTATGATAAAACATGAAATCAGTCTAAAGCAATTTTTATCATCTATAAAATTAAACATGTTGCTGTGTAATCAAGTAAGCACCAAAAAATCAAAGTTTATTAAAAATGCAAAATTGAAATGCTTTTTATATAGCTGATTATTAGACTGAATTTTAGAGTGCTATGATAACAGGTATACAGTATGTTATTAATATTTATTGATTACAATGCAAATCGCTGGTATTACTCACTTTTCTGTGCCTGAAATTATTGTGAGTACGATCCCTATATGTCTCATCACTACATGCCTGGGAACTGGTTATGTGAACCAATGACGCCTGACAAGGCTACCATCTAGTGGTGATTAGTTTAAATTCTAGACAGTTAACCATGACCATTTATAGTCCCAAGGGAAGAAGGCTGAGGAATTCTGTTACAGCAACACAATTTGCACAGATGAATACCTGAGTGGAAAAAGTATGAGGCTCTAATATGATGCTGTAGTCCACTTCTTCACTTTTTAAATGTGTCCTATTATGGAAGGTCATGTTAATGTATCTGAGCACGATAAATACAGTGTCAATTTTGTAGACAAGAAAGAAAACCAATTAACAATATTGTCTCTCATTCATGAAAGAATATATAAATTTAATTTTTATTACCTTATGTGATTATTATAAGCATAATACTGTTCTAGTCATTATTATATTATGGAAATTTGAATGATTTTCTTTTCAAATAGGTGGGGAAAATGTGACTGGCAAAATCAGAAAAATGTATTAAGTTAAGTGGATGGAGAAACACACCCCCAACTACCTGCTGATACATACTACTATCAGTGTTTTCTAACCATTGTTCTTCAGGGCAAACTCGGTGGTGTCTGGAATTTTGGACAATGCAGTATTTAGCATGCTAACAAACGGCTTCCATGGCACCACTCACATCCCTTCTCAGACTTCATGTACTTGAAATTGGGCAGGTCTCATGAGACTTCACACTCATATACAAAGCACTCCAAAGGATGGCTTTAGGGTGGTTTTTCTCAATTAATTACAGCAAATGTCACCACGGACAGATTGCAACAGCTAATTGAATTTGACAGGTTAACTTGAGCGTCCTTTTTATGAATGCATTTGGGAGTTAGGGCAAGCAAAAGGCTGCCCAAGACCGAAAGCAAATCACAAGTGAAAAATGTAGCGGAGTCATCACTAGGCAGTGTGGAAATATTATCTGTAAGTGAAAAGGTTATGTCTGTGAGATGCCATGTTGTTATTCTTGGACAGTTGGATTAGTTTCTGCTCTGGGTATTTCATTTTGTTTGTTAGTTTAATATTGGCATGAGAATAGTAAGTTTCCTTATATTATTTTCAGTCATTAATCTTTCCTGAACCTCCCATGTCACCTCTCTCTCTTTCGCAGCCACATCCTACCCTTCTCTAGCCCTCTTCTCACCCCATCCTCAGCCACTCACTCTGCTTTCATGTCACACTCATTCTATACTCACTACCTCCATCCAAGAGCTATTTTTCTGCTTTCCTTATTCTCCTTTCTACTATGATGAGGACGGCATGTATTTCTAAACAAAGATTTTTAGAAATTTGGAGAGTTTCTTGTATTGTGCTAATATCTGCACAAAATTAAAAAGGAATTGCTATTTCATGCTTCCTGTTGGGGGTATCTAAAAGCCATGACCAGACAGTTAGATGTTTAAAATTAATTTAATTTTCTTGTTCCCTAATTTACCTTTATCTCATTTACTGACATCTCAGAGGCTTGTCAAGCAGTAGTATCAGAACTCTCATTCCGAGCCATATACAATCTTTAACCTTTTCATTTTTTTTTCATAAGTCCTCAGTGGCACCTTTTAGTGACTCTCATTATTCCCATTCTTCAGATATCTTGGAACTCTCTGCTTAGTGGTGTTTCTGGTTCAGATTCTCACTATGTTAGCTTGCTTCATGATAATGTATTAGATAGTCTTGTTTGCATTTTTTCATTATCTATGTTTTGCTGCCTTTGACTTCATCTTCATCAAAACTTTATGATGTTTCCCTAAATTTAAAATTTGATTGCCTTGTTTACAACTATAAAAGATTAAGTACTGTCTTTTTTTTATTCAGATTTAAATAACTATATATGGGTTGAGGTTACTGCACTGCATGGTGCATGGTACAGCTCTAGAAAGGCTTTAAAATGTAAATAAAAATTCAAGTAAAATTCTAAAGAGACATTTTATTTACTCAAAGTATAGGGGAGTAAATAAATAAGACTGTTGTCTGTTTCTTACTCTTTTACTCTATGTGTGTGTGTGTTGGGGGGTGTCTGCTACCCAGTTCTCAGATAAATCACACTCAGAGGCTTATTCTTTGCTACAAATGCCTGGCCTTAGTTTGGCTTGTTTCTTGCCAGCTTTTCTTAACTTTAAATTATCCTGTCTACCTTTTGCCTCTGGGCTTCTAGCTTTCTTTATTCCTGTATACTTTGCTTCTTACTCTGTGGCTTGCTGTGTAGGTTGGTGGCTGGCCCATGGAGTCCTTCTCCTGCTCTCTCATTCCTTCTTCTTCTCTTCCTCCCAGATTTCTCCTACTCTTTATTCTCTCTGCCTGCCAGTCCTGCCTATCCTTCCTCCTGCCTCACCATTGGCCATTTGCTCTTTATTAGACCATCAGGTGTTTTATACAGGTACGGCAAGGCAGCTTCAAGGAGTTAAACAAATGTAACATAAACAAAAGTAGTACACCTTAAAATAATGTTACAGCATAGAACTACAAAATTAGAGGCAGATGGAAACAAATCAAATTGTGACTGGGGAGATATCTCAGTAGTGAAGAGCACCTGATGCTCTTGCAGAGTTCTGATCCCAGCACTCAGGTGTGATGGCTTACAACTACCTGTAATTCCAGCTCTAAGGGATTCAACATTCTCTTCTGACTTCACTCATAGTCTCTTAACACACAGAGAGACATGCACAAATGTATATAGATAGTAAAACATTAAAATGAAGAATATAGAAAAAATACTAGAAACAATCCAATGATATCAGCATCTATATTGAAAGTATATGTTTGGGATTCATCTTTTGATTGGGAATAGCAGTGCTCACCTATAATCTTAGTACTTAAGAAGTGGAGACTCAGTAGATTTATAGTTAAATATTTCAACTATAAACAGGAGAGTTTTTGAGACTGCATTATAAGAAAGAGCTACACAAAAAGCCTGCAAAAGATGTCAGTGAAAACATTCGTTCAAAGAAGCTGAATGGCTTGGGAAAAGGTAAGGCCATAACATAATTTCTAATCATTTTAAGAGAATTAAATTGTATAGTCTGCAATTTCTGGCCCGTGTAAAATTGAATTAGAATTGAATTATCCCATCACTGATACAAAAATCACTACGTGTTTGCCAATGATATAGTTCAGCACATAAGAGTGTTTTCTGTGCAAACTTGACTAACTGAGTTTGACACTATGATGGAAAGAGAGAACCAACCTCTGAAAGTTTTCTTTTGCTCTCCACATGTACATCATAATGCGCATAAACATATACACAAATAAAACAGTAACAATAGTGGCACAAATATAGAACAATCTAGAAATTATAAATAATAATATTTGATTCCATTGATAATTCAGTTACAATGTTAAAATCCATGACTTGGAAGAACATATTTTCTTGACACATATGATAAAAGACAAACATTCTTCTCAATAAATAAGTAAAGGAAAACAATCTGATATAAATGAGAAAATTTGGCACAAATGTTTGATAAAGGAAAATATACAAAGGGCAATAATAAAAATAAGCATATGATCCTTGAACAGATTTTCTATTATTGGTTAAGGAAATACAAACTGAGCTCACAGTGAAATGTCATAGCTATGAAAATGACTGAAAGATTGGCATTATTCCAGGTTGATTGGCTTCTGGAAGAGCAGACAACACATGCATTTCTAATTAGTTCTGTACCTCATGTAGCTATTTTGGGGAGAGATTTCTGATTTCTGATTATCTAATACCCAAGTATTGGCCACAAATACCCACAAAACAGTTGGACAAAAAAATTATAAACTTTATATTAGGGCAGTTCAAAACTAGAATCAAAGGGAATGTTTATCAACAGGAGAATAGGTACATTGGTGTTTTATTCAAACTACTGTGTACTACTCAGACATTTAAAAACTTAAATCCTGACCTATACACCATTCATATAAGAGATGGATTGTTGCAGAAAGAAGTCCAGCCAGAAAAAAAAATAGGTAATTTTTCAAGCCTATTTAGTTGAAAGTCAAAGTTTGACAAAGCTTTATGGTAGTCATTTAAAGAATAATTGTGGCTGTTGGGGAAGGCCCACAGGAGAAACTTCTAAGGTATAAAAACCTTTAACACTTCAATTTTGATGGAATTTCAGGTTTTACTTGCATATATGTATGTTACATCCTTGTATCATGCTAAGCTGTTCCTACCTTGTCCCGGAATTCCCTTTCTACTTTCACAGTATAGTTTCAAATTTTAAATTTCATGTGTGAGAAAAACTTGCAACACTTGTCTTTCAAAGGATGGTTTCTTTTGCTCAATTCAACTATCCCTGAAAAGAATATGATTTCATTATTCTTATGGCAAAATAATATTGTATTGCACATATTACTCCATTTCCTTTATCCATTCATATATTTATGGGACACAGACTAATTCCACAACTTGATTATTGTGAATAATGCCATATGAGAGAATATATCTTAACTTTCTTACTATGTGTATGTGCCCAGACACACACACTGACATGCACTCATACCTATGCACACATATGTTCACACACATGTAACTCATGATAATTGACATATTAGTAAAATTCATCACACAAATCACTTGCTAATATATATATGTGTATTAAATCATGTTGTATACCATGATATATGTAATTTTTATTCATTAGTTCTATCTCAATAAAGGTAGAAAATAAGTCAAATGATCATGGTGGTATCTGAAGAAGTATGTATCAAATAAAAATTATTTAAAAGTTACATGTAATTTAAATTTATGTATTGTTAAGCTGGCTCTCTAACATCTAACTATTCTATATGAAATAAAAATGAGATAAAAATATTTTCTCAATGAAGGTGTCATTTTTGTATTTGAGAATGATTATTTACAAAATTATTATATGGTTATTCAGAATTTTTCTTGTACTTAACTTTTGCTTATATAATTTTTCATAGAATACAAGACATACTTGATTTTGAATTGATCTAGCTATGGGTGAGTTAGTTACTTAAAACTCATGGTAGTCGAAATGGTAGGAAAAAAGTCATCTTTTAAACACAGAATTTTATTCTTTTAAATCATACCAGTGAAATTTTTAACTTCCATGGAGATCAAATATTCATATAGTATTTAACAAAAGCAAGAATGTGGCCAGGAAGTTAGCAAAATGAAGATTTAAGTTAAAAGTTGCAGAAATGGAGTGAGTTTCTTTGGTCTTCTCGAAGGTGTTGGATAAATGTAAATGACTGCAGTGTCCAAATCACATTAAGATAGGATGTATTTTCAAATGGAAAACCTTAGTAGCTTAATACTCATTGAAGCTATTAATGTGAACCTATAACTGAGAAATGTAGGGGTAAATTATCAATATGAACAAGAGTAATGAATACTACAATCAATTTAAAGGTGGGAGAGACACTCAGAAGGAATTGATAATTTAATCTAAGTGAAATATGTTATTCTTAAATGTTCCTATCTTAGATTTTTCATGCCCAGTCAGAACAAGTAACGTTCTTACTAAGATATTCTGGTCAGATATATTATACAACATTTTAACATAGCTAACCCAGTAAAACTATGGACATCTGCAAGCCAAACTTCACAGTGTTGAAGTCTGAGGCAACCATGAGTCCTCAGTCCAGACCAATCACTTCTGTTTTGACAAGCTCACTGTAAAGAAAAAAGTGTTAGAATACAGTTGCTATTCAAGCAGCAGCCTTTCTGCTTTTAGAGACACTGGCACAGACCTACATAGACAATGTGGGTAAAGTCCCTAGCTAAGAGACAATCCTGGTACCAAGATACCTTACCTAGAAAGCATGTTTGTGCCAAAGCCACACATTCTCTTGCCCATTCTTTCCCCCATTTCTTGCCTGAGGAATCAGCAAAATCTTCTCCATCCATACAGAACTCTCAAAAGAGGCCCACTCTGCCATAGGAGCTCTGATTTCTCTCTTTAGAGACCCTGTCATGTTGTCTGCCTTTGGAACTGAGGACAGAATTCTCCTTGGAGTTCCCACGATGTTGCCTGTCTAATAAAGTGTTTCTTCCCCGGTGATCTTACTCAGTGGCCTCTTGAAGCCTCCTCCATTCACAAGGCACAGATGAGTGGTGGGATTTGAACATGTTTGAGAAATTGACTAAGATATTCTGCTAGATTTTAGAGTGTAAAAAAATTCATGTTAAGGTATAAAGTTGTACACTTATTTATTAACAATTTATTCAATTTTGTGTATATGTGTGTTGGTGTTTGTGTTTGTGTGTAGTCACGCTTATATCAAAAGTGTGTGTAGATCAGAGAAGAACTTTGGGAAATCAATACTACTCTCCTTCCACCAGGTGGGTTCGGGGGATTTAGTACAGATCATTAGGCTTGGCAGCATTTTTCCCTACTGAGCCATCTCACTGGCTGGAAGGACAGATCTTAAACAAATCTATGGAATGAAATTGTTCCAAGTAAAGTAGTACATTTTTAGAATGTAATACTTCTTTCCTATCCCAATGCAGCACAAACAATAGAAAAATGAAAGAATGGCTAGAAATAGAATTTTCCAGAATGCACCACACATCAACCATAGAAACTATGGACATTACCATTAAGCCTTATTAATTTGTTAACAAATATTTTATATAATCATGGTGGGTCAATGAAAATGTCCCCCAGAGAGGTTTCCAGTTGGTGGATAGGGATATGTGGCCTTGCTGGAGGAATATGTTGATAGGGCACCTTTGACAGTATATAATCTGGCTCCATTTTCAGTTTTCTCCTTTTTCTTCTTATGGGTGAGGATGTCATGTCTCAGTCTCAGCTTCCCCGCCTATCATACCTACTGCTGGCTGCTGTGCATCCCTAACAATTATGACTCTGCAACTGTAAAGCCAAATAAATACTGCCTGCTATAAATTGCCTCAGCCATGGTGTTTTATCACAGTAACAGAAAAATAATTGATAAAACAATTAATTGGTATAGATAAGATATTAATAGATAAATCATTATAGTGAGATTAATTTTCTGGAAGAGAAAACATTCATTTATCAACAGTGTGGCAAACATACATATAATTCACTAGGCCCAGATGTTTATATAATTAAGTTCAAACAATTGTTATTGCAAACATTAGATAATTGTTTCCAAATATAGGACATCAAGAAATATGTGCAATGTTTATATTGAAAGAAATATGACATTGATAAACTTATAAGAACATAAAACCAAAAAGAATATAGCTGGCGGGCTTTGGTGGCACACGCCTTTAATCCCAGCACTTGGGAGGCAGAGGCAGGTGGATCTCTGTGAGTTCGATGCCAGCCTGATCTCCAGAGTGAGTGCCAAGATAGGCTCCAAAGCCACACAGAGAAATCCTGTCTCAAAAAACAAACAAAAAACAAACAAACAAAAAAAGGAATATAGCTAAATATTCTCACCAATAAACACCAGTGTGAATACTGAAGTATCAGAATGAGAAATTCATACAGAAAGATCACTTAATATTTTTCTTTAGGAATGCAGTGGTGCAAAGATAATCTACTGTTAGGACATTCCTTTATGTAATCCATGGTATTTATTGACAGAAAGAAAGCACACACAATATAACTCCTATTCTAGATTTTAAAAATTTAGTATGGAGGTGAGACTATTTCTCCAGAAATAAACTGTGTACCTATAAAACATAGGATAATTAATTATAAGATTTATTGCAGCCAAACTTTCCAAAATATTTAGAAATATATTAGCATAAAACAAAATAGCAGCTTTCATGCATAAAAACCCAAAACATGTTAGCAACTAAGCAGAATAGATGACCCTTTATGCATTTAATACTGTCCCAGAAAAGCAAAATGAAAAAGGATACTTAGGAAAAATTGGAAGCAGCAACAAAACCTCCAAAGCCTATGCAGTAAAATCTTGCATCCACATCAATATTAAGAACAGACTCAAACAACTGAAAATTTGTGCCTCAGGCAATAAGCCATATTGTGTGCTAAACTATGCTACCCAGAATTCTCCACTTTCAAGATTTCACCTACAATTGGTCCAACTTGGCATTTGCTGGATGTTAGGAAGGCAGAAGCAGAGGGTCTGATGTCACTCTTGGATTGTCATTGGATGAGGTACTGTGGTAAACAGAACAATTGGATTCCCTCTCATTTATTACTGTATGTTCCTTCTTATCATTACTCCTCCTTACAAGCACGAAGGAAACTATTAACTCATGTTTGGGTTGGAAACCTTTAAAAGCAAGAGTTATATAATGTGGACTCTTTGCCCTTGGTGACCCTAATGTCCTACATTCATTTGACAACTATAACTAGCTCCCAGAGCTTCTCACAGCCCCAACCATTGGGCCATTTCTGTATTTCAATAGAGATGGTTATTGGTTTACACTTAATCTCTTCAATCTACTTTTCATATCCTTCTATCTTTATTTATCCACAATTTTATAATGTCTGATCTCATAGTTATTCCTCATCCAAATCTACCTGGTAAACCTCCTCCTGTAAACTCTACTTCAATGATGAACACCTCAGAATCTTATATAGTGTTGCTTTGTAAGATGCTGGAAGGTAAGAGGAGGTAAGAGAAAGCAAATCTGCTATTTGTAATTTCACCAGATTTCCTCAGAGTACAGATAGTCCCACTTTATACTGATCATTTATGGAATAGTAAACAATTCTGTTACCATAAACATCATATGCAATTTGGTACTATAGTTATACAATTTAATAAACCTTATTTTAAGTATAATATGGATTTGGAAACCTCAAATTGTGAAGCAAATAATTAGTGATAAAATTAACTTCTTGATAATTAGTAAAGGAGTCAAAGTTCATTCTTACAAAAGCTTGATAATTCTTTTTACTTTAGATAATTTAAACAAAAGAAAATCTCTTGTTAAGCCTAGTTCATTTTTATCCTTTGCAGAGTACATTCTTTTGTGATGTTTCAAGGTCATGGTTAATACACAATGAACACTACCTTTCTTTCACCAGGGAACATAATAAATGGTGGATTTATACTTGAAAGCAAAGACTCTGAGTGTGGGGAGAGTCAGCTTCCTTCTTTATATTTCAATTTCCAGTTCTTTGCAGTTTCCTCTTGCAAACAAGTGCTCATTATCACAGGGAGGAAGACTTGTCACATGCAGTGACAAATTGTTTCATTTATTTAAGACCCAGCCTTTGTATTTCACTCCATATGCTAATGAAAACACATCTTTAATGATTAGAAAAAGATGAAATCCTTACCTACTAGGAACAGAAAATTTCTGTGTTCACAGGTTTGCAGGCCAACCCCATACTGAGTTGCCAATCCAGCTGCTGGAACAATCAGCTCCTTCTAATCAGCAAATCATTGTGCCAATGACAACATCAACAGCAAAGTAATTTGGTTTTTTGTGGTTAGTTTTCACAGATTACTTTGCATATTCACAGTTTATCCTTGAGAAAAGTCTCCTACTCAATGACTTAAAAAAAAAGAAAGAAAAAAGTGGCTTTTAATACAGTCAAAGCATTTCACCATCTTACTAAATGAGAGTTAAGCCTCTGTGCTTATGAATATGGTAATCCATGATTGTCAATTGCTCATTCACCAATTAACTCTAATCCAGTAGCAGCAACATAACAAGTTAAGATGACAAAGCTAAATTTGTTGCTCAACCTAATAATGAGAAGCCAGTTTGTGTCTCTGAGGCAGATCTACAAGACAAGAAGAAAAACAGAATCAAACAAAAAGCAACCTACTTACCAATAGTTTGGGTATTCCCTGGCTTATGAACTACATACTTAGTCTAAAAGTCATTGTATTAGAAACATTAAAGGAAAAGATTTCAAATGCAGCCTATGGTTTGAATAGGAAGAGTTTCGGCAAAGTGTCTTGTGTTGCAAAGTGGGCCCACAGCTGATAGCATTTAGGAGATTGGGTCAAGACAGCACTAAGTTCAATAATGGGTGCATTCATTGACATTTCATACTTACAGAAAGTATGTCTCTTTAGAGGAAGTAGGTTACTGGGATATGCTTTGAAAGATAAATCCTCTCTTTGCTTCCATCCTGTCTGTCTCAGCTTCCGGGCTGTTAGTAAGTGACTAGCTTTCCTCTTTCAAGCTCTTCTACTGTGCTTTGGCTTTGCCATGGATCTAAAAGCAATGGAACCCTGTGACCCTGGAGTGAAGCCATTGAAAACATGAATCAAAATGAAACCTTCTTTCTTCACTTGTTTCCTCTGGAATCTTGTCATAGTGAAGAAAATTTGAGAGTATGTGGATAATTGTTTTCCTGTGCTATAAGCTGGTGATGCTTGGATGGCACATTCTTCATCTTACCCTTAAATGTGTCCTTTCTATATCCTTGCAGCTCTTATCCTTAGCTTCTGGATGTGATTAAGCTTTCCTGTTTCTGTTTTAAGATTATATGGAAAAGGCTAAGTGCCAAAATGACTTGTAAAAAAATCAGAGCTTGCATTCCTTTGGAATGGTGGCTAATGGCTAAGGGGAATTTGGTACTTCCCACATAAAGACACCTTGAAATGGGTATCTCTTTTGTATTATCTCAGCACTTGTAATAACCTCTTGTCAGATTTTATCATTATAGCTCTATGTGTATTTCCTCATATCAATTAACAGCATTATAGTCCTTAAGAACAAAAGATACCTAATAATATACTATAACAAAGTCAAGAGATGGTGTTTTAATTAATGAATGAATTTTTACTAATACATAAAATGCTAATCATTTCCTAAGAAATCCATTATTGAAAAATATGTTCAATATTTGAAAGTAGTCATTATAGCTGAGTGTTTCCCAGTAGTCTTAGATTAACTGATTCATTTTAATGGTAAAAACATGATATTGAAATTGCTATGTAACTTCAGAGAAGCCATGAACACACATGCAACTTTCAATTGCTTGTAATTTGAGAGTAAGCAGGAAGACAAAAGATGAACTGATAGTGTGACACAAAGGAACCCAAGGAGTGGGAAGAATGTTGAATTTACACGCCACAGCAAATGAGTATTTAGTATTTCATAAGAAAACCAAACCCTTGAGCTGGGTTGGGAGACTCACTGCCTAGGTCTCAGCACATGGGTGATTAAAGGCAGGATGATCAGGAAACTCATGGTCATTTGGTTTTACAGTTGGTTCAATGCCAGACTGGATGGCACGATATCCTTTATGGAGAAACACAAATAAGTAAGCAAAAATGTGAAAAACTCACAAAATCATTAGTGTAGGCATTTTTCTTTATTATTATTACTACAAAAGATTTCTTGTACTTTTAATTATGTAAATATGTTTGGATATGTGCATGTGGATGCAGGTTCCCCGGGAAGCCAGAAGAGGCTAAGACCCTCTGCAGCTAGAGTTATAGGCAGTTGTTGGCCCTCTGAAGTGGATGTTGGAAACTGAGCTGAGATCCTCTATGGGAACAATAGGCTCTCTTAATCACTGAGCCGTCTCTTCAGCCTCAGACAAACTTTTTTGAGAAGTAACAGAATAAAAAAAAAAAAAAAAGACATGGATAATTTTTTTGTGTTTGTTTATTGTTGTGGCTCCCCTTCTTTCTTTCTTTCTTTCTTTCTTTCTTTCTTTCTTTCTTTCTTTCTTTCTTTCTTTCTTTCTTTCGGTTGTTTCAGGGCAAGGTTTCTCTTTATTGCTTTGGAGGCTGTCCTGGAACTTGCTTTGTAGACCAGGCTGGCCTCAATCTCACAGAGATCCGCCTGCCTCTGCCTCCATCATAAACATCAGTTTGGAGCATTTGGTTTATAACATCATTTTGCTTCAACATTTCTGTTTTTTTTTTTCCCCGTCAGGATGGTCTGTTTATTGGAAATAGTGGGATATTGAAGTTTCCTATTGTGCAAGGGTCAATATATAATTTAAGATGTAGTAGTAATTTCTTTTATAAACTTGGTGACACTGTATTTGGGGCATAGATGTTAATAATTGTAATGTCTTCTTGGTTATTTTTTTCCTTCGATGAGTATCTAGTGACCTTCCATATCTTTTCTGACTTTGGTTTGATGTCTATTTTGTCAGATATAAAAATGACTACATCAGCTTGTGTATTAGTCCCATTTGCTTGGAATATTTTTCCCATTCTTTTACCCTGAAATTATGTTTTTTTTCCAACTTTTTTTATTTGAATTAGAAACAGGATTGATTTGCATGACAATCCCAGTTCCCTTCTCCCACCTGTCCTCCCCTACCACCCCCCCAACTAAAACCCTACCTATCACATATCCTTTCTGCTCCCCCTGGATGGTGAGGCCTTCCATAGGGTGTCATCAGAGTCTATTGTATCCTTTGGGATAGGGCCTAGGCCCAACCCCATGTGTAATGGTTCAGGGAGTATTCCTCTTTGTGGAATGGGCTCCCAAAGTCCACACCTATGCTAGGGATAAGTACTGAACTTCTACAGGAGGTCCCGTAGATTTCTGAGATTTCCTCACAGAAACCCATGTTCCTGGAGTCTGGATCAGTTCCATGCTGGTATTCCAGTTATCAGTCTGGGGAGCAAGAGTTCCCTGATATTCAGGTCAGCTGTTTCTGTGGGTTTCACGAGCCTGGTTTAGATCCCTTTGCAAGTTAACTTTAAAAGATAAATGACTTCACAAGACTTAAACCTTTGACCATTGTCACTCAAATTCTTTCATCATTGTTACACAAATAAGATGTGTTGGGAACCTCATAACACTTCACAGAATAGCAATACAAAAATACAAAGTCCTTTTTTTTTCTACTCAAAGTACTTTGTGAGTAATCACCAGTCTGCCAAAACAAAGAAAACATGTTCTAGAAAGTAAATTACTTGTATTTGTTAGAATTTTATTTTGAATTGCAGTTATTTTCAATTTATCAAGTCTTTCTTGATGAAGATTTATACCATGGTGCCAGCTCCTTTTCCAACTGAGAACTTTATTCTTCAGGAACCAGAGACAAGGTAGGTGGGGATGCTTTGCAAGCATTGTGTGCGTGTTTCAAATATGATCTTGTTTCTGACAGCATTCATGTTTTCTTATATTGAATATGAATAAAGAGCTTCAGGAGATCTCAGACTACATGCTGGTGAGTCAAAAAAGAATCAAACCAAAACTATAATATGTCTTTCTGGGAAATCCACCAACTACTTCCCGAATCAGTGAAATTGTAGCTCCTGACTATAGACATGTTCTTATTCTAATACGATAATGCGACCTGAAAATGGGACTTCCTTGGAATAAAAGTATCTTGAGAATTTAATAAATTCATAATATTGAAAAGATAATATCCACTGTTTAGCCCTAAACCCATTAAAAATTGTTCTTGTAAAAGACTGGTGGAGGGTTGAGGAGCTGACTTGGCAGGTTAAAGCTTTTTGTGGAGCAAACCTGAGAACAAACTGGAAGCAGCAGTGCAAGCCTTTAGCCCCAGCATACCCCTATGGGGAGATGGGAGGTGGAGACAGGAGACTCCTCAAGAGCAAACCCGGTTGGTTCAAGCATCAGCAGAGATGATCTCACACAAGGTGGAAAGACCCTATCTCATACAAGGACAGACACCCAAAGGTTGAATCTGATGTTTACATGGGAGGTTACCAGAGAATCTGTACGCTTACACATGAAAATGTGCATACAACGACAGATAGATAGACACATACCTAATTATTTGCTTTTAGAGACACCCAGGAGAGAAGGCACAGAGATAAAAGCAGATGCTGGAACTTGGCTTCATGAAAAAAAGTAAATAAAAAAGCAAAAGCAGATTCTGTCCTCGAACCAGCTTAGTAGCACAAGCTGTGGGACTTCAGCTATTTATAATCTCAGTATGTGAGAAAATAAACTGATAGCTTATTTGAACCACGGAACTCATGGTAGTTTTCAGTTAGTTGTGTTGTGACATCAGAGAACTAGCATGAAGACCTTCACATTCATTTGGAAATTAAAAAACTATAGAAATTAGAGATATGTTGATACTGTGACTGCCTAGTCATATCTGGCTGGATCTCTGGAATAAGCCTCAGTTGTGCTAGTTTAATTGGCTCCTTTATCTTATGGTGATATTAATTTGTAACTTCTAGTCAGGATATACCTCTTTTTGTAGTTACTTTTATTAGTTAAAGCATGGTTGACTGCAAGTATCAAAAAATACAACCTGGAGCAGGCAAGTGGTCCTCATACCAGATGGATGAATGCCAGGAATGGTTCCTGTTCTGCAAGACCCACCCTGCCACCCAACTGCACCCACCTCATAATCTTTCTCGGGGCCCGGCTCTATAGGCTCTTGTACAGCCAATGCCAGTAAGAACAGCAGGCTCCATAGGCCCAGACTTTATCTTACAGGAGACCAGGTTGGATCTAGGCACCCAAGGCCCCACAAGATACCCTACTGGACCTGAAGACTTGCCATTGCCATTCACCAGAACCCTGGGATATCTAGGCCAGAAAACAAGAGAGGACATAGAAAACAAAGGACCAAAACACCCTTCAAAGAGAAATGCAAGAATAAAACCCAGACTTATAATGATCCCAAATGCAGATGCCTAGATGCCAGTGTAAGAACACATTCAATAACAGAAAGGGCAATATGGCACCATCAGAACCTATGGCAGCAATACCTGAACATTCCAATGAGGCTGAAGCACTAGAAAATGACCTTTACAAAACCTCTATGAAGATGATAAAGAGGAAATGAAAAATTACCCTAAAGAAATTAAGAAAAGACAAATAAAAAATTGGAAGAAATCAATAAATCACTTAAAGAATCCCAAGTAAACCAAGAAAAAACAAACAGAAAGAAAGAAATAAAGAGAAAGAAAGAAGGAAGGAAGGAAAGAAAGAAAGAAAGAAAGGGAGAAAGAAAGAAAGAAAGAAAGAAAGAAAGAAAGAAAGAAAGAAAGAAAGAAAGAAAGGGAGAAAGAAAGAAAACAAATAGGTGAAACAAACTTTCAAGACCTGAAAAGGAAAATAGAAGCAAAAAAGAAAACATAAACTGAGGGACATCTGCAAATGTAAAACTTGGGTAAATGACCAGGAACTACAGGTGCAAGCATCGCCAAAAGAAAGCAAGGGATGGAAGTGAGAATCTCATGTGTTGATGATACAATAGAGGAAACAGATTCATCAAAGGAAACATTAAGTCTCACAGATTCCTATCACAAAACATCCAGAAAATGTGGGACACCCTGAGAAGACCAAACCTAAGAGTCATAGCATCTGTTAGTTCCTTATTTCTCCGTTTAGTATCTGTTTGAAAGACCTACCTATTGGTGAGAGTGGGATGTTGAGGTCTCCCACTATTGATCTGTGGGGTTTCATGTGTGACTTAAGTTTTTGAAATGTTTCATTTACAAATGTGGGTGCCCTTGTATTTGAGGCATAGATATTCAGAATCTAGACTTTATCTTGAAGGATTTTTATCTTTGATGAATATAAAATGTCCTTCTTCGTCTATTTTGATTAATTTTAGTTTGAAGTCTATTATATTAGATATTAGGATAGCTATGGACATCTGATTTTTGATAAAGAAGCTAAAATTATACAATGGAAAAAAGACAACTTTTCTTTTTTTGCAGATTTTTTATTTGAATTAGAAACAAGATTGTTTTACATGACAATCCCAGTTCCCTCTCCCTACTGTCCTCCCCTATCACCACACCCAACTAACACCCTACTTATCACATATCCCTTCTGCTCCCGCTGGATGTTGAGGCCTTCCATCGGGTGTCATCAGAATCTATCATATTCTTTGGGATAGGGCCTAGGCCCACCCCCGTGTGTCTTGGCTCAGGGAATATTCCTCTATGTGGAATGGGCTCCCAAAGTCCATACCTATGCTAGGGATATGTACTGAACTACTACAGGAGGTCCCATAGATTTCCGAGGTTTCCTCACTGAAACCCATGTACCTGGGATCTGGACCAGTCCCATGCTGATATCCCAGCTATCAGTCTGGGGATCCAGAGTTCCCTGATAATCAGGTCAGCTGTTTCTGTGGGTTTCACCAGCCTGGTCTGGATCCCTTTGCTCTTCCCTCGTCCTTCTCTGCATCTGGTTCCAGTTCAGTTCAGTGATAAGTTGTGGGTGAAAAGACAGCATCTTTAACAAATGGTGCTAGTCTAATTGGATTTTTGCATGCACATGCATGCAAATAGATCCATATGTATCACTTTGCACAAAACTCAAGTCTATGGGGATCACAGAGCTCAACATAAATCCACTTACGCTGAACCGGATAGAAGAGAAAGTGGGAAATAGCCTTGAATACATTGGCAGAGGAGACAACGTCCTGATATATTCATGTATGTATATATGAATGATACCAAAGTCATTAGCAATTATACTCCTTTCTATCTTATTCTCCTCTGTAAGTTATTTCTATTTGTATTTATTTATGTGGTGCTCTGGATCAAATCCCAGGTCTCACACCTGAGCGTCAAGACTTCTACTACAGATCTATATTTTTTAACCTCACTTTCTTTTTTGCCCATGGGTATGGGGTTAATTATCAGACTCAAACAACTTCTCAGTGACTATACTCCTAAAGAAAAATTACTCTTCCTTCCTTGGTAGTCCAACAAATCCTTAACAAGGATGGGGCATCATGTGTCCAGAACTCTTTCATTATTACTGACCTTTCATGTTGAAATGAAACTCTGAGAGTCAATAGAATTGACTAGGTCAAACCTTTTACTAATTATATTGAACCATAAAGTTGTCATTTTCTTATGTCAAAATGGTGATTTTGAATTAAATTGAACCATAAAATTGACATATTTTTATGCTAATAATTGTGAGTTTGTATGTTTTCATATAGCTCAAATGTAATGGTCAATGGCATTTGTTCACTTAAAAAATCTTGTTGTATAAAGGAGTGATATTTTGATTATCATTCTCATCCTTTAATAGGTTTTTGCCATGACTTTCCAGGGTTTAGAGTATAATAAGTCAGTAGTAACAGAGCATTCTATGAATAAATCATATACCCCATAACACACTCCACAGAGAAGAAATAGAGCAACAGATAAAATGACTGATGGAACCAGTAGGGATGTTTGGTCCTGTTCCGAAGCCTTCATTACTGGAAGGTTTCATTTTCTCTAGGCCAAGATGATTCTTATTCTGGGACTGTCATGAAACAAAACCATAAACATTGATGCATGTTCCAACAAAGTGTGGTCTGGTTCATTAAAAAGTGCTTAGTAGCTGACAGTGTACACTCAGCTGCCTGTTTTCATGTATGATTCAGAGGCAAAGCATAAACACGAATCACGGAGGGGAAAACAACTTGAGGCAGTTATCTTCTGGAATGCAAAATGCACTGCTAACCATGAACTGTTTTCTAGAATTTTTGAATGTATTATACAAGGCTTAAGCAGATTTCTTCTAGCTCAAATGTTGTAATTCTATAAATAATGAGAATCCTCATTCTTGCATTAAGATTTGTCACTGTAATAAAGTATGCAAACTGTAAAGGTTTAATGTTTTGGGAACTAAGCTGTCTTATGTTACAGTGACCTGCTTTTAGTGTTTAAAATGTACTTAATGTGTGTGTGTGTGTGTGTGTGTGTGTGTGTGTGTGTGTGTGTGTTCATGAAGGACATGTACATGGACATCGGAGGACAACTTGCAGGAGTCAATTTTCTCTTTCTATCATGGGGCTTCTGGGAATAAAATTCAGCTCATTAGGTCCACTGATAACTGCCTTTACCCACTTAGCCATCTTGCCAACTCTGACCTGATTGTAAAAAGCACATGTCAGGGCTGAGGAAATGATTCAGTGTTTAAGAGTACTTGCTGCTCTTGCAGAGGGCCACATTTTAGCTCCCAGTGCCCACAGTTTTCTCACCCTCTTCTCAGTTACTCATGGTATACACATGCATACATGCATATACATGCATACACATAGGTACAAACATCCATGCAGGGACTCATATACACATAAAATTAAAAACAACTTAAAAACACATTTAAATATTTGTTTTAATTTACAGAAGAGATAATTCGTAATTGCTTTCTAAATTCATTGGACTATGAAATTCTTTTCTCAAAATGTGTCTAAGTAAATTTGGCAGAGCACATGTTTGATATTCACTGTAGCACATTGAAAAAGGTGCACTGAATAAATTAAGCACCATCGCTATGTTCTTTGAAAAGATAAGTTTGTACTACCTTGCAAAGGATATCAAATTATATTTAATAGCTTAATAGTATGCTTGACATAGACACAGTGGTCTAAAATGGCAAGACAATTTGAAAAACAATTGGAAACTGTCATTCCACAAGGTGATACTTATTATAATATGTGAATTTTAATTAATTTTTATAAATATATTGAAGTCATTTATTATGATTTGACGTTAATTTTAGAGTAAAAAACCCATTCGGTTTGTTGTATGAAGATTATTCAATAGTGTTGATCAGAAATTGTCTTAATCTTCCCCTCTTAGCCACCCATAGTGATTTATTTGAAATTCCTTTAATAACGTATGACTACAGTGAGCAATGATGCTTACACACAAGTTCTTTCATTCCTTCTGGATGACAAGGCCCATGTCCTATTTGCTTTCTATTACTGTAATAAAGAATGTGACCAAAAATAACTGAGGGAGGAAAGTGGTTATTCGGTTTATACATCTCAATCTCAGTCCATCAGTGAGGGAAGTCTGGGCAGGAACTCAAGCAGAGCAGGAACATGGAGGCAAGAACTAAAGCAGAAATCATGGAATTCTGATGGAAACATTTTCTCAGTTGTGTAGTTCCTCCTCTCTGACTCTGTCTTTGTCTCTGTCTCTCTCTCTCTGTCTCTCTCTGTCTCTCTCTCTCTCTCTCTCTCTCTCTCTCTCTCTCACACACACACACAGACAGAGAGAGAGAGAGAGAGAGAGAGAGAGCACATGTTTAGGAGAGAGGAGAAACACATAATCTTATTTTCCAGAAGTGGGTATAAACAACACTTATAAACTTACATCCTTAAAAATCACCATAGCTAAAGGATTTTCTGGGTGTTTCTCTGTGTCCTATCTTTATATATACATACATATGCATGTTATTTTAATATGTGAAATCCTGTGTGCTATAGAAAGCCAACTTTTATATGTCACATGTCTTTACTGCATTCTATGATTGCTGTTAAGATCATCTGCTGATTATTCTTGAAGGATATACTTAACCCAGGAATAACCATTGGTTATAAGAAGAAGTGGATATGATTTTTTTCTGCTTCCTGGCAGTATTTAATTATTTTCCCAATCAAAACAGCAGATAATACAGAAAACCATTCTTCATCCTCCAGAACCTCTGTTAAATTTAGGAAAAAGATCTTTCCTAGCCCTTAATGGTTAATTATTCTCTCAAAAATTCTTTTTCTTTGAAAACTTGGAATACCTCCAGATATCATAAAAGAGTCTTTCTGATCTGTGAAATATATGGTGAGAATAAGAAGTACCTTGTGCAGGTACTAGAAAAAAGAATCACAGACAGCAAGTGGTAGTTCAATAGGAGAAATTATCCAAAACTGAATCCAGGAACTCACACTTGGGTTCACAGTTGGGCAACAAGCCACACACGAGGCCAGCTTCTGATGATAGAAAGATACCATTCCACTGGCTGGGGGACCCATGGCTCTCACAATCCATTGTCTCTGGATAGCTTCCTCTCCAGATAGTTTCTTGACAACTTTAATGCCTCAAATACTGTTCACTTGTTTCCAAGCAATCTTAGTTCACCGCCAATAAAATCACCTTTGTACATATGTCTTATACAAGCTAGACCAGCAAAAAGGCAAGTTCCATTTTTAGGAGAGATAGTTCCTCTGTTGCCCCAGCTGTGCTGAGATAACTTATCAGTCATTTAAAGAGATTGCTGCAGAGAGAGGAGTGGAACTGACTCACCTGTAATGAACTGCATATATGTCTTCTAGATATAACAGGGATATTACATCCATAAAATCTCAAAAAAGTGATTCCTTAACAGTCCTGAACAAGTCACTGTCTTGCTGCTTTGTGATTTCCTATTTATTCTAAAGTTATTCACATAAGATTACAATTAGTGTAATTACCATGCAATCACAACAGTTACACCTGGAAGGTGTATAATATTAAACACATTATTCTTCCACTTGCATATGTGGAGCTTGAAACATTAGTACATTGGTAATTTCACTGAGTTAAGTACTAGAATTACAAATAGATTGTTCTTAAATTTTCAGAAATATGTAAATTTTTAGCTGTATTTAAATGTTTCATTGAAATTTAAAATTGATTAGCTGTAATTGTATTTTAATTTTCTTTTAATGGGCTATTTTGAATACCTTTGAAAAAAAAACCCAAGGTATGATTTTAACACTTAAAAGATTTGTATTGTCTTATATTTTGAAGAAAATACTTTAACTTCATACATTTTCATTTATATTTAATTTTTAAATTTTTTTACTCATTATTACTAATGGTCCACAATATGTAACATTTTATATAAAGATCAAGATCAAATTGATTTTATTAAAACAAAGACAAGGAAATTTATGTAATAAAATAAATGATATCACAATTATTTATTTATTTTAAATTTTATTCAAACATGCTTGTTCACCAACAAGATACCGTCAGATGCATATAGATTAAAATTGAAGAAGCCACATTTAAACATTTATCTTCATGAAAGTATGTTTAGTAAAATACAGAGATAGAAAATGTTTATCAGGGTTTATAAAACTTTCAAATATTATACATATGTAGTATATAAACATTATTTTCCCCTCTTATAACAGAATCATTAAATATAAGTAATGGATCTGGTATGTCTTTAAATGCCATGGCTTTTTTTTTGCCTGTCAGGGCGTGGTCAAGGGGTGTTCAGGATGACGCGTGGGGGGTTCTTAAGGGGCTGCAGACACATGGGGAGCTCTTTCTCTGGCCTCCCTAGCTTGCTATCTCTGGACATGCTCTGGCTTGCACTTGGCTGGTATTATTTGAATAAAGATATCTTAACCTACAAGCTCACGTCACACACAACAATGATAAATATAGATACATTGAGAAATGCAAAAGTGATATTTATACTTTGTCATTAGTCAATAGCTGTATAACTGGACTTAAAGTCAACTTAAGAGGAGGGAAATTATTTCTGGTACTGTAAACTACCGTTGGTTTGCGAAGTCACAGATCTTAAAAGAAGAACATAGCACTCCCTCTTTCTAGAATTAATATAATCCCTAACTAAATTCTAAATACTGACTCTAATGTCCACAGATAAGTGTAGCTCTCACCCCTTATCAGAGAAGCTTCTTGTTGCAACAGATGAAGACCATTACAGAATACACAACTGCCCAAAATACAGAGAACATTGACCAGGGGGTGCCAATCCCAATTAATATATCTATAATGAAACTCCTGCACTTACAGCTCATGAAATATCAAGACAAGGGGTGAAAAGATTATAAGAGCTAATGTTCCAGGAAGTCTCCTTTGAGATCATGTCTTCTAGATTTGTTTTTGTCTTGAGAGATGGATACATTTTGTTTTTTGTATTTATTCATTTATTTTTGCTTGTTTTTACACCCCAACCACAGGCTCCTCACCCTCCTCTCCTTCCAGCCTCCCCCCACATCCACTTCTTCTCCTCAGCCTCTATTCAGAAAAGGCCTCCCATAGGTATCAATCATCCCTTGGTACATCAAATTGCAGTGAGACTAGGTACCTCCTCTCCTATTAAGGCTGGACAAGGCAATCTGGTGGGAGGAAAGGTTCCCAAAAGAAGGCATCCAAATCAGAGGCAGCACCTGATTCACTGTGAGGAGACCCAGAAGAAGACCAAGTTACAAAACTGTAGGCCCTCTGCATATATGTCTTGTAGATATAGCAGGGATATTACACCCATGAAATCTCAAAATGTAATTCCTTAAACCAGACCTAAATAACGACAATGAAAGCCGACATGCCAGTTTTGGATAGGGGAAGTCTCACAGGTGCCCAACCTAAATAAAGACATATAGGGAATTAATCACTTCTAGAGGGGGAGAATTAATCTTTCCCAAGGATGAACTCCTCATTGGTTATCTAAAACAAAGTGGAAAGCCTTAAAACATACACATACAAACAACACTAAATGGACTTACTTACATGTGTACATCCAAGAACAATGGACTTAGCTGGTGTGTTTCTATATTTTTTAGTATATAGGTAACAATAATAATTAATGAATTTGAGTGGGAGTGGAAGTATAGGGTCCTTGAAGGAGTGGATTGAGGGCATATGATACAAATGTATTATAATTAGATAAAATAATTTTTAAAAAATCTTGGACATGTTACCTTATGGAATTCATAAGATCAGTTGCCCGCTACTCATTTTAAAGTATATAATTTTCTATTTCTTGGCTATTGAAAACATTGTAATGTTCCCCCAAAGTGTCTGTTCATTTCCCTAACCATAAGCCTTTAGAAATTATATGGGGGGGTGGAAGAAGGAAGGTAATGAGGAAAATGATGTAATTACATTATGATCTCAGAATTAAATAATCATGTTCTTTTTCTCATTGTGAATTGTAAATAAATTTTAACATAATGTCTCCCACATTGATAGCAACTTAATGATATTCTCATCATATTTTATGTTTGAGAGCTTTTCATTAAGAGCTTCTTTTGATTCTTTTTTAGGAATGACTTTTGCTGGGTTCCTTCATTTGTACATTCAGTTTTGGATCTCTGTATTTGGCTGCCATATTCTGTCTACCAGTCCACCACATTCCATGAAAGTGGCAGTCTCAATACTGATTTCATTTGTTTCATTGTCACTTTTGTCATATATATGCATATATATTTGCAGATGTGTAATGATATATATTTTTTTCTCAACTTGGTCACAGTCCTATTTCCTGTTGATAATTTCTCCTGCAAATACACACTCAGTTTACTCAGGGCCCTTTAATTTTGGTCATTGTAGTTGTATTCATGACACCCATAGACATTCAGTTTAGACAAAAGCTGTGGATTATGAAACTATCCTGATGGGCATTTTTGTTTTGTAAAGCAAATTATCTGGCTGAACTCAATTTGTGAATTATAATTCCTGAGTAGCAGAGAAAAAGCTCTGCTTAGAGGTCATGCTGTTGTTTATACGTCCCTTTGGGATCATTGCATATTGTACATTGAAGCAGTTTATATTCATGGCATGTGGCTTGTTCCCTCTGTGTTCTCAGAATTTTTTGCCCACTGGATTGTATCTTTCTCACCACTAAATAACTATAAGACATCAATGCCTCCCCATTCTCTTTGCCATATTTTTGTGTGGTCTGACTGCTACTTCTATTGTTACGCTTGTTACCTGCAATATTCCTCCACTCTACACAGTCATACACAATTAAATTTCATTATCTATTATTCCTCCTTTCCGATAACTTGAATCTGTGTTTTCATTAACTTTCGAGTGCCACAAAATAGATTTATGTGTTTGTTTATTTATTTTCATCTTGGGATTTTGTTTGGTTAAATCTACCCCCTCATTCCCAAGGCTAGTGCTTATATTTCTGGGAGACTCATCCATTAAAAAGTTTTCAGCCAAACTAGAAGCAGATTTTAGAGGATTTTATTTAATTTTTAAAAATTTTACAAATGATTTTCTAAAGTAGTGCTTTTTATGGCAAAGTTATCCTAAATAAACCCAAAATTCAGTTTCTAAATTCACAAAAAAACTTATGTTAAACAAGAAATTTCATTTAAGATGTCTTACTGGAGTCTGACTCGGTATTCTTACTGCTTGCCAAAACATTATTGCCCTCAGTCACATAGTGATTTAAGACATTTCTTTTGACTCAACCATATAATTAATTGCTAGGTTAAAGATTTATAGGATGAAAACATTTGGTAAATTGGGAGTAAAATGGATTTGGAATTAAAAAATTTAGCTTGTGTCTTTCTTACTGCTTTAGTATATTAGTCAAGATACCAAATATCTCTGGGCTTCAATTTATTCATCTGTGATCAAGGGTTATATTTTCTAACTGACTCAAATATGCAAATATACAATAGCCTTTCAATTGAAAATAACTTACACTCACTTTTGTGCTATGACTTTAAAGTATTTATTAGTATACAATTTCATAAAAACATTTTTCTGAATTCTTCAATGAATAACAAGATTAAACATGCCTGAATGTCTGAGACCAGGAAGATATCTTTTATTATATCTACTGGAATTTGCTGGTCAAATTTTCTGCGCCAGAGTTCAACAAGTGCAAGTTGCTGAGAATTCTGGGAATTTTAGAATTACCAATCCTAATTAATTGCACATTTTATTGGCTAGTTTTATGAAATTTAGGGCGCATGTAAATTCAAGTTCAAAAGAACTCAAAAAGAAAGAAAAATGGCTAGTTTAGTGAAAGACTTCATGTGCCAAGAAATATACATGTGTAGGATAGTCAGATGTGTTACTCTGTATCTAGCTCTATGCTTGCCACAGTCTCCTGACAGCTGATAAAAAGAAGATTACTGAGATTTTGAGTTATAGAAAATCCTGTGCTAAAAGTACTTCAAGCGATAGAAATGCAGTCAGTGCAGCATAACATAAAGCAGAAAATTAGCTAAAAGTTGAAAATATCAAGACATTTAATACATAAACACTCAAAATAACTCATTCCAACAAATTCTTGCTTGCTTATTTATCTTATAATTTAAAACATACAAAATCCACCACATTCTACATAATCTATTTTTAAACATTTTTCCCTCAGCTCAAATTTTACTCAATCAACTTTCTTTTGGCTTAGTGTTTCAGAATAGCAGTTAACGATTTTTATAACTACCAACTACCAAATAAGAAAATGGGAAAATCCTTTAGTAGGATTTTATGGAGTATGTTTAACTGTCACATCATTTGATTATTTTAAGGTGAGCAGATTAAGGCTCTAAAGCATAGATGAGACATCTAATGAGGTATCTAGTCCAAGTCTTGATTGGTCTTCATTAAATAACACTGGCTGATGCAAAGGACTGTTTTTCTAGTGTTAGCATCTCCTCCATCTCCTCTGAACTACTGTGCTACACTGTGCCCTTAAGAGTTTAATTGAAAAATGTCAGTCCTTCAACTTATGTAGTAGTAATCATTTCTTTAACCTTGTCATTAAACTTAGTTTTTACGTGGCCTCTTCCTCCTCTTGGTAACTCTATGTCTTCATGGAAGGTGAACATCCATAACTAAAATCATTAAATGTCCTTCCTATGGCATATTTTCCCCTGGGCTCTTGTTTTTCAAGAATCTAGACTAGAAGACAACTATAAATCTAAAAAAGTTGATTAAAAATTTTGGAATGATGAGTTTCAATTATCTACAGGAACTTAGAGTAGGATTATTCATGTACTGATTGTATACAAATTCATAGATCATGGAAGACTTTGATTCACATCAACATGTTTAAAGTCCACGAATACAAAGTACAAGTACTTCCAAAAATATTCAAATGATTATTAGCTATTTTTATTTCTTCCATTTAAAGTTATATATTCCATTTAAAAATAGCTTCAATAATTAGATAAACAGATGTAGCTTAACACAAAAGTGACCTCTAACTTCATTTTCCAGACATAGCAGTTGGTTATATTTAATAAAAAAATGAACATTAAATGTGACTTTTTTATTTTGTGAAATGAGAACTGTTATAAAATTTATGAATGCTGCAAGGTAGAGTCATGTAATAGGAGATTTTAAAAATGAAGAGAAATTTTTATGTCTGCTATATTCCAAATAGAGTGGGTTTATAGTGAACCCTGATAGTTAATTTTATTACTTTTTAAAAACATAACTTTACATATTCAGCAATTACTTTACTTGTTATGTTTTCCCCTTTAGTATATGAAAGTAAACTTACAGTGATATCCTTGATAGCCAGTTATAAATTTATCTGCCTTATTATAATCATGCATTTCATATGCTCTATGCTTTGTTGGCATTCAGAGCTTTAAAATCTGGTTTTTTCCTCAAACATTCTTTTAGTTTTTAAATGTGAAAGATCTGACTCATGAATGATGATGTCTACATTTGTTCCAGATGCATAGGAGGTATATGTGGCCTTCTTTCACTGTCTGTTTGAACCTCACAGAAAGAAAATTACATCTGTTATGCACCATTGTGGACTGAATCAATATGACAGGGAGAACTGCAGGAGGGTCAGGCTTTGGAATGGACAAGTATTAGCATCCTCTCTCAAGACACATTTGTTCTTTAGATCAATTTTACAGAGGAAAACAGCATGCTGAGATGTGGAGACAAGGTTAGAATTGTTTCTACTATGACTTTCCATCAACTTCAGGCAATTTACAATTCCCATCAGCAGCAATCTAGATATTATTAAACTCACTGTTTCTTCTGTCTTCAAATTTCATTAACATAATTCATATATACATAATTAACATGTGCAACTTAATGTACACAAAGCTTTCATAAACTAATGTATTTTGTTTTATTATAGAAGAAATCTTAAATGATATCATACAAAATCACCACTTACTGTGATGAAATTGATTTTTAGTCAATTAACTAATTTTAGTTTTTAAATAAACTAATTTTGTTTTAGTGTTTTCATGAGATGTTGTATTAATTAATTACTTTCTTTTTGAGACAGTGTAATATAGGTAGACTTGACTCAAGCTCATTTCTGTAACTGAGGGTAGTCTTGGACTCCCAACACCCTGGTTTAAAAATTATGCCTTTGTAGATAAAGTTTCCCCTTACAACTGGCAAGAGTCTCATGTATCTTCAATGTTCAGTGTCCTGACCAAAACATCTTAAGCTATAGGTTTAATGTATATTTTACTTAGAATTTATCGTATTCTTTAGTTTTGAAAAATATCTATCCCGAGGCACGATCCCACTACTGATCCTGGGAGGTCTCCATATTGATGCCGAACTTAGTTCGGATACACCCGATCAGCATAGCATACTACTAAAATCAATAACACAAATGACAATCTATGCTGGAGAAGATGTGGAGAAAGAGGAACTCTCCTCCATTGCTGATGGGAGTGCAAACTTGTACAATCACTTTGGAAATCAGTATGGCAGTTTCTCAGGAAAATGGGAATCAGTCTACCTCAAGATCCAGCAATCCCTCTCTTGGGCATATAACCAAAGAATGCACACTCATACACAGTAAGGACATATGTTCAACTATATTCATAGCAGCATTATTTGTAATAGCCAGGACCCGAAAACAACCTAGATGCCCCTCAACTGAAGAATGGATAGAAAAAATGTCGTATATTTACACAATGGAGTACTACTCAGTGGAAAAAACAAAGGAATCTTGAAATTCGCAGGCAAATGGATGGAACTAGAAGAAACCATCCTGAGGAGGTAACCCAATCACAAAAAGATAAACATGATATGTACTCACTCATTTTTTATTTTTAGATATAGAGCAAAGGATCACTAGTCTACAATCCACACTGCCAGAGGAGCTAGGAAACAAGGAGCATCCCAAGAGAAGATTGCATAGTCCCTCAAAGAAGGGGATGGGGACAAGAACCCCTGACCAAATTGGAGCCCGGGGGCAGGGAGAGGAAGGAAAGCCTCCATCCAGTTGCTGTTTGAAGCAGAAACAGACACCCACAGCTAAGCTCTGAACCATACTACTGGAATTCAGTTGTGGAGAGAGAGGAGGGATGAGCAAAGAAGCCAAGATGGGGATGGAGAGACCTGAAGAAACAGTGGACCTGACCTACTGATAGAATGGAGACCCTAGTCATAAAGCTGGGGAAACAGCATTGGACCAAACCAAGCCCTCTGAATGTGGGTACCAGATAGGATGCAAAGACAGTCTATGGAACCTCTAACAGCAGAGCCAGTGTGTATCCCTAGAGCACAAATGGACTTTGGGAGGCCATTCCCTATGGAGGGATACTACTGCGGCCCCGATACAGCAAGGAGGGACTGGGCCCTCCTCAAAACAAGGACTTTGAAGGTCCTTGGTGGAGGGCCTCACTATCCCTGGGGGGAAATCGGGGTTTGGGTTGCGGGGGTGGGGGGAATATGGGGGGATGGGAGCGCCAGGGAATGGGGGATGGATATGTAAACACGAGTAGTAATTAAAGAATTTAAATAAAAAGAAAAATATCCATCATTTCTTCAAGTATCAAATTTTCAGTTTTACCAAGATCTCTGTCTCAAACTTTATTGAGATAGGAGCTGTTCTCAGGGCCTGGCACCCTCTAGGCAAGTATAATACTGCACTACATCATGAGGACTAGTTAATGTTTACTTTTTCAGGGGTTGTGGGTCTCACATCTTTGCCTCTCACAATTTCAACCCATCAGCCAAGGTTTCATTTTTAATTGAATATTTGCATTTTCGATTATATCTTTTAAGGTTTACATTGTCATTATTACATCCTTTATGTTTTAGCTTATTAAAATTTTTCTCTTTTATTTAATGAATTTCAAGAATAATTCTTGTGGTCTGAACCACTTTAATTCCATCATGTGAATTACTTGTAAGTTTCATATTAATGTTTGTTGTTTAATATAAATTCTAGTAAAATTGAAAAATGTCACAGGACATTTGGCATTGAATTGCATAAGACACTCTTGACTGTCCTAAAAGAATTTTCTTTTGTGATAAAATTTCCAAAAAGTAATTCCATGAAGTTGATTAATGGATTATTAATTTTAATGGCAAGAAATGGGGATGAGAAATCCTTAAAGATGATATTAGTTGAAAAACCTGTGGTGTATCCACAGGGTATAGAATATGTATGAAGATTCATTCCATCTGCTTTCTTTTGAAAAAAAGAAACACTGAAAGTATGATTAATATTCCAATATGAATTCATTACCTCTGGAGGGAATATTTGACTCCAACATTTCTTTTCTGTAATTCTCATTATCACCATTGCTAAACATAATTTTTTAAGACTGACATTCTTTTTTTCCAGACTTTTAATTTAAATTAGAAACAAGCTTGTTTTACATGTCAACCACAGTTCCCTCTCCATCCTCTCCTCCCCTGGCCCCCACTAACCCCCTATCCCATCCCCTTTCTGCTCCCCAGGGAGGGTGAGGCCTTCCGTGGGGGATCTTAAATCTCTGGCATGCCATTTGGAGCAGGTCCTAGGCCCTCCCCTGTGTGTTTAGGCTGAGAGAGTATCCCTCTATGTGGAATGGGCTCTCAAAGTCCATTCATATACTAGGGATAAATATTGATCTACTACCAGAGGTGCCATAGATCGCCGAAGCCTCCTCACTGTTCTTCTGGCAGCACTAATAGAAACAGCAAGCTAGGTTCAAAACCTGTTGTGGCAGTGCAGGTACCAGCTTCCTACACCTAGGAATGTAGTTCCTGGTCACACTCTGACCAGGCCACAAACTTTAGGCTTGGCTTTCAGGAAACTAGAAGAGGGTGGAGCCAGCCTTTAGAGCCATGCAAAGGAGCCAGCTGTAGCTTAGCAGTTTCAAATTTGCTCACATGGTCAAAAAGGGCTAAAACAAATACACAGTAAAAGAGATCCAGACAGAAAACCTCTAAAGAGATTCCAGTGTGTTTTACAATGTGTGGAGGCTTAAAAAAGAAAAGAAAATAGGTATAGACAGCCACAGAAAGAGTTTTAAAAATAAAGTCTTTAAAGAGACAGTAAAAGTAATATAAAAGAAAAAAGTCACATAAATATGAGAAATACCCAGGGAGTCTGGATCCTATACAGTATTGTGTTGATTGCTAATGAGCAACAGCAGCTGCAGGCAGACATGGGCTTGTGAACCAGATTGCAAAATTGAACCAACCTAGACACTTTAGGGCTATCTTAACTTTAAAAAAGAAGTCAAAACATTTTTTTTACAAATGAAAATAAAATATGCTTTGGAGAGAGGTTTTGCTTTTTTATTCCCCCACAGGAGATGGAGGCTGTGGATTCCTTCAGGAATAAAATAGATCAGGTTTGATCAAGGGAGATGTCCTAAATCTTGACAGGTGATATATATCAACAAAGGTTACTGCTGGTCTTCCCAGAACTTGGCCCTTACATCAAATATTCTTGGGAATCTACAGATGCTTCACCCACATATAACAGGAAGCAGTCTAGAGAAAATGGCATTCCAAATACCTAAGAGTTAGGTTGTGGAGGACTTTTGGTTATTTGGTGGGTCATGGATGTTTGCTATATTTAGGGGAATATAGGATTAAAAACAATTATTAATCTCAGGTATTTCGAATTGGCATGGATTTTGGTATATTGATACAAATTTAAAGTTATTTTTGTTACACTGTATATAAGTTTCTACTCTTGTTTGGGGTATTGTGCTTATGCAGTTCATTTAAAAATGCAATGTATAAATAAGAAATGAAGATAGTAGTTAATCTATACTAATCAAACTTGTAGTCAACTTAGGTATATTTTCTAGGTCAAATAGGTATATTTTAGGTAGATAAATGGTCTTTAAACATTTCAAAGACCTATAGAATATGACATTTAAAATGCTGTGTTAACTTGGGGCTTTTCACGACAATGAGACACATTTGTTGTATATTGTTTTACTATGTTAAAGTTAAAACCTTTTATTTTTATTTAGACAAAAAGAAGGAAATGTGGAAAATTATTTTAAGGTGTGTTATGCTGTAAAATATTTATGTATTGTTGCAAAGATGTGTTGCATTCTTTTATGTTGCATTTGTTTAACTCTGTGCAGCTGTGTTACTTTGCCTGTCTAAAACACCTGATTGGTCTAATAAAGCTGAATGGCCAACAGCAAGGCAGGAGAAATGGTAGGCAGGGATATCAGGCAGAGAGAATAAGAAACAGGAGAAAGGAAGAGAAGAAAGAGCAAGAAAAGGAGAAAGAGATGAGGACCAGCCACCCAGCTACACAACGAGTAACAGAGTCAGAACAAAAGGAAGGAAGGAAGGAAGGAAGGAAGGAAGGAAGGAAGGAAGGAAGGAAGGAAGGAAAGAAGAAAGAAAGGAAGAAAGTACAGGGAGAGAGAGTCAGAAATAGAGAAATAGAGAAAGGTAAAATCCTAGAGACAAAACACAGGTGGGATGATTTAAGAAAGCTAACTAGAAATAAGCCAAGCTAAAACTTGACACTTATAAGAAAAAATAAGCCTCCATTTGATTTAATTTAGAAGCTGTGTAGTGGGCCCCCAAAAGAGCAAGAGACTAAGAAACAACCAACAACATACTCTGCCCATCTTTCCTTAAGCAACAGAACTTTCTAGTAGTCCTTAAGTGCAGAAAAATAGGATCGAATTTGTGACCCAACTTAAGGAAGTATTATGAGATTTAAAATTATGTATTATACCTTATGAATTCCACTAAAAATCCACTTTATTCATCTCTTTCCCCATCTTAAATTATTATTACATCTTAAAGTGGTTTTTTTTATTCATTATTTACCTCATAGTATTTGATTATCTTATGTTCTCTTCAGAATGAGAGATGTTATCTATAGCCATCTGATTTTAAAGAAGGTTATGAAAAGGATATATCATGGAAATGAGTGAATCTTTTAAAACTGTTGCTGGAGAACTGCATATCGTAGAGAATACTGAAATTGCACCCTCATTTTATTCTGCACAAACATCGATTCAAACATATCAAAGCATCCATGTAAGACCAAAACCTGAAAATACCAGAGAAAAGCACAGCTAGGGCACTTTAAGATATGGTGCCATGGACCACAAGATGCTAGGTTTTGCCCAAAACTAGATGAGTTCAGAAATATGTTCTTCCTGGAGCTGTCCTGACCTTAGTCATGTTGACATCAGCCTATGAAACCAACTGCAGCAGAGTCCTGCCCAGCTTTACCAGTCTCTTGACTTACAGAAACTATGAATTAATTAACATGTTCTGCTTTAAGCTATGTGTGTTATATTTTATTGTTGTAATAAATGAAAACTAGTATATGCTGGCAAGTCTTTCTCTTAAGCATGGGCCTTTCCGATTAACAAATGATCTGAGGAAATCTAAGTGTATATCCCCATTAGAATCTGGCAACTTAGCAATTATTTATTGTCCTACACCAAATGACACCCTTTACATTGAAAGAAAAAAACTATGAGCAACAAATGGCTTTCCCTGGCTAGTGACTGGAAAAGTCACTAGCTAGATCACAGTTCCGTGTACTGGTGAGCTTCCTCTAGTGAAAACTAATACAAGTATGTACTCCCATGCTTCTGCTGTGTGGTAGCTAACTTGACTATTTGCTATTTCAATCTATCTCTTATTCCCTCACTCTTTTTCTCCACTCCTTCCCTCCCTCTGTCTCCCCAAACTGAGAATGAAGGTTATGAGCACCGAGGGGCGTTCTGCTTCTTATTTTATTCTCTTAATGTCATAGTGCAGTCTTTATACTAAAGAATATCCATCACCATATCAAATACCTATATAATATATTGTCATAAAGGTGTATAACTCGCTTTAAGAAACTACACTCACTTTAATAGGTGACATAAGCTGCCACATTAAAAATAGTGTGGAGAAAAGAGGGATTGATTTGTTTAAGAATAATCTCTAAAAGGGCTAAAGTATAAGTCAGAGTAAGCATGCCCAATGGGTGTACAGCCAAGTTTCTCTGAAGAATAATAAATTTATTATTAAAAAGACTTACCATATGTAAGAGTAGCAGTCGACATGTTTTATGCTAGTTAATATTAATATTATTCTACATGTGCTAGCTTTTTTTCCCATCAACTTGACAAATGCTAGAGTCATTTTGGAAGAAGGAATCTCAATTGAGAAGTACCCCCTCCAGGTTGGCCTACTTGCAAGCCTATGAAGTGTTTTATTAATTGAGGATTGGTGAGTGAAGACCCACTTCATGGTGGGTGATGCCAACCCTGGGCAATTGAATAAAAAAGCAAGCTGAGCAGGATGAGCAAGACATGGAAGCAAGCCATTAAGCAGATTTCCTCCAAGGCTTCTGTTTCATTTCAGGCCTCCAGGTTCCTTCCTTGTTTGAATTCCTACCCTTGGCTTCCTTCCATGATGAACTGTGATGTGGAACTGAAGCTCAAATAAAGTATTTCCTCCCCATGTTGCTTTTGGTCATGGTGTTTAATCATCACAATAGGAATTATGACTAAGACACTGCAATAGGAATTATGAGTAAGACACTGTAATATAATACAAGCAGAATACCCAGAACCTTGTATCATTACTGAATCCACCAAATTTATTATCAGCACTAGAACAGAGAGACAATAACTTAATTCAAATTTCATAGCTGTGAACCTCTAAATCCAGACCAAGCCATGTGTTATCATGGTTAGAAGCCCTCATGCATGGCAACATTGTGTTGCTTCTGCTTTAATCTCAACATATACAGAAGTGCACATACCACATTCAATTGACCCAAAGCAATTCATCTGTAGTATCTGCAAACTTTTCTTAGGTAGTCCTTTTACAGTATCTCAGTGGCAAATGGTCAAATTACAACTGCCATTTAGGAAAATGTATACTCTGCTGTTTAGAAATCATCTGCTCCACAATTTACTACAGTGAGTATCTCTGCTACAAAGTAAAATCCTCTTCTTAAATTTTTAACTTAAACCTGGCATGGTGGTGCATACTTTTAATTTTAGCACTCAGGAGGCAGAAATAGGTAGATTTCTGTGGTTACACGGCCAGTCTGGTCTGTATAATGAGTTCTTTCTAGGACAGCCAGGGCGATGTAGAGAGATTCTGTCGCAAACAAACAGCCAGCCTAAAATGTAAAAGTACCATTATGCTTTACAACACTAACACTATTTTCACGGAGTTTATAGATTTATGGAAACTCAAATATGTTTTGTTTTGTTTTAACTTCAGATTCTGCAAACATGTCCCTTTATTCACATTTTAATAGCTCCTATTTTAGGTAAATCTTCAGAAAATATACCAATGTGATTGCAGCACATTATGAAAAGAACAACATTGACTAGTGATCTAACATAGGTTTCTCCACCCAGATTACAAAGGTGTGGTGTTATTTGAAACAGAGTTTTCTTCATGGACACAGCCAATTATTATTATCCTGAGCATGCAAGACTCATTGGTGATCCGTTTGCCAGCCAAATATTACCCATTTCATGGCCACCTTTCAACTCCATGGTTCTTGGATGTTCAATCTTAACTTTGATTGAAACAGCTATTTCATTGTCCCCTGGTTTATACATTAATAAACTAAAATAATTTGTAATAAAACACCAAAGAAGACTGAAAAAGTATTGAATCTCATTTTCCATCTTAATTATAATAATGTTTATGCTATTTCCTATTTCCCCCTTTAGAAAAGATAACCATGAGAAACTTATTTATTTAAAATTAAATAACTAGGTTGGATTCCTTAAGTGTGTCAAGTTAAAGATCACAAAGCTTGTGTATCATTTTATATATTACAAAATATAGAAATTTCTATTTTGATTCTCCCAATTCATAATGGACAATTAAACAAATACTTGATGAATGTTTAGATTTATTGTGTCTTATATTCAGGACTGATGTTTTTAAATTGACTTTCTAAAATTTTCAGCACTGTGGACACTTTACCACAAATGTCCATTTCCCTCCCGAGAAGTCAGTGTTCTACTATGAGGCTAATTTACAGGCATTTAAATGTTGGCTTTTCTATAATATTTTAAGCTTCTTTTTTATGTCTTGTAAAATAGTGAATTTCTGAAACATCAGGGCAATGCCTTCTCTACAGATGCTGGAAAGCATTGTTGAGTGTTGTGCATTACTTGGACTGCATCACTGGAAAGCATCTTGTGAAAAGTGCCCTTCAGTAAAGTTGGTATGTGCTGGTGTAAAGGAAGGATGAAGGTACAACCAAGTCCGGTATAGAAGGAATGAGGGAAACACTGCCTCCAACTTCAGCCCCCAGAGAAATCACCAATAATAAAGTCCAAAAGTGTTTTTCATGGTTCTAGCTTATATAAAAATTATATATTATTTGTATGTTACGTAAGTACTCATCCTTTTTAACTTTTTTATTGGAATTAGAAACAAGATTGTTTTACATGACAATCCATTTCCCCTGTGCCTCTGATCCTCCCTTATCACCCCCTCCCGCTGCCGACTAAAACCCTACCTATCACATATCCTTTCTGCTTCCCCTGGATGGTGAGGCCTTCCATAGGGTGTCATCAGAGTCTATCATATCTTTTGGCATAGGGCCTAGGCCCACCCCCCGTGTAGTACTCACCCTTATTCATAAAATTATCTGTAAGAATTTTTTGCCCTGGAGGGTGGGGGGGGGACTTCGAGAGCCCATCCCACTTGAAGGGATGAGCTCTGTCTCTGAACACATGGGGAGGGGCCTAGGCCCAGCACAGGAAGATTTGGTGGACTTGGTGGAGCCCCGGTTGGGGGCCCTACCCTGCCTGGGGAGTGGCGGGTGGATGGGGTGGGGGGTAGGTTGGAGGTGGGGAGAAGGAATGGGGGTGAGGGGAGGGAGAGGGAGAGGGGAAGTACATGTGAAACAAGCCTGTTCCCTAACTTGAATTAATAATAATAATAATAATAATAATAATAATAATAATAATAATAATGAGAAAAAAAATTTAAAAAAAAGAATTTATAATGTTGAACTGATACAAAATATAAAACTACACTAGGGGGTCCACACCTCTGAGCAATTCCAAATTTATTTATCTACCTCACATTACTTAGATTGTTGTCAGGAATATATGCCATTTAATTTGATGTTCAAATTGTTCCATATAACAAATCAATAACAGACATTTAGTACTAGGTCTGAGGGATTATTAGACAGAATTGCATATAATGTAGTACTAGAATAAATTAATTGGTACATATTCATAAAAGTCTCTAATATATTTCATGTCATTTAATGAGTATGAATAATCGAGACAATCTATATTTTATAAACTAAGTATGGAATAGATTTTCAATAGGGAAGTGACCTGGGTATTCAAATCATTTCATAGCAATCAGCATAAACTATGAGGCTGTAGGAAATGACAAGGTAATTTAAATATAGCATTACAGTTGCAGAAGTTGCTGACAAGTATTTATTTACCACACATATGATTCACTACTGAGAACTATATTTTATGGAAACATAATTTGGAACTTGGTGTGGTGGTGATCTGGTGGGTATTGACACTGATTAATAAAATAATAAAAATGTCAGATCCTTAACATAAGTATTCAAAAACAAGTAATTTTCCATAGGGCATGTTTTAACAAAGTTTCATGCCTCTGGTTAATAGAATTTATTGGCTGCAATAATTTCTGTCTCTAAATTTAATAATTAAGTAATTGTAACATGGTTCAAACATTTGTTATGTAAGTCTTTAACCTCTTTAAATTAAAACTGAAAACTTGCTAAAAACAAGCAAAATGTCTAAAGAGAAAATGTCCAGAAATTCACAAAGATAACCACAAATAAGAATCTAGGCAGTAGTAGAGAGGCTGCCTTTGATGTCCTTCCTCTATAATGAGATTTGACTATCTTAATTGCCATCCTAGAGTCTTCATCCAGTAGCTGATGGAAGCAGAATCACACACCCACAGCTAAGCACTGAGTCCAACTCCTGGAATTCAGTTGTAGAGAGGGAGGAGGGATGAGCAAAACAGTTAAGACCTTAGTGGAGAAACCCACATAAATAGCTGTCCTGACCTAGTGTGAGCACATGGACCCTAGTGATGTGATAGGGAATTAGCACTGGACTGAACCAAGCCTTCTGAATATGTGTGCCTGTTAAGATGCCTGGGCAGTCTATGGGACCTCTAACAGTGGAACCAGTATTTAACCCTAGTGCACAAATGGACTTTGGGAGCCCATTCCCTATGGAGGGATAATATTTCAGGCCAGATATACGGAGGAGGGCCTAGGCCCTTCCCCAAATGTTGTGACAGACCTTGATGATACCCCATGGAAAGCCTCACTGTCCTTGGGGAATGGGTTGAGGGGTGGGTTGGGGAGGTCGGTGGGGTGAGCGGGAGGATGAGAGGAAGAGAGAACAGGGATGTTGTTATGTAAAATACAATTGCTTCTAAATAAAAAATAAAACAATAAAGTAATTTTTTTTAAAAAAAGCAAGTACCAGGAACACACTAAACTTAAGTTAGAGCTACCCACTTTTCCAGAGAGAAAAGAATCGTGGGACTATTATACAGTACCTTACATAATAGCTCCGAATTAAAAGGAGATAGAGCTGGTCAGTGAAAGGACAAATATTAGAAGCACATAGTCAACTGTTGCAGATTCCACTGAAACTTTTCGCTTCAATGTTGAAATTGATGATACACACATACCAAGAGTGGATCAAAAGTTTTATTATTCATGTAATAACGTTTCCCATCAGGAGCAAGGCAGAATCCCATACTGGTCAGAAAATGGCTTCAGAAAGGGACATGGGTTTTATGGTAGTAAGAGGGATGCGTGCTGAGAGACTCTACAGTGGCATGTTAGAATCACATGGCTTGAAATCCCTGCTAACCTCAAGAAAAGCAGGTAATCAAAAGGCAGTCAGTATTTGATGTTTGAGTGAGAATAGACTTCAAGGTCCATCATTTATCTCATTCCCCTTTTAAAAGGGCTTTGAATTCTTTGATTTAAAATTCCAATAGAAGTTTGAAAATGATTTATGTAAATAGGCATGGGTGGCCTGACAATGCTTGAGCTAATCTGGGGAGCACATACAATGATATACAATGTGTTGCCTGGTGAAGTGATAGATATGTCTATATAAGTGGACATTTTTGGTATTTGCACAAAAGCTGAATTACCTAATGGTATATTTCTCAGAAAATAACCAGGACCTTAAGTAATATATAACTTTAGTGCTTTTTGCTAAAGTAAAGGTGCTGGTTTTGTTTCATAATGAAACATAACCCGAAATCTTTAGGAAGAAAGAGTTCTTTGGGCTCATGGTCACCTGAGATGAACACCATGATAGAAGTGGTTGGAGAAATTCAATACTCATATCATGGAAGAGAAGAAAGTGTTGGGAGGAGAAGGAAAAGGACAAGGACAATCACAAAGAAGAAGAAGGCAATGATTATAATGATGATGACGATGAAAAAGAAAGGATGAATGGAGTCCTGAATAAGTTATATTCCTCAAAGACACATCCCCAGAAATCTAATGTTTCTAACTATACACTGTTTGTGGAAGTTTCTAGCACTGTCCAAACCTGCCAGAAACTATCAATTATTAAATGATTAGGTCATTGATTAGATCAAAGCTCTCATGAAACAAAAGCCCACTATTTCTGGAAGTTTCTAATACTGTACAAAACTGCCATAAAATTGTGAATTATAAAATGTTTTGAAATGTGTATATAAAGTAGCCACACCTTTGTTGGGTCACATCATCTTCAGACCAAAGCAGGTACCAATTTCTCTATGCTCTTGGATTATTTGTAATTTTCTATTTTGCTGGTAATTAACATTTTATCAGTCAGAGGTAGGTACCTTGTTGTCTCTTTAATATGCATTTCCCTAATGATTTATGGTAAGGAATGCTTTTTTTTCCACATATTTATTGCCTATCCTATGTCTTCCTTGGAGAAATGCCAATAAAACTCCTTTACCCACTTGTTTTAATAATTGCCAGAAGTTTATTTGGCTCTCTTAGGGAGCTGTGAATAGGTTTTAGAATGTAAACCTTAATCATATGCAGGATTCATAAATTTCCTCTCATATCACAGTTAACTTTTTTGCTTTCTTTGCTTATAGTTTTCTCTAAATTTGATATAGTTGCTTGTCTAATTTTCTGTTTGTGTTTTTATTGTTATAATTCAGAAATCATTGATAAGAACAAAGTCATGAAGATTCTTCTCCTTTTTGTTTCTAACAGTTTTATAATGTTGGGTAATATTCTTCAATACCTTTTCACTTTGTCAGTGTGCATGAGGGGAATTGAAGACCATCTCATTCCTTTCCAGATGAATATTCATCTTATAAACACTGTCATGGAGAGTCATTTGATTTCTTGTGAAAAAATCTGCTAACTATAATCTATTAATTTATAGTCCATTCCCATTCATTCGTTCATTCTCTCTCCTCCTCCCTTCCTCCCTCTCCATTATTCTCAGTGGCTTCTAGATATCCAAACTGTGCCAGAGGATTGTTGATACTCTCAGTTACATGGGACAAATAGATGTAAATAGATGTTATATTCCTTCAGATACCGTTACACAGAGCCTGGCACTTTCACACTGGTTTTTGTTGCTTTTGATTTCTTTGTTGCTTTTGTTGTTAACAGTGCCTTTTTGCCACCAAACAGTAAATGATGTGGAACAGAAACAAGCCCTTTGAACAGCCTCTAAAGAGACAGAACTGTGTTTTTCCTCATCTTTCTCCTTACGAGCAAAGGGAGACTATTGATCTTGATGACTCTTTCCTTAGACAAGATGTGCAGGATTGAAAGACAGTCTCCTGAGTATGAAGTCACATTCCTCTTCTTCTCCCCTCCCTGGTGTGACTGCTTATGTCTTTGTGGTTCCTTGTGGCTTTACCACTTCTTTCTTGGATTCTCAGGAAGCTCAAAGAAATATTCCATACATTTGTCATTAACTTGGTATTTCTGTGGTGGGGCTTGAAGGCTGCTATTTCCTCCGATGGCTTCTTGCAAACAAAATAAAAAACAATTTTCCTTTTAACCATTCTGACCCATATCTAAGTAAGCTAATAATAGACTGTGAGCTCCTGTCTTCCATGTAAGCAGGAAGCTCAAGTATACACTCGTAGATACATATGTATACATGTAAGACTGTAGATATGGAAGTGTGCTTGCTCTGGCTATACTCCTCACCCTACAGTAAAATCTCAAGCCCTTATCATTTCCCTCTGCTTGAAAGACATTCTCAAATTCTCTGCTTTGTTCTTTCTAGAATGCCTCATCATTTGAGAAAAGCCTTTTCTTGCCTTGGAGCACAGCTGCGTCGGTCTTGACACTAGAAATATATTTTGTACAGTGAATCATCCAACTTCTCCAGATTGATAGCTATTTGAATATTGTTAAAAACTTTTCTATTTTCACTTTTTGTTATATATAAATCCACAGAAAGAAGGCTCTCATGCACTATACTCTTTGAAGCTAAATTTGGTTTAACTATCTAACGTACTGAGGTAATGAACTTTATTGTATTAAATAAGTCGGAAAACTGATGAAGTAAAGAAGTGAACACTGTCATTTCTGCCAGTTTTGCATGTGTATCCTGTGAGTAGACTGGGCATTGGAAGCAGCTGATATTTTTCTGTTGTCTTTGCCCATAGGGATGTCATCTTCACTGTCATGTGGAGTCACAGAATCAAGAAATGATCATGTTCATCTGATTATTCACCCAAGAACGTAGTATCTAGAGCTCTAGGGATGAAGAAAGTATAAAATTTGCACTTAGAAAGATGCTACAACATAGAATTTCTTAAATGTGATTCCCCGCCCCCAAGTATACAGTAAGCATGAGCTACTTACCTGTGGGTGCCCCAGCTAATACACTATGCTGCATCCTGGAAGAGCTCTTATTGTACTTTCAATCACCATTCCTTTGCTTATCATACAAGAAAACCTCCAGCTCCTTACAGTTACAAAGTGTGTTTAACGTTAGCCTCTGCGAACCAGCCCCAGCCATTTCACATTGATACAATTAAAGACTTCTCATTCAGTTGTGGAATAATTTTGTTTATATTTAATGTATTTATTCATTCCTTCAAAATTATTTATTGATTTTCCTACTTTCTGCTGTTCAAGCTTTAAAAGTGAACAAGTAAATCAAGAAATAATCAAGTGATATATGAATAGCGAAATATAATATGTTGTTTGGGGAGGAGAATGAAGATGGGGAAATGTCTATACATATTGGGTACTGACAAATGTTTTTCTTAGCATTCTGATCCATGATTGGTCAATTTTATGGACAGCAAAAGTTTTTTAATCCCAAACTTTAGAACTTATTTTTTCTTATTGCTAAATAACATAGAAAAACTGTATGTGCATTCAGGGTGATGCCCTACACAATAATTAACCATGATTATGATTCATAGTTTATACATTAAATGATTACTGTACATGATTAGGCATTCATATTATGTTTTGATATTCAAATGCATTATGTGAAAATCAGATCAATTATCAATCTGAAACTGAAAATATTTACCATTTCTTCATCATAGAAATATTCAAAATAATCTCTTTCAGCTGTCTTGAAGTTTGCATAACATTGATTTTACTCCAGTCCCTCTAGTGTGCCTTAGAACACCAGAACTTTTTCCTCATTTATTTATTTATTTGAGATGTTACATTTTGGTCATTGGCCCACCCCTCCCATATCTTTTCATAGTTCAGAATTACAGTAAGTTCAACACATAACTAATCATTTAAAAGACTGATCAATGAGCTGGGTGGTAGTGGTGCACACCTTTAATCTAGCACTAGGCAGAGGCAGGAGGATCTCTGTGATTTCAAGGCCAGCCTGGCCTACAAAGTAAGTTCCAGAACAGTCCTGGCCTACAAAGTAAGTTCCAGAACAGTCAGGACTGTTTCACAGAGAAACCCTGTGTAAAAGCAAAAAATCAAAAAATAATAAGGCTGATTAATTGATTTGTGAAGACCAGATAATAACTAGCAATTTTTCTAGCCACAATGTCTTAGAAATAACCGAAGTCCCACATAAATCAATCACAGTTTTATCTAGATAAGAATTACTGTATATCCAATATTATTCCATAATCATTGCACTGAAGAGGTGTAAAGTAGTCATAAGGAATATGAGTGTGAGCAAGACACACGGCTTCTGGACTTCAGAAACTGGATCTAAATGCGGAATCTGGTAAGTAAGCAGGAACATACAAATCAGTGTTATATAACATAATAATAGCCAGTGGAGGATTTATTACCTGCTGTCACCAAGTAAAATTTTTTATATACAATGATACTATTAGTTATGACCAATAGGACAAGGATGAATTAGCCAAGTGAAGAGAAGAATTAAGGGTCAAGAGTAATTCTTTTATGCACAAAGACAGATATGTGAGGGTATCATGATTTCTGGAAAAGTAGTTTAATTTAATACTTCTGAAAGGTAGTTTGAAGTAGATAGTAAATTGCATGGGACTAGAGAACAAAGAATAATCTTGTATTTTTAAAGAATAATTAACTATTTAAGAAATGATGAGTTGAATGTGACTCTATTGTTTTTCTATGAGAAATTTTCTGCTGTAGAAAAAATTATAATTTAAAACATTAAAACAAAATGTATGGAGGTTTTGTATTTTTTACTTATTTTTCTTTTTGTTGAAGCTAAAAGGCTACACTGCTACTGAAATCTGAGCACATGAGGAAATACAGCTGTGAATAGTCCTCTATTCATGATAAATCCTAAGGGTGTAAAAATTGTACTGCATTTGTACTAGAAAATGTCCTATTTTTAAAAGAAAAATGATAAGGGCTATAGATTCTCATTTCCTAATTGTTCTTGATAATATCTCATGTTCAATTCTCAGCACCTACATGGTGGTTCACAACTATTTATAATTCCGATGCCTTCTTATAACTTCCATGGGCTTCTGCAGAACATGGTACATGCATGCATATACACACATATTCATAAGCACATGCATACATATTAACTAAATAAATGAATAAATAAATAAATTTACACATGATGACTCGTTTAAGAGAGTTTTAGTGCTAAGTGTGCAGCTAATCCCAAAACAATTGAGAAAAGACAGAAAAACAGATGGCTAGATAGCTTATGAATTAAATATTAAAATTCGATCCATTGAAGAGAAAGTAGATAATGATGATGATTACATATTTTCTGTAGGTCTGAATGTTTACAAATATAATAAAAGAAAACTTCAAATGTAAAAAGGAAAAGCTAGAAAAGAATAGTGTTATTATATTAGGGAAGGTAAAAGTAGAGAATGCTGTTCTGACGATCCATTTGTGGGTCTTCATGGGCTTAATAGCAAGGAATTAGCTCTAGGACTTAGTTTGACATATTCCTTTAGTTACAAACATCAATTATTTTTGCTCCCATTTTATAAGAGAAATTATTACATCTGAACAAAAATATATTTCATGACAATAAGCCCCATTCCCAGCAGATAGATCTATCTTAAGGGGGCTCTAGGACTTGCCATTTCATTTCTTAAGGTAGTTATGGAAAGTTGGACTTTTGTTTGGTAGGGTATAGTGTAGAAAATATGGATCTGTTGCTGTGATGTTCTCATCTTGGTGAGTCTGTCGTGAAGCTTTAGAAGACACCATTGTTCAGTTTGTTTTAGTAGAACTGAAAGGTTGTCATTTGAGGAAATTTTATCAAGAATCAGTTCAAACTCATGAAAACATTCCTCACTTCTTGCTGGCCAGTGATAGTGCTCAACAAATAAATCAAGAACTCAAAAAAATGAACTTGTGACCTAAAGTGAAGGAAAAGTCATGTTAAAATGTAAACAAAATCAGTCTTAAGAGTTTAGTAATACACTACACATTGTTTGTCTGAGAAGGATTGAGTTCACTAACATATTACAAAAGTCTATGATTCAGAGATAAAGAGAGGATACACCTGCCATCCTAGATACTCAAAACTACAACTGTTAAGATCTCATATAAAGATTTTCAGACATTAGACTTATTACTAACGATAGATGCATTAAGAACTGTCAGTCATACATTGTTTGCATGAGATCAAGAATCTGTAAGAAAACAGTCATGAAAATGGTGGTAATTTTAAGTATATGCAATAACATTAAAATAAATGCCATGCAATAAATAATGTTCTAATTTAATAACTCTAAATGATAATTTATTTTTTACTCTGTCCTCTCACCTTATTAACTTATACTTTTCCTCACAAATCAGTTTCTGAATATTTTGAAGACCTGATTTTAATTTATCAAAAGAAAGTTTTCTTAAAATTATAAATGTGTTTATTTCTAATTGAAGTACAAATAATAAAGGTAACATAAACTTAAAAATAATAAAAATAGCATTGTGTTATATTGTTAAGAAAAGGTCACATGGATTTTCTTGGGTGGGGCAAAGTTTTTCCGGACTTTGAGGATTTGTGCTTGAAGAGCAAGATGGGATTCAGACTGGTTCAGGGGCTTCTTTGGAAATAATTTTGAAACATAAAATATATTATTAGTATTTACAGTGAATGGAAAGTATGCCTGGCTAATTTTATTTCCTGTGTATAATTAAGATAAAATAGTGAATTAAAGAAAAATATCCTGAAGAAATTCAATATAGAACCTCAGAAATGAAAGACCCCAACTAAAACCCAGCCTGATACCCTCCAGCATGTATTTGAAAATCACTCTGGCTGCACACACAGCTCTGGGAAAAAGAACACATGAAATGGTCTGTCATGATGACCAGACTTTGGAAATTGTTATTATTACTAGTTTCCAAGGAATGTTATTATTCTCAACAACTGTCTGATTTTATGGGTTAACCTGCTCCAGAGAGTCATTCCCACCCAAGTTTTGAAAATAAGTATAAGTCACTCTGTTCCCGGAAAAACCACTAGCTGTCCCATGGCCTTGCAGGTGTAAAAACCAAAATAACATTCCAAACCCCTGGTGGGCAAAATTGTAAGTTCAGTTCCCAACCAATCAGTAAATGACTCATATATGTAATAGCCAAACAACATATTGTCATACTCCTGCCTAGTGACCAAAAAGATATAAAAACTCCTTACTTTGGAAACTTAGGGTCAATCTCTTCTCAGGGAAAGACCCCAATGCATTGGAATAATATCCTTTTGCTTTTGCATTGAACTTGTGTCCTATGAGTGACTCTGTGGGATGCGTCTCCCGAAGCTGGTCCCCCTTTTGGGCCCAACATACACAGACAGTCAAAAATGCTCCTTGTCTTTTGGGTTTCGAGAAAGGAAAATAGAATTTCAACTGAACCAGTAGATGGGCATCAAATGTTTAATCATGGCAACCCTACTGCTGTTTATTCATATAGATATGTTATGTGTCAACATAACCTTAATTATTAAAGTAAATTATGAGATTCCAAATAATTAGTTTCTAGAAGATAGACATTGAAGGGCCCCAAGTCAGGAAATATACGACTTTCAGTATTCTTTAACACAAGTGGGATTCCGACAGTGTCAAATGGCATAGCAGGATTTTAAAAATGTTACCAGTACCATGAGCAATTTTGTGTGTAATGCATATTACAATCTCCTCATTATGTCTGAAAATAAAATCAATTAGACAAAATGCTACAGCAAGTACTTCAAATATGTTTTTAGAGTGAATAATTATGCAATCGCCACTATCCATAAGAGGCTTTAAAAAACTATTGTAGTATAATTTAGTTCCAAAATACCTTCTTAGCTCTGTATGTATAAATTCTGTTCCTTTCCTAAATGATATTATTAGGGAAGAACTTTTATGTTATGAGTTATAAAGAGCTTTTGTCATTTGTAAAATATTGCTATGCATAGAGAACAAGAAATCAAACAGAAATAATATCACTGAAGTATGTACCACATGTGCATCAATATATCGCCCTGGTTTGCATGACTGACTCCTTCATGCCACACTCCAGTAACGATGAGCCTTTGTTGTTAAGTCTACAAGGACTAATTGCAGTTTATTGAACATGTCAGAGAGGCAGAACTTCAGTAAATCAAATCTAGGTTTGTGGGTATAACACCCTCCTTATCCTCTTAACCAACTGATGGCTTCTACTTTCAACCAGGAAAAGTTACAAATGGTCCCTTGACTATCTGTGGCAGAAGAAAAAATAGTTCAAAGACCAGATGATCCTGTTTTACAACTCTTGCCATGAAGATTAAAACCTCTACTTCCAGCAATGCACAATTTCATGCTATTTCAAGGAGTCTGACCCTGAACTGAACTTCTTCAGCCTGTTCAATCTGAATTTATAAGAGCTAGTGACAGTCTGCAGCATGTAATGAAAAACAAGTAATGGAGAGACAGCTGTTTGCCTTCACAACCAGGCTATTGATGTTTAGCCAGGAAAAGCTGTGGCGTGTTGGATTCAAAAGGAAGTGGGCCTTAGCATTTGCAAAGGGAAGTATCCTCACTTCTTGCTGGTATGAGTCAGTTGCTGGCAATGGAGCCAGGAGTCAGACTGGGGACACTTAACTTTACAATGCTGAGAGGCACATGCCCCCTGACCGATTTTGAGTAGCTGATTGTCTTTTAGGGGACATCAGAGGATGTATTGTGCTATTCATATACTTATGTATGACAGCATTTGGTATACGTAGGAACGTTGGGGAAAGGAAAATGCAGCTTTTGAGCTCAACGACAGTACTATTATTCCCTTGTGAAAATATACTTTGACTTACTATTCTAGTTACTAAGCTGAGCACTTTGTGTTTGATACTTAAATATCACAAATTTGGAAATTTTGTAACTCATGTTCTTCTCTGAGAAAAATTTTCAATATGCTTATATTTAAGTATACTGGCTATCTAACAAAGTGACACATTTCACTAAACTATGACAAAGGCAAATATCAAATGACAGTTATCACTGAATTTTGTAGCTTCTGAATCTGTGAAATACAATATTTAATTTTGGGAAGCAGACATTTAACATGATAAAAACAACCACTAAAGCCACTTCCTTCTTTGAATTAGACCTGTCATTTTTGAAAGTTCAGATGCATACAGCAAGTCTCTTTGGACTTTGCAAATGCAGAGATTTCCTTCCATAGTATTTCCAAAACTGAAATCTTCAGTGTGAAAGGAAATTTGAAGCCAGGTTCATTTAAATATAAGGAAGGAGAGACCAAAATAAAATCACTTTGTCTGAAGACTATGAACTGAATATTCTGTCTTAGTGGTAAGCTTTAGAGTTGTCCTGTCTGGTGACTGTGGGAATGTTCCCAGATTCTGCACAGGAACAAGGCAGATGCTGTCCTGGCACTGACAGAGGTAAGTGGACAAGAACTCCTATGGCTACTCAAGAAGCTACCTCCAAGAGACACCCACTTGCAAAGGAAAATTCATTTTCTCCAACAAATTCTCACTGGGTATACTCAACACACCTAAGGGCAGGCCCATGCCCAGAAGTAGGAGGCCAACACAAAGCCAACTCAGTGGCAGTTTTAGAGATTTTGTTTTGTCTCATATTGCTTTGTTTGGTCTCTTTTATCTTGCTGGTAAGTATATTATTATTTATATTACTGGTATATGTATACATATTGTATTATTAGAAGGAAGAGGTCATGAAGTTGAAAGAAAGAGTAGCAGGACACATGAAGAGTTGAGGGGGTAAAAAGTCAGCTGGAAATGATATAATGCAGTATTCATAGATGGGTTCTCAAAAAAGGGAAAAGAATAAATGTTTTAAAATTATTTGTTTTGTAGTTTTAGTGGTTGGTCCAAGAGAAAAATCTCTTGATTCTAACAGAAGCAATCACACACAATCTTGTAATAAAAGTTGATATATAAAAGTCAATGGTACCAATCCTTCTCTTAGTATAGAGTAATAAATGATAAAGAACATACAGTGTTAGATGCACATACTCTGTCTTACTTGCATCCACACAAGCACATGCAATGAGAAACAAAGCCAGGATAGTCTGAGGAAGCAGTGCTAACTAAACATTCTAAGAACAGACTTCACATGCTGCTGGTCAGTCAGCACTTCCTTCTGAATTCTCTGAGAATCCCTTTTCCTTTCATTCAGAAGCTGCTCTCAAACTGACATTTCTTCTTCTTTCTTCATTGTGACTTTTTTTGAGATATTGTTTGTAATACCTTAGGCATTCTTGTCTGTAGGAAGCAAGTCATAATTGTAAGTATTTGATTTATAAACTGTCAGACCAGTTATGAACTCCAACACCAAGTTTAATCACTAAGAAAAGCAGAATCAGTCATCTGTATTTTATTCTGTAGTATTTAAAAACCACAGATTTTTAATGAAGGTGTACTTGAACTTTTAAAAGATAGCTTCTCAAAGTTCCAGGTGAATTAACATTTTTCTGCATTTCTGAATTCCATGGTTTACCTTTCTGTCTCTCTTCTCTCCTCATCTTTCTTTCCTTTCTTCCCTCTGTAACTCCCTCCTTTCCTTCTTTCTACGCTGAAGTGAACTCCAGCTCCTTTCCTATCAAAGTAAATACTCAATAAATATATTGTAGAAATTTAGAAGATGACACATTTATTTCAGCTCCAGTTTTAAAACACACGACAGCACATTACAGCTAGTTATCACAACAGATTATTGAGAGTTCAGAAGCAGCTCTTCACAAACCAATGCCTTGGAAAGGTTAAGACACACAGTCTACTGATGTGGATATCTGGATATTCCAAGTGCAGATGCAGCTGTTGGCACAAACAAGGTAAACCATCACCCAGCATAAAACCAAAGATGGTGGTGAGAGTTATGTGTGTTGTTGAATGGTGCCTTTAATACAAAGTCAATTAAAATGCTATTGTAGTCTAGATTCCTATTTATAGTATCTCATGTGATTATTTATCTCTTTAGGCATAAGAATGAGTTCAAAAGGAAAAGTTTCCAATAATTGAATGATTATTCGATTATGGTAAGGAAAAGGTAAGCACTATTACTTTTGTATAATAATTGTATTGATTAATTCTAATAGAGAAAAGAGCAGTCAAAGATTACAAAGATGGAACAGCACACTGCTGCTGACAGAAGTTAGTAAAAGACTGTGTCCTGCTTCATGAGGAAACCAAAAGCATTCCTGTGGAGTGAAAGTAGAGTTTTACAACAAAGAACCTACCTATGGTCAAAAATTAAATAGAACATGCACTGACAAGAGGAATAATAAAAGCAAGGAAAGGCAGTTCAGTGGGTGGTGAACAAAATCAGTGAGGTTAGTTTGAAGAGATCCTGTCACATGTGCTATTCAAGGGATGCATGGATTTTACCTGCAAAAATCTACTTCCCTAGCAGTTCTACTGAGGTTCCTGGTCTCCCAAGTGCACTGAAATTGCGCTGGGACTGCCGAAGGCTGTAAATTGCCTAGATTATTAAATGAAAGTAAACTAACTGCTTTTTTGTCAGTGTATTAAAAATATGAACCTTATGGTAAAAGCAAAGGATGGCAAATATAGATTCATACAGTGGAATCTGTAGAGAAACTTGGCATTAAAATCTGAAATTGACTGTATGCATATGTTTTTAGGGCTCACCAATTTGTATTTAATTAGCTATTGTTCTTCATCTAGGGTAGAGCCTTCTGAGATTTCCCCATCTATGTTGACAGGTCAATAGTGGCATTGGTCAGGTCTAGTTTAGGCAGCCAAATGGTTGAGAGTTTGTGAGTGCAGCTCTCTGTCACATGTATAAAACACAGTCTCACAGCAAACGTCCCGATCCTCTAACTCTTACCAGATTTTCACAGGAAATTTGTTATACATTGCTTGGAATACTGGGGAAAAAAACAAACACAAAAACATAGGATACCACTCCTAAGATTGGCAAAAGAAATGAAACATTTGGTCTGGGAACAGATAGAATCACAGGACTCCACACTGTAGCTTGCTTAGCATTCTAAGGATAAAAGTTGTTTACATTTTAGTGTCTTGTCTGACCTGAGGAGGCTACAGATGGACAGGCAGCAAGCATTGATTGTACACTCCTGATGTTCTGATCCCCTGAAACCCTTAATGCAATGACTTGGTAATTGACTGAAGGAGTAACTAAGGGAGATATCATGATCACCATCTTCTGGTGCTAGAGCCATCAGCCATTGTTAGGACATTGTTAGGACATTGACGAGAGGGGGGGCAAAGGAAGGAAGGAAAGAAGGAAGGAAGGAGGGAAGGAAGGGAAGGAAGAAGGAAGGAAGAAGGGAGGGAGGGAGGGAGGGAGGGAGAGAGGGAGGGAGGGAAGGAAGGAAGGAAGGAAGGAAGGAAGGAAGGAAGGAAGGAAGGAAGGAAGGAAAAGAAAAAAGAGCTAACATCTAGGAACAAACAAATTCTTCTCTCTCCTTCTTGCCACTCAGTGCCCTTCTGGGCACAGAATATGTGGAACACTGAAGGATTCCAAATAGCAAGGGCAAATGGAATCTGGAGACATATAGTTGCAGAGTGTTGGTCAAGGACAGTTGCTTTGCATCTTAGGAATGATAGCTTAATTATTGGCACATTTAGCTAAATAAAATCCTTAAATGAGAATATCAAGTAATAAAAATTCCTAAGAATGTAAGGTGTTTGAAATGTTTTAATTTTCTTTGTGTTGGTAGATTATATTTCATTTTAACATTGCTTTTCTTATGCAAAAATTACTTGAGATAATTTTGCTGATGACTGGACTAGTTGGGGAGAAACTGAAACTGCAGCATCTCTAGGGTACATTAAGTGCTGTTTAGATACTACTTGAGCTGTATCTTTGATTCCATTGTAGGGCTTGAGGACCACATGATGGCATTTGAGAAGTAAAGTTAGGCATAAAATGAGCAAAGAAAACACAAATTAAATCCACAGCCATGAGCCAGAATCCATGAAGGGGTCACCACTCAACATTCTCTTAGGCATACCTGACTCAGCAATTGGAGCTCCTCTATGGAAACGCAGAAGAGCTGTGGGTTTGGCTGAGCCTTACACAGTGTGTGCAACCAACAAAGCATCTGCTTTTATGTTTTGAGCAGAAAAATAAGTAACTCCCTTTTGACTTCTACTCAGAGAATGTCAGAATAATCTCATTTGTTTTTGACTCCTTTATAGTTCATAAGAGTTTCAAAGCAACACCAACATACAAGATGAATTTCTTCATAGTAGGTAGAAGACACTTTTTGACATCAAAAGCATTCTAAATTGAGTCTTGTGATAACATACACATTTTAACTTAAATAATTTCAAGTTACTGACTAATGATGACAGTAGATCTACACAGTATTTGAAATACACCATTGTAGTTTATTAAAAATTGTTCTGTGGGTCTTGAAGGTGAGGAGAGGTGGGGGAATCCTGGGAGGAGTGAAGGGAAGAAAAACTGAAGTTGGAATGTATTGAATGAGAGAAAAATCTATTATCAATGAAAAAGAGGAAAAAATGTTTTGACCACTTAGTAGACCTAATTTTGTAAATATGATGATAAACACAATGCAAACACAAAAACACATAAACTCTATAACTTATATATGTAATGTATGAATGGTTTAGCAGTAAAAAAATATATGCGAGAATTACATATCCTGTTCATTAAATAATATACTTCTGTTCACATTAATGAAAAATTTTAAAGAAAGGTTTACCTCAGGTGAAAATATGCAGGTGATTTTTATGGTACTATTTCTCTTTTAATACTTGGTATTTTTAAGCCTAGTTGCCCTTAGGCTAAGCTTTGCTAGAAAGTCACTACAAGACTGTAAAAGAACAGTAAAATAATGGTATTTTCTTCACATAGACTCCAAATTATATCTTTATTTAAGAAATAAAGTCTGAATTAATGCACACACATGCTTTGTGCAGTATATACCACAAATATTAAAATATCACAAACACAAAACTTCCTCTAAAATGCCACACAAATCTACTGTGTGAAGCATGTTTCACATGTGCCCTTGCGTTCCATCCCTGTAGCACCCAGGGTGAACCTTCTGTGAATACACAGTACTCTAAATGGAACAGTCAGTGTTGTTTCTGTACCTTTGTCCTCAGGAATCTGATACAGTTTCCAGGCCTCTCACCATCTTATTAAAAATTACTAAAGGGACTGTCAGCAGGCACACAACCTTACAAACGCATGTATAACTTTGTAAATTAAACATGCTTGGCATGCATGAATTATTTATTCCTGTTTGCTTTTAGGTGTCAGCAGGTGAATATTCAGGAAACAAAGCAAATGCATGACTTATATATGAATTGGGGTTGTAAATTATATAAATCAAGCCATGGACTCAGGGAAAAGATGGAATTAAATGTGTCTAAGAGACTGTGCTCCAAGAATTTCTTAGGAAAGAAGAGAAAATTGAAAATAATAATAATTTTTAAGTCTTAAGGTTTCTCAGAAACACATGAATATATAGTTAAATATAATGCTATTCTAAAAATACTGTTAAGGGAAACCTCAACAAGGTGTGTAGTTTGTGTATGAATGCAGTAATAGTGTAAATAGTCCAATTTTGATCCACTGTGAATATATATAAGAATACCTGTATTACTAGAAAATACACACAAGTGTACTTAGATTAAAGGTAACAATGCCTGCTAGAACAGTTCAGAAAATATGGTGTGTGTGTGTCTGTGTGAGAGAGAGACAGAGATAGATACAGAAGTCAGAGACAGAGAGACACAGAAAAGGAATGCAAAAGCAAATGAATTAAAATGCAGTTACTGAGAAATCTGGGTAAGGGTATGCTGGATTATTATCATTTTATAGATTTTGTTGCTTTGATATAATTTCAAGTTTACAAAAATTAAAGTGTCCTGAGACTAATTTCACAATATTACATTTACAACATAGGAAAAGCTGTGAAACACAATGCGATCCTTAAAGAATGGAATATTATTAGTCACTGTATTATAGTATTATAGTATTTATGACACACTGTGCTTGTGCAGAACTGTGTGTGTCATTTCCTGATATTCTCATGGCAACATGCTCCATGTGAATTAAAGTTGCTCTTTGGCTCTCATCAACGCTGTGTGACTTTAATCGATTTTCCCTATTAATGACACCTACATTACCTGTAGCACAAGGCCTTGTTAATTTGACAGAAAGAAAATTCATAGCATTGTCATGTATTTTCCTCATTAAAATCACATTATGGGAGTAATGGTTGCCTTAAATGGGTATAATTATTAATAAGAAAAGTGCACATATTAATTTTAAACCTTAATGGCTGCAGTACATTTTGATTTTCTAGAAACAATGTAGGCACACTTGCATGAATTTCAATTCCCTTTTACCCACACTTATTAGTAATTCTATAGGAAACACAAGACAGTGTAAGACAGAGGTCATAGGTACGGAGCATGCACACAGCTTGCAAATTTCTGCACTAATTTACCCTTACCCTCTGTGGCAGTGGCTACATGTTGTCACCTCAATAAGAACACACCACAATAGTATATAGTCCTCTGTGAGAACAGAAACTCATAGGTTTCATTCAGCACAGTATTGTTTAAGAAGACTTTATTAACTTTTCACTTCCAATTTCCTTCCTTATTCTTCTCTTTGATCATAAAGCAGCTCCATGGGAGCCATTTTGATGTTTTTAATTCATTGAAAGCAATAAAACAATATTAAATAAATCAAACTATTAAATAGATTCATTATCTCATTTCAGTAGTACTCAATTTCCCTGAGTAATTCAGTCAGCCTCCAGTTTCTAATATTCCATGGAAAGGATCTGAATCATGTAAACAAATTCCTTGTTCTCATTAATTTTGAGCTATCATGTATCTCAACAGGTGATAGGAAAAGAAAAAGGATTTCAACATCCATAACCATCATATCCTGGAATTGTCTCACAAAGAGCTTAACTAGGTTTCAAAATATCTCAGTGGTTGAGTGTCTATCTATAATATGTGCATGAAACATTGTCTAAGGTTTCTGTTTGTGTTTTTCCTTATTGCTTTTGTGTTTGGAAATGTTAAGTGAAATAAAAAACACAAAGTAAATAAGTGCTGTCTACACAAATTCCATCTTGTTACATATAAATAACACTAGGTAAAAACTACTCCAGTGATTTAAAGGACAAACAATGTAGCCTAGAATGTACCATTGAATTGTAGAATTTTAGATAGCTCTTGAAATAATATAGTTTAGTTAACCCAACTTGGAAAGAATATATGGAAAATGCTGTATTTCAGAATCACAAATCGACATGTTTACCTGAAGTAGAATGTTTCAGAGAGGAAAGTCAAGACTTACTTACTTATAGAGATTTTAAGTATTCATTGATAATAATCTGGGCTTTTCGATGTTTCCTTTTTTGGCACGATGGCTACCTCAGGAAAGAGTGTAGAGTAGATTGGTCACAGCAGTTCTAGCAGCATAATGTGGAGACCGTCAGATGGGGACAGTCAGTCTTTTCCTTCAGGGATGCAGGTCAGGGGAGGCTACCCATGCTCCAGTAGATGGTTCCACATGTATGCAACGACAGACAGTGCTATACGGACTCAGTGATTACTAAAGAAAGAAAGAGAAACACACACACACACACACACACACACACACAGAGAGAGAGAGAGAGAGAGAGAGAGAGAGAGAGAGAGAGAGAGAGAGAATGGCATGGCGTTGTTAGGGAAAAGTGGTCTGGGAGATAAAGGAGATATTAGAGATGACAGAACTGGGAGTGGTGGATGTGATCTCAACACATTATAAGCATGTATGATTCCTAACAAAATTATTTAGGAAATTAAAATGTCTATCAAGGGAAAGTAGCTAATGGCTTAGTGCCAGTCCATAGCCTAGATTGTAAGAGTTTGTCTTTGCTATTTATAGGAAAAAGCAAATATTAGAGTTCTCAAATAATTATATATTATAAATTCATTACATTATTATTTAGCTACAATATTTACATTATAATAAATGAAGTTTCACAGATGTGGTTTGAATAAATTCCATAGACACATGTATTTGAATACTGGTTGTCAATTGGTGTCACCCTTTGGGGGATGTTATACAGCCTTAATCAGGTGTGACTTTGCTGGAGGAAACATGTCACTTGTGTCAGGATTTGAGAATTTATAGCCTCACCACATCCCCAGTTCACTCTCTATGCTTTGTGTTGGTGATTAAAGATATAATGCCTCAGCTTCTTGCTCTGGTGACCTGCTGTGTTTCTTCTCCTACTTCTGTGAAGATTCCTCTGGAATCATAAGCCCAAGAAAAGTTCTCCCTTCAAGAAATTACTTTTGATCATGGTATTTTTTCACAGCAACAGAAAAGCAACTAATACAGCATGTAATTCTCAACCTTTTTGTTTTATGTGATTAGGAAAACTAAATATTGTTAAAGATTGATAGAAATCATGAATGATATAAATGTTTTGATTAGATAAAAAATAAACATTTTAAAGATGACTTTAGAGTGAAGTGACTCTACAGAAATGGCCTGATGGTTTGCTACATGATCCTGAGCTTGAAAGAAACTCTGCAGAAAACATGGATATGATTTTGGCAAGAACCAAAGGCTTCCATGTTGGGGCTTCTGCGTCGGTGCTATCAACCACTTACTGACATCCAGAGGAATTAACAAATGCCAAAATTTGCATACCTAGAATAATCTTGATAGAACAGTATAGAAAGTCCAGAGTAAAAAATAAGTCCTACATGGCAAGGAGTGTTATGTCATAATACCTCTTGTTGAATATGTGACCCATTGACTGTAACATGCACTATCTAACTTAATCCATTCATCTATGAGAAATTTTTCCTACGGGAAAATATTTTATGTCCAATGATATATCTGGTGATACATATTTCTGTTTTGCAACAATTTAACATTTGGGGCTGGAGAGATGGCTCAGTGCTTAAGAGCACTTTTTGCTCTTTCAGAGGACTCAAGTTTGAGTCTCAGAACCTGTTTGGCATAACCATTTATAAATCTAGTCTCAGTGGATCTGACACTCACTTATGGCCTCCTCAGGCACATCCTACAAATGGTGCACAGACATTCATGCAAAACACTCATGAATAATAAAAATAAAATAAAAATAAAAGGAAAAGGAAAAAAATAATTTAACATAAACCCTAAACCAAGAGCAAAACTGCCCCTTTGTTTCACTCATTCATTCATTCATTCATTCATTCATTCATTCATTCATTCATTGAGACAGTGTCTCAATTTCCAGTTTGCCTGGCCTGGAACTCACTATGTAGTCATAGAGATCCATCAGGCTCTGCCACATAAGTGCTGGTATTAAAGGAATGCACCATCATGCCAAGGCTGTTCCCTCTTCATTTGAATGAATGTTGCCTTCAATCACAGTAAGGCACATTCAAGCAGGAATATTTAAAATGGCCACATAGAATATTCCTGTTGGACCCATACCTGCCCTTTCTAGTTATTTTTTGAAGAAGAAGAAGAGGAAGAGGACTCTTTTTTATTTAAAACGATCTTTTCATTTTACATACCAATTCCAGTTCCACCTCCCTCCCCTCTTGTTGCCTACCTTCCCTCCACCCCACCCCCATCCACTCCTCAGAGATGGTGAGGCCTCCCATGGGGAGTCAACATAGCTATCATATCATACTGAGGCAGGACCAAGACCCTCCTCCATGTATCTAGGCTGAACAAGGTATCCCTCCATAGACATTGGGCTCCAAAAAGCCAGTTCATGTACTAGGTATAAATCATGATCCCACTGCCAGTGGCCCCACAGACTGTCCAAGCCACACAACTTTCACCCTCATTCAGAGGACCTAGCTAGGGCCTATGCAGGTTCTCCAGCTGTCAGTACAGAGTCAGTGAGCTTCCACTAGCTCGGGTCAGCTGTTTCTGTGGGTTTCCCCATCATGGTCTTGACCCCTTTGCTCATATTATTGCTCCTTCCTTTCTTCAGCTGGACTCCTGGACCAGTGCTTAGCTGTGGACCTCTTCATCGGCCTCCCATCAGTTACTGGATGAAGGCTCTATGATGACAATTAAGGCAGTCGCCAATCTGATTACAGGGAAGACCAGTTCAGGCACCCTAGGAGAGGACTCTTATCTAAGATCCCTACACAGTAAAACTAAATTCTCAAGCCCACAAATCAGAAATAGGATTGCTTTAGTAACAGTTATTATAAATAGAAGTCTAAGATTTAAGAGGTAAGATTGTGTTTCTTGGAGTTCATTAGTTGTGACCTATAAGCCAACTTTCTGAAACAGAGAGAAATTGTCTACACCTGTATTCTCCAACCCACTCAGGAGTCCTACTGTTAGAACTTCATTTCTCTATTGGAAGATCCCTTAAAGGAACCACTGGTTGGGATTTAAGGGAAGAGATGACTCTTTGGCATATTTGGAGGGTGCACATAAAAACCTTCAGGGTAAAAATATGGCAGTAGTATGCAATTTTCCATAACAGCAATTATTTGCTACCTGCTTACAAATAACTATAGGTGATGTTCTAAATGCCTTGTATGAACTCTCTTCTTTAAACCCCATCGTTATCCTATGTTATAACCATTAATGTTAAACCCACTGTACAGACTTCAGGTGGGATTTTGAAATTGAAAGACACCATAGCATGGCTTCAGAAACAGGATATATGACTATAGCTGTACTCAGTCATTCATTTTCTTTGCCTCTTCACCCACAATTATTTTTCTTTTCTTGCACTTTAATTGTGTCTGAAGAAACACTGTCTGAAGTTATCCTTCAGAGAGTGTTCTTCTTGTCAGTTAGGTATATCAAATCATGTGTTCACATTTCTCTCTGGGCACAAAAGCAATGAGAATTTTCACCTCTGCTTCTCCCAACTCATTACCCATGTCACTAACAATAGACAAAATGACCTTTCAATCTATGAGTTTCTCAGGGTTTCTTTTTGTCTGAGATTCTGCCTTTTTTCCAAATATTTTATCAAGAATGCAATATTAAAATCCCATTGTTTAAAGGATGCTCTTTATTAGGAAGTTTGTAATAACCCTTCTGAATTAGTTTATCAATGACCTAGTGAGGCATAAATAGTAATGAATAACTTTCTACTAAGCTGAGCTAGCCACAGGCTTCTTATAGCATTAATTCTGTTTGCTTTTGTTCTTTCAAAGGAGGTCTTAAAACTGTTCCAGAACCCTAGGCATCATATCCTGAGTGCTCCGTTTCTTGAAACACACCATGCAGTTATGAATCTCTTCTCAAAGGAAGTGTTTCTCCTTTAGTGGAGAACAGTTGCAGTCAATGACAACAATGCAAAAGACATTTGCTTTTTTAAAAAAGAAATATTTCTTTGATCCACCTGAAGATTTTTTGGCAGTGGATACATATTTATGCTAGGAGGAAAAGCAAACAAGGTTAATAGACAACTCAGAAAATCAGAGAAAAGAAAATCACACAGGGATGAGCTCAGAGACCACACATCTGCTCATCAAACATTAACTCAAACACAGAAAAAGAGCAAAGATTATTTTTAAACCTGTATTTAATAATAGTGGTTCTTTTACCATCATTTTTCTTTTGTAAAATAGTGTGGATTTTGTATTTTTAAAGATTACAAAAATAAATTATGCATCTCTGTGTGTCTGTGTGAGAGTGTAGACATAAGAGCAGAGGCATGACGAGAGCTTCAGGATCCCATGGCCTTGGTTGGAGTTACCAGAGTTGTGAACCATCCAGTATGGGGGATGAGATTTGCACTTAAGTCCTCTGCAAGGTTTGTAAGTGCTCTTAACCTTTGAACCATCTCTTAAGCCCAAATCATGTGCATTTTAAAAACTGGATTGTAGCAATTAACTCATAGCATCAATTCTCTCTTCAGTTTAATAAGCTGTGTTTCTCAGTTATTTCCAGTTTGATATTGTTAAAAAGCTTGCTCCATTTTGCATGCTGGTTTTTCCTTCTACACATCAATTTACACTGTTAAAAATAGTTGTCAAATCAGAGGCGCCACCTTGGAAATTCCCTCCAGCAGCTGACAAAAGCATGTTTTCACCAACAATTTAACAAGGCCAACACCTGGCACACAGATTTTGCATTTGAGTTAACACAAATAAAATGCTATTATTATTGACCAAGGTTTTCAGCAAAATACATAGAAAATAACTCTAAAAATACCTCATAACTGAACATGTCTAAATTTCATTTTAGTTATTTCTAATATTACAATTTATCTAGAATGACATAGATTAATAGTGAGTGACAGTGTGCCAGTCTAGGTCAATCCTAATAATAAAAGTATTTTTCAAATGTTTAGTAAGGAATAATCAGAAATTATTGAGTCAAACCTCAGAATTATAGTGTATTAAATACTTAAAGCTCAAACGAGCTTTAAATTTCTGCTCAATAGCAATTTTCAAGAGATTATTGGTGAAATGGTTAATCTGTTCACTTCTTCAGTTATAAAACTGAGATTATAACTGGCCTAATCTCATGGCATCATTGCATTGTTTTGATGTAGTAACTTTCCTTGAATTAAAACATTGTCTGCAGGATGGAGGAGAGAGCCCAATGAAGACACAATGGATCATACAACTTATAGAGAACTGCAGCTTAGAAGATTCACAAGGCTCACCCCCAAGGCTATTAGAAGAAGCAAATAATTGCAAGGGAGAAGAGAGGAGACAGAGGTGCCTGTAGAAGACCCTGTGATGAGCTCAGTTGCCTGGAGGAGACTCTCAAACATGTTGAATCACCTACATACTGTGCAGAGAGCTTCAGGGAATGCAGCTTTCATTCAATATTTCCATGATAAAACCCTAGATGGCATGGGACTCACTATGTAAACAAAGCTCGTTTTGGAAAAAAAAGCTCCCTCATTTTATGCTTCTTGAGTGCTAAACACATAACTTCCCACTACCCTACCCAAACTAGGTTTCATAATCACACTACAAATGGAGATAAAATTAGTACTATTGTCCCTAAATAAGATGTACATCTGGGCCGGGCGTTGGTGGCATATGCCTTTAATCACAGCACTCCGGAGGCAGAGGCAGGCGAATCTCTGTGAGTTCGAGGCCAGCCTGCTCTCCAGAGTGAGTACCAGGATAGGCTCCAAAGATACACAGAGAAACCCTGTCTCAAAAAAAAAATACAAAAAAAGATGTACATCTGGGTATGTTGGAATTTGCCTATAATCCCAAGATTTTGGATGTAGAAGAAGGAAGGACAGAATTTCAGGATCATCCTTAGTAATATGAGTTTAAAACCATCCTAGGCTCTAGAAAATCCTGTATGAAAAATAAAATACCAATAGAAAAACAAACAAGGGATTTTAAGCAAATAAGCAGGAAAAGAATGAAAAAAATTACAAAATTTTTGCTTCTGTGAAGATAGGTATGAATTTACTTACAATGTATAGAAAATGAGTACATAGTGCTTAAAACCAAAGATAAGAACTTGGAAGTAAATTAGTGGAGGAAGTAAGAAAAAAAATTAAAAAAGAAAGAAAGTAAATAGTTCTTGTGAAGGTAGAAATAGCAGTATCTAAAATACAAAGTATATAAAATCCACAATAAATAATTGATCACAGGGAAATAGTGTAATATAATTCAAAGGATAATGAACAATCATGCCATCTATTCACTAGAGGAATAAAATTACTGGCTAAATTTTGTCAGAAATTTATAATATAACATACCAGTAAAATATGAATAGAAGAAGTGCCTCCAGAGCATAAAAGGCATTGATGAAAATTCTGTATCTAATATCATGATTAACTGATGGAATATTAAATAGACTCACACATGTGTAATATCTGAATTAAATTCTATTTCATGGATATGGATTGTCTAGTGATTGAAATAAGAGAAAAATAAGTGAACAAAAGTAATAAGATTGAAATGGAGAATTAACACATATTATAAATGTCGTGATGTATCTGTCAGAAATCTTCAGGGCTATAAAACCAACAGAACTAAACAGTGAGTACAGCACTGTTAAGTAGAAAAGAAATGATTTATCTCTACTTCAAGACTGAAGATCACAAGTAATACGTCTTCTTTCATGATTGCCATTTGAACCACAATCTACAGATTTGATGCTATCTTGATCAACATTCCAGTGCAATTCTTTATAGATTGAAAAAATTGAATTTTATATGGAAATACAAAGTACCCAGGGTGGCTGAAATAATTATGATCAAGACAACTGGTAGATGTATCATGGTCCCAGATTTCAAACTATACTACAGAACTATGGTGTGTGCATGCAAATCCATATTCCTACAGCCACCTGGTTTTTGACAAAGAAGACAATAATACACATTGGCAAAAAAAGCATCTTTAACAGATGTTGCTTACTAAACTGAATAGCTACATGTAGAAGACTGAAACCCAATCTTCATTCCCACCCTACACAAAACTTAACTCCAAATAGAACGAGGACTCTGCATAAATGCTGATTTCCTGGCTCTAACAGATGAGAAAGTAGGGAATAGGCTTGAACTCACTGGCACAAGAAATAATGTTTTGAACAGGATTCAGATAGTACAGAACATGGCCTCATGAACCTAAAAAGTTTCTATACAGAAAAAAAGTCATCACTGGAGTAAAGAGGAAGCCTACAAAATGGGAAATGTATTTTGTATTTTTACCACTGTCATGAGACAGAATGTAGCTTTCAGATGTAAAACCCTGGAAATGCCTTGACCAGGTAATTCACAAGACATGTTATAACTGAAGTGTCTATCTCAGATGCTCATAAATTCCTTATACAATGAAAATATGTGATAATTAGTATTTGTTGTTTAATGCCACTGATTTCAGAGGTAATTTTTTGCAAAGCAGTAAAGAACTATTGACTTTTGGTACCAACCAGAATTATCCTAACAAGAATGCAATATAGGAATGACTTTGGAACAAAGCAGTAGAGTTTGAAGATATTAATAAACCGTTATACATTCTTCATAGATCTAAACACTAGAGAGGCTATCAGTGAGGAATTAAAGAGAATAAAGAAAAATATTATTGGTCACTAGAGGACAGTTGCTAAGTATGGTAGAAAGCTTATTAAGACCATCAGTAACAATGGGTAGAAGACAGAAAGTGTTGTTCATCAGTCAGATATTCTAGCTTACAATACATCTATTTACCAGGATGGATTATATGTCTCTACATAAAATTCATGATTTCGTATAGTTTCTTGGATTCTCTAGGATCCTTAATCATCAAATAACAGCATGACTTCACTGAAAAAAAATTCAGTAACTGTAAGTGTATAATAGCAAATCTGTCAAAGTCTTCAAAATACCAGTCTTCAAATATTAAATACGTATGTATATAATGTGAAGCAAGCTTTTACTTAATAGAATACACAGGCAATACTTATTCTAGACGTGTTTTATTTAAAAAGAGAAATAATAAAAATAGTAAGAGGCAGATTAAAGGCACTCAGATTGTCACTATTTTTATCTCTGTGCATTTAAAGTACTATTGTAATATACTACACAAAGAGATAAAAAATGAATCTTTATCCTTTATTAAACTAAAAAGAACAATTATACAATAATCACATTTTATGGCAAATATTTTACACTAATTCAGTTATATATAACAATTAACAACTGTATAAACTCTAATTTGTCATATTTATTTTGTTCCCAGTTAAAAAAAATCTTTTTATTCTCACTTGGAAAATAAATGTCATAGAATCATTTTTTGTGGTAAGATATTATAGTGATTTGAAGAAATATGAATGTTTCATTATATTTTAATTATAGTGTGGAATTTGAGTGGAATAATATTCATATAAGCTTTTATCACTTTTACTTCTAATCATGCTGGAGTGAGAGGTCACTGAGTTTGACTTGCAGATAAGTTTAGAAATGTATCACACAGGGAATAATTTAAGGAAAGGTCAAGGTCAAGACTTTAGAAATTAGAATATACTTGGGTTTTCTATCATCTAAACTTAATAACGGAATTAAGAGTCAAGACCATTCCCAGATAGTATGTAAGGAATATAATCTATCCCTATACTTGAATACACTTTGCATTTGTTGGAGGAATAATATTCATTGTCACACAAAGACCTGATACTCTGAGATTGAGATTGAAGATTAAATTGACTTTGAGGTAGTTTCAAAGATAGCATTTTTACATTAACCATTCTTCTAGTATTCTGAATGCAGATATGTGGGTTGTTTGTAGCCAGTTTGGCATAAATGACTTCTTTTTGCTTTTCTATTATCTGGTAAACTGAAAATAGAAGAGAAGTGTAAACAGAATGATAAGGATCTTTGCTCTTTGCTCTGAGTGAACTTCTGGAGTTGGGTTCCTTCATTTCACTGGATTTCAGTTCTGAGATACTGCTCTGTGCTCTTCAGTTTACAGCAACATCCCTAACCTATGGCTGCTAGATTTGAATAGCATATCTTCCTTATCTTGCTTTAAGACTCTCTGATTTGTCTCAAGGCTTTGTCCAATACACCCTGGGGATACAAAATTATCTTCAGTTTTCCCTTAAAAACCATTGTTCATGAAGCAGGACTGTCTCCTTTCCTCAAAGGCACAACAAAGATAACTAAAGTTTTCAATGCTGGACTCTAAAGAGTTCATTGAATTCTAATTTGAAGCAGTTCCCTTATACTTGTGATCATGATTAGTAACAAGATGGGAAAAATCCCTTTTGAGACTACAACAATTCAATGAATACACTTGGAACATAGAAATTGAAGTGGATATGACTTGAATTGGAACATAATGTGAACTTCTGCATGGGGACTGTCTTGGTCAGGGTTCTACTGCTGTTAAGAGCCACTATGACTATAGCAACTCTTATAAACAAAAGCATTTCACTGGGGCTTGCTTACACTTTCAGAGGTTTAGTCCATTATCAGCATGGTGGGAAGTGAAAGACCCCTGCCCCTTAGTCCTTTCTTTCTCAAGTTTGCCTCCTCCTCCGGTCGGCAGCTTCCCGGATCCCCACCCCCGCCGGCCTCCACTTCCCCCGCCGCCGCACGCCCGGCCCGAGGGCGAGCACCAGGTGGGCCGGCCCGGGGCCCTGCCCCTGCCCCCACACCCCCACCTGATGGGGAACACTCCGTCCCAAGGTCAGCTATCTGGACGCGGAGGGAATTGAATCTGTTGTACCAGACACCAGACCTTGAGAATATGCTGATCTGGAATGGCTCTGTGTCTCATTTGAACCATCCAATAGAAATAATTCTGTATTTCGCCTCATTTGAAAGACTCTGTGTTTCACCTCATTTGAATGACTCTATACTTCGCCTCATTTGAATAACCCTGTATAGTGCCTCATTTACATTGACCAATGGGAATAGCTCTGTACAATGCCTCATTAGAATTATCCAATAGAATCCCTGCTTCTAGCTTGCGCCTTTTTCCCTATATAAGGACCCCTTTCCCTTGGCTCGGCGCGCTTGGCTTCACAGAAGCTAAGTCGTCCCGTGTACCCGTGTATCCAATAAAGCCTCTTGCTATTTGCATCCAAGTTCGTGGTCTCACTGATTCCTGGGTACGGGTCTCCTTCTACGAAAGTACCTCTTCGGGGGTCTTTCAGGAAGCATGGTGGCAAGCAGGCAGATATAATCCTGGTGAGGAGATGACAGTTCTATATCTGAATCTGAAGGCAGCAGGAAGAGAGACTGCCACTAGACTGGCTTGGGTTTTTGAAATCTCAAAATCTACCCCTAGTGACACACTTCCTCCAACAAGATCACGCCTACTTCAACAAGACCACACCTCTTTTTTATTTTTATTTATTTATTTTTTAATTTAAATTAGAAACAAGCTTGTCTTACATGTCAAACCCAGTTCCCCTTCCTCTCCTGCCCCACACTGACCCCCTATCCCAGGCCCTTTCAGCTACCCAGTGAGCATTTGTCATATCATTTGGAACAGGGCATAGGCCCTCCCCTGTGTGTCTGGACTGAGAGAGTATCCCTTTATGTGGAATGGGCTCACAAAGTCCATTCGTATACTAGAGACAAATACTGATCCACTACCAGAGGCCCCATAGATTGCCCAGGCCTCCTAATTGACAACCACGTTCAGGGGGTCTGGGTTGGTCCTGTGCTGGTTTCCCAGCTATCAGTTTGGGGTTCATGAGCTCCCCATTGTTCAGGTCAGCTGTTTCTGTGGGTTTCACCAGCCTGGTCTTGACACCTTTGCTCATCACTCCTCCCCCTCTGCAACTGGATTTCTGGAGTTCAGCTCAGTGTTTAGTTGTGGGTGTCTGCTTCTTCTTCCATCAGCTGCTGGATGAAGGCTCTAGGATGGCATATAAGATAGACATCAATCTCATTATCAGGGAAGGGCATTTAAGGTAGCCTCTCTGCTGTTGCTTAGATTGTTAGCTAGGGTCATCCTTGTAGACCTCTGAACATTTCCTTAGTGCCAGATTTCTCTTTAAACCTATAATGACTCCCTCTCTTAAGGTATCTCTTTTCTTTCTCTCCTCTATTCTTCCTCTGACTCAATCTTCCTGCTCCTTCATAAGACCACACCTCTTAATAGAGCCACTTCCTGGTGACCAAGAATTCAGATCTATGAGTCTATGTGAGCCATTCTTTTTCAATTCACCACAGAAATAATAGATTACTGAATTTTTACATTGCGCCTATATCTTTGTAAGCCCCTTGTCTATATTTGGAATGATGATGGCAGTACATGGCAAGGACTTCAGTTAGCACTACAGACTGAAATTTTTGGGGCTTGTGAATGGTGTATTCTATCTATTTCATCATCTTGTCAGGACTGTCACCATCCTTTTGTTCATATTTTTTAATGTTACTGTCAACTAATACTAATCAGCAATGATGCCCTTTTTCTTTGATCCATTCTTACAATTCTCATCAGAGCACTCTAAGAAATGTGTGTCATACATCTACAAAAAAGATAAATTGTGGTAATTTCAGGTGCCAAAGATAAATTATATAATATCCAATATGCACATTTTTAAACTAGACTATTTATAGAAGGTGAGTTGGCTCAGTGGATAAAGGCACTTGCTACTAAAGCTGGGCCTGAGTTTGAAGCTGAAATTCACACCATAGAAGGAAAGAACCCAGTCTTGCTAATTGTCCTCTGACATTTATAATTTTCATTCTGCAAAAGCACTTCCTAGCTCCCACCTAAGAAACGGAATCCAATTTACGCACAATGAAACTTTGAGGTATTCTATGTCGTTTCTTTATTATATTAACTACATCTTGATTATTTTTGTATTTGTTTATTGATTGGATGTTTATCTGCAAAAATTCCTGAAGGCAGGAACATGCTGTGAATGAATATCTATAATTTGCTATATAACCAGTATTGAGTGGATTTCACTAAGTCAAAATACTGAACCTTTCTGATTTAAGGAAATGATCCATTCTAATGCATCACAAGTCTAAATGGAAATAATGTAATCTTCATCTTGTGATTCATAAGTATTTTCTGCCTAAGGAACTAAAGAAATCTGAGTTCTAGGGTGGGTAGGACTGCTTGGAGACTAGTTAAATGTGGTTCAGTGGAAAAGAATAGGCAACCAATTTGCTTTCAAACAATATTTCAAGAGCAGAGAATAGATAGCATTCTGGTATAACATGGTATCTCCCTCACATGACAATGTCATCTGGCACTGCCCTCACTCACTTAAATATTAATGATCCAAAGAGAAAAACAACAAATGAAACCAAAAGAGTTAACAAATTTTAAAATGCATGCTATTATGACATGAAATAAAACTAAGCATGAAAAAAATTACGGTGAAACAGTAAGAACGCAGATAACTCTGCTTTGGAAGTAGGTACCACATGAACAACCCCAGTAGTTGGTAGAGCATTTTTGTCTTCTCCTGGGATGCTGTGTGCTTTGGCCCACATTATGTGCCAGAGGACATGGTAGGGATACGTTTGACATGCACTGCTATGACTTGGCACAGATCAACTTGTGCCCGTGGTGTTCCAGCCAATGACTTGGCAGTAGCGATGACAGAAACTTCAGGCCAAGCAGGAAGAGTTGTGAAGATTCTTTGAGGAAAATTCAGCTGGGGAAAAGCAGGAAGACTGAAGAAAAGATACTATATTCCATGGAGTTGCCACAAATACACTCACATGCGTGTGCCACCCAGACTTCGCCAGCCTATCTAGGGCACAGCTGAATTGAGAACCTAAGAAAAATGCATGCCTCTCATTTGCTTACTTTTTAGTTATCAATAAACTTAATAAAAATTGCATTAAAAGTTAGTAAAACCATAGCTAGGAAACCAGCATAGGACTGATCCAGACCCCAAGAACATGGGTGTTAGTGAGGAGGCCTCAGAAATCTATGGGGCCTCTTGTAGTAGATCAGTATTTGTCCCTAGTATATGAATGAACTTTGGGAGCCCATTCCACATGAAGGTATACTCTCTCAACCTAGACACATGGGGAAGGCCTAGGCCCTGCTCCAAATGTCCAAATGATATAACAGACTTTGAAGTTTCCCCCATGGAAGGCCTCACCCTCCCTGGGGAGCAGAAAGGGGATGAGATAGAGGGTTGGTAGGGGGCAGGGGAGGAGGGGAGGGAGAGGGAATTGGGATTGACATAAAATAAACTTATTTATAATTTAAATTTTAAAAAAGAAAAAAAGGTGAGTAAAACCTTGAGTATCACTTACCACATAGATCAAAATCAAAGCAGTGACTCTAGCTGTGATCCTTTTCAAGATCCAGGTTCAAGAAACATTGAAGAACTTGAAATTTTCCATTTACTGTTTCACATCCTCAATGGTGAATGTATAATTTGTCCTTTGTGGGTGTGGTAGATAGAGTGGTGGCAAGATAGAAAAGATATTTGTAAAATCCACACACTTATAAAATAATCAGCTGAACAAATCATGGTATTTAGATGGTCCTAGTGTGGTGGTCAGTGCTTATTGTCAACAAGACAGAACCTAGAATCATCTAGAAGGTGTAAGTATGCCTGTGGGCCATTATCTTGATTTTGCTAACTGAAGTAGGAAGACATACCCACTGTTTGTGGCACTATTTCCTGTCTGAGATCTTGAATAGTAAGTGGAGAAGGATAACTGTGCAACAGTATGCATTCATGGCCCTCTGCTTTCTTAGCGAGATGTCACTCTCCTGCTCTTTCCTTGGTGTCTTGCCTGCCACCATGAAACAGATCTCTCTGGTAATAAAAGCCAATAAATAAATAGACACCTTTCCCCCTTAAAGACACCTTTATCACAGCAATATAAAAGTAACTTATACATTCAGATAAGGATAGATTCAAAATAACCTCAAATATGGACAACATGTTCAGGATTTTTCATTGAGTTTTGGCAAAGGGAATGTTTGTGTTGGACTTAAACATGAATACCAAGCCAGATAAACAAAAATCTGACAAGACAGAATGCCAGCCTTGAGGATGAAGTAAGAAGAGTCGGGGATCTTCAATTGTTTCTCAATGAGCAGGGGAGAGGAGGAGAAGGAAGCAGAGGAAAGGGGAGGGAAAAGAAAGGGAGAGAAGGGAAGGGAAAGAAGAGGTTTAAAAGTGATTTGGAAGGCAGATATTATTGGGGTTTAGAGTAAAAAGTATAGATTTAAGTCTGAGTGTGGTGAGAAGGTATCAAAGGTGATCACTTCCTAACCTGCTCAACAGTCACATGTGCCTTGGCAAAACATTTAGGACTTTCCATGACCTTGACCACAGCCCAGATGAATAATGAAAACAACTTATGTGTTCATCCAAAACAATGCTACAAGTTTCTCTGGCCTGCACCTGGCAGTGCCATTGTGGTTTCTATGACTGTTACCTTTATAAATGCTGTACTCCTGAACTTTGGAGCTAAGAGTTCTTTGTGGAGAAGTGCCTGATATCAGTTAATTGCTTAAAGGACTCTTATTTGGACTCATTGTATGGCAGGCTGTAACTTTCTTGTCTGCAGTAAGTAAAAGTATTTGAAAAAGAACAAGGAGGGGCACATGGGGTGGAAGAAGGAGTAAAGGTAAGGGAGAAAATATTTAATTATGATCTCAAAAATAAAAAATAATTATGCAAGTGTTGGAGTGATCTATCTCTAAAAGTTGTTCTGTGTGGAAACTGGATTTAAGGTGTTCTGTGTGATATTTACACTTAGACATTTTAAAACTATCTGTAGAGTTTAACACTGAAGAGTTAAGGATATGCAATATTTTCCCTTATGAATATTATTATATTTATTAGTCATATCAAGAGTTTAATGACAATGTTACTGACAGTAATGGCTGCAAAAAGAAAAGTAGTTGTAAGTATAATTTCTAAATTCATAATCAGTCTCATTTATAATGTGATTATAATGTTATAAAGTTCAATCACCACAGAATATTTATAATAATTGTAATTATTGCACCATTCATTTTAACTAAATTTTTGTATTGAAGGCATGTATCAAATCAGCCTTTTGTTATTTTATTATCAATTATTGACAGGATAAAACCATTCTTGACTTCAATAAATCTATACAATTGGAGTTAAGTTCAGGTCCAAGTTTAAGTCAAGACACTTAAGTTTTCAATCTGTCTCTTTATAAATTATGAGATTACCTGGGTGCTTGATTGCTTGAATAATGGAACCTACCAGTAATGAATACTCATATCTGTTATTGCAATGAGAAATAAAGAGGTCAGCGGTTGCTGTATTAGAAATATAATGTATTAGAAATATAATTAGAAATGTTATATAATAAAATATAACATTTTCCATACAAATGAAGCTACTTGAATGAGCACTTATTTTACAGGGAAATTTTTGGTTCTATTCTCCATGTTCATAGAACCAAGCACAGGTGATCGGTCATAGTTGTAGTTCATGACTGTGGTCACTATTTTAGGCATAATGAAAATATTTTAATGTAGTTTTCTGTGAAAAAGCCAAAGGCAGGCATGGAGAGATGACACAGTGGTTTGTCTTTAAAAAGTAAGTAGTTACAGTGATCAAATGACTCCTAATGATACTCTGCTATGCTCATAGATCAGAGAGTGGCCTATTAAGTTATTGTCAGAGGAGCTTCTTTCTGTAGCAGATGGGAACAAATGGAGAGACCCACAGTCAGACAGTATGCAAAGAGAATATCCTCGTTACACATAGCTCTAAATTGGATGTCTTGATCAGATGCCTCCCCTTAAAGCTCAGGGAACCCCACAGAAGAATAGGAAGAAAGAGTATAAGAGCTAGAGGAGATGGAGGGCATCAGGAGAACAGCGCCCTCTTAATCCACTGAGAAAGGTTCAAATGAACTAACAGAGGTTACAGCAGCAAAACAGGGCCTGCATGGGCATATACATATGTATATTTTGTATATATATATATATATATATATATATATATATATATATAATGGCTATCAGCTTAGTGTGTTTTTTGGAAGTATGAGGGTGTGAAAAGTGGATCTTTCATTTTTGTGTCTTCTCTTTGGCTTTTTTTTTTTTTGGCCTTGCCCAACTTTAATGTGATGGTGTGGTGGTTTGAAAGAAAATGGCCACCAGAAGGAGTGGCACTATTAGAAGGTATGACCTTGTTGGAGTCCATATGGCTTTGTTGGAGAAAATATGCTATTTTGGAGGTGGGCTTTAATCTCAGATTCATTTAGTTGTGAATGTTAGAGGCACTTCCTGGGAACACAATCCTACCCTGTGGAAATTGTATGCATGCCCAACTAAGAACAGATAATTTACCATTAATGTCTTGATCGATATTTTGAATATTTTATTTTACAAGTCACACACTAAATTGGATATCACATGTACCAGGCAAGATACATTAGAAATGTACTTTTAATTAGTCGATATGTGTTCTCAGTAGGCATACATCAATAGAATTTAGTTTAAAGAAAGCATACAGCCATGATTTAGGAAATATCAAAAGAACAATTTTAGTCCAACTTGCTAATGGAGTCATATTGAGTATTGAAAAATAAATTATCTTAATTAGGTACTCATTATGCTAATAGCATGATTCATTTCATTAATTTTCAGTAAGTCACTCAGAGATATATAGAAAAATATATAAATACTCAAACCAATGGAAAAGTGATGATCTGTGTTTCCATTACTTACTTCACAGTGTGATCCCTTCAAATCATTCATCCTTTTTTTGTCATACTGGTTTACTTTCAAAGTCCTGAGCTTCAGTGAAATACTGTGCTTTGATCTCTTCTTGTGTGTGCCCCCTGAATAGATGTCATTCATCCTCCTTACCCTCTAAATACTGCCTACTCAAATGAAAATCAAAACCACAGGACCATGATGCCTTGACCACAATGAGGTCACCATGACACCCTAACCATGATACTCTAATTATTATGCCTTGAACACAGTACTCTCACTATGATTCATTGCCATTGTGTCCTAACCACAATGTGTTGACCATGATTTCTTAATATTGATACCTATACCATGACACTTTAAACATGGTTTCCTCACAAAGATGTACTCACCAAGATGCCTGACCTTGACAAACTTACAAAATGCCCTAACCATAAATACTGTGACCAGAATGCCTTTATCATGATACTCTCACCAAAATGTATTCACCATGACACCTGGAGCACAGGAGCCCGAACACAGTTCTCACCAAAATGTTTTCACCACAGTGGATGCTTTGATCATGATTCCTCCACAATGCTGCCCTCTTGACGATATTTCTATAAACATATACATTTATGCCTCTATTCTTTAACAAAAATAGTTATTTATCTTTATGTGTGGGTGTTTGGCCTGCTTGTATGACTATATGCACATTACACGTGTATCTGAAACTCATAGAGGCCACAAGAGTGTATCAGAATACCTGGAACTGGTCCTCTGCACCAGTAGCTAGTGCTCAGCACAGCTGAACAATGTGTCTAGGTCTGTATCTCTATTCTTTATGCATCCTTTGTGTTTCTTCATATTACCTTATTTTGACTAAATACAAGAATTTGTTTTTGCTTTTGCCAAATGGTATATTCACAGCAACAGATAAGTTCAGGCACATATATCAGGCTTATATAATATTTGTTATATCTCTTTTTGGAGTTATTATTACAAAGTCCAAAAACAAAACAATGGTCTAGCCTAAGCTATTGTAGGTATTTGACCATTAATGCTATAAGACAAGTTACAGGTTAAAGAAAGTAGTATTGCATGAAGCCATCTGTTTGTTTGTAATTTATTGCTTATTCGTGTTCATGGTCACTTTCAAATCACATCTGCCAAAATGTTCAACCTTATACTACAAGATGACCTACACATGGATCTGGGGATTTATACCTGTCTACATTAGTTGTTTTTCTTTGTTGTGATCAAACTCCAGATAAAGACATAAAGGAGGAAAGGTTTCACTTGGAGTTTCAAAGAGCTCAGTCTGTGATCTCTTAGATCCATACACCTGGGGACAAAATCATGACAATGGAAGTTTGTGGCAGAGGAGCTTCTGCACCAGCCAGATAGGAAGCACAGAGAATCTGGTTACCTGCTTTCTCTAGGAAGACTTGTTCTTGTAAAATTTCAGGATTGCCCCAAATAGCATTAACAACTGGAGATCAAATGCTCACAATCTGAGCTTGTTGGGAACATCTCATATTCAAATCCCAGCATTACTAATATGCTCTCAATGTCTCCAAATTTCTCAGCCTGCTTCTAATAAGTCGTCCAGATTACAGAAGAAAAAATTCAGCATATTCCATATATTAAACTATTTACTTTGTGATAGTAGCTGAGTAAAAACACACATTTTCTATCGAATCTTCTAACCTCCTGTGTTTTCTAATACTTCTTTGTTTCTCTTCAGCTTATGAATCACTTCTTATCTCTCCCATTTCCAATGACTATATAGTCTTAGAGCTTGTCACTAAAGGGGACACTAAAATTAAAAGGTTGTCTGTTAGTGTTCAAAACCATACATGAGGTTAGGCTACTTCCGCATCCTGATGTTGACCATGACAATATCTCAATGTTGTAAAAGCAGATGAAGCAGATGAAGCAGGGGTGTGAACAATAGAGTTTCTGGAGTAGCCAGATAACTTTTTTCTTTTTGAAGGTTTTTCCTATTTGACGATTTATTATAACCTTAAAGTATTACATCCAACTTGAAGCCTGTAACTATTTTCTTATTAAAATTAGAACTAGAAACTGGAAATATATTTTATCTAGTGGCTGAGAAAAAAATCACTACACAAATAAAATAGAATTAAGATCATGGTCTGGTTACCAGCCTTTAATATCCACCATAGATATTATTAAGAAAAGTATATATACTTAACCTTGTATCCAATGAGAAATACATCTTTTATTAAACCTCCGTTCATTCCCACCAAGTCTGAATTATCATATCTTTGGATTCAACCAAGAAGATTTTTATAATACTGTGATGGTTAATGTTCATTGCCCATTTGGATAGATTTAGAATCACCATGGAAACATACCTCTATGTGTGCCAGTGAGGATCTTTCAAGAAAGATTAGCGAAGGGGAAAGAAACACCCTGGTTGTGGGTATTCCAATCCCATTGGCTGGGAACCTGGACAAAGTAAAGAGGAGAAATGTGAACTAAGTACCAATGTCCATCGCTGTCAATTCCTGACGGTGGAATCAGTATATCAGCTGTCTCATGCTCTTGCTATCTCCATTTACCCACCTCATGCTCCTTGTTAACAAACCCTATCAACCCTTTTCAGGTTTGTTTTCATAACTAATACAAATACTTAATTGCAAATGTTTAAGACTCTACATGCATCCATTATATAATTCCTTCATAGAAAAAGACAGGGATACTCCCTCAGCCTAGACACACGGGGGAGGGCCTAGACCCTATCCCAAAGGATATGAGAGGCTCTGAAGACCCCCAATGGAAGATTTCACTCTCCCTGGGGAAGAGAAATGCTATGGAATAGACAAGGTGTTAGTGGGGGTAGGGGAAGGAGAGGGAGAGGAAACTGGGATTGACATGTAAAACAATCTTCTTTCTAATTTAAATTAAAAATGCAGGAAAAAATAAGAGAAAAAAATAAAAATTGGTTTCCTATTGATAAAAGCACAGACATAGATGAAACTCTATTTGCATTTTATTGGACATGATCATTTTCAGTACTTTGTTTAGCACATCTATTTGATTCTCAGAAAATACTGTATTAAATACTTATATCCTCATTTTATACATGATAGAATAAGGCACTAGGGAAATGAGAGGTTCAATATTTTGTCCCAAATCAAAGGGCTATTGGATGAAATATAAAGTATTCAAACTTCCTGATCCCTACATCAATGCTTCCAACTACTCAAGCGAATGTCCTCCCCTGAAAAGTCTGCTGTCCATGACTGTTTCTGGCCTGGTCAGTCTATCATCTTTACTAGTGTCTTATTTTGAGGATACATTTTATGAATTTTAAGGATTTATTTACGGTTTCTATTGTTGTAATGAGACACCATGACTACAGCAACTCTTACAAAGAAAAACCATTTAATTGGGGTTATTTACTATCATTGTGGCACCACATGGTGGCATGTAGGCAGACATGGTACTGGAGATGTAGCTGAGAGTCCTACATCTTGACTCAAAGGCAAAAGGAAGTTTTCTGTTTCATTGGTTGTAGCTTGACTATAGGAGACCTCAAAGCTCACACTGCCCCCCAGAGTGATACACTTCCTCCAATAAGGCCATACCTACTCCAACAACACCACACCTCCTAATAGTGCCACTCCATTTGGGGGCCATTTTCTTTCAAACCATGGAAGGACCCAGCAGATCCTCATCTATGTAATGCTTACACTGTACTTGAGTTTAAGTGTCAATTATATTTAACTGAACCACCTCAGAATATCCTTCTCCAGAAATGTTGGACGCCTATTTCCAGGCAGGTTCAATGAGGTCATGCAATGAAGAAACTGTGACCACCTGTTTCAAACAAGTAGCTCTGGATAGCTTGGGCTGTTTATATTTATATAATTTCAGTGGTTTACATGAACAGTTTTACAACCAAATTTGTTTCCTTAAATCTCTAAACGTGGTTACAATAATTGCCAGTTTGTTCCTTTGCTTCTTTCTCCTACTGTCCCCCAACTTTCCTCCCTGTAACCATTACCTATTTGATCCATAGCTGTAATGTTAGAAACATAAACAGTGTTACAAGCCACAAAGAAGTTTTCTAACTAGGCACACCTACAGATAGGACAATGTGCTGTTACAGTGTCATGCAGAGTGAAAGATTGTAGGAGAAGCTGTTAGCCAGCCCACCCAAGCTGCAGTTACCATGCCCAAACCAGCCTGTATGAGCATTAGGCAGGTATGCACTCCTTAGCCAACCTAAGGCCTGCCTTTACACCCAGAGACTGCCGACACAGAGACACCAATGAGGAAAGGACAAAGCATGAGAGTCAGCGCCTGAGCCAATGGGATCTTGGGAGGAGGTATATAGGCCAGCCTGATTTCTGCAATAAATGACTCAGCTTTTGCTACTCAACTGACTCCCAGACCCTGCTCTTTCTTGCTTCCTCCCCCAAGGGGTGTCTTGCAGAGTCACCCCCAATAAGACATAGTTTTGTCTCTAGTGGTTAATATTTATATCTGGTAAGATCTGAGTTCTCACAATCAACTCATTAGCCAAAGCTGAATCAATTCATTCTACTTTCTGTACTACCCCATCTCCTCTGGTGCTATGCCAAATTTTCTCCTTTTATTCTATAAGCAATATGTCTTAGAAACTTGCTCTTAACAGTTGGCACTGTTTATTCCTTGTCTCATGTCCTTCTCCTCTTAAATTCCTACAGTAATAGTACAGCTATTAGAAATGAGGGCACTGTGGGTTTCTATGATTCTGCTTCATTCCCTGTTCCTAGATTGTTGCCATTAACTCTTGATGTCATCTATTTATTAGCATTTCTCCTAGACTCTTGCAGTTAAAATCATTCTCTCCACAACAGTTATGCAAATACATAATGTTAAACTTTGAGTTCTGTGACTCTTTCAGGCTGGTCACAAGGTACATTGGAAAGGCAACATCCTGTTCTTGAGAAGCCTGAATTCACTGTCACACTTGAAACATCAAAGGCTCTAGGGGATGAATCAGGTCCACTCTATATTTTTAACAACAGCCCCTCTGACTCACTCTGAGGAGAGTCACTGGGGGAAGTTTTCCTTTTGTAATAGCTATTTTATCTGAGTATGGCTAGCATAGTAAAAGCAAAGAGAGCAGGTAACACATATGCTTCCAGGGTCATGCCCAGAATTATTTAGTGATGTGTCCACAGGCTTTGCCAGACAAGTCAGGGCCTCTCCAGGGCCTTGCCACAAGGAGAGCTGGTTGGTGCTATTCTCAGGCCTTGTCCCCTAAAGAAGTCACACGGCACCTGCCACAGAAACACACTAAAGTAGTTTACAGTACTCAGGTAGCTTCTATCCTGCAGTGTTGTCTTTGCATGTAGTCAGCTTAATTAAATAAGAGCTCTTTCCCTACATGCCTTCTCTCCAGTGCTTCTTGAGCAGTGCTGGCCCCATGGAATTTTGGGGGGAGTTTTAGAGGGAAGACATAAAGTAGCAGTCATGTTCCTTGGAAACTGATATAGAGGCAGAAGCTACTGAATCTCACATGCTATCTTAGACTTTATAACCCACTTGTTGGCATGAAGAAGCAGCTGACTGTCACCAAGGTAAAATCCTATCAAGTTACTATCAGCTCTTTGATTCCTAGGCCATTGTATATTTAGAAACTCAATGAAGAATGTCAACTTTTCCTGGAAGTCAGGCTATCACTGCACCAAATGCTGGGTGGCAGTGAGAAGCCACAGACCTTGACCCACACCTATCTTTCCTTTCCCACTGTCTACCTGTAGACTTGTCATGGTATCTCCATTATCGTGAGAAAATATCATGACCAAAAGCAATGAGGGAGGAAGGGATTATCAACTTATACCTTTGGGTGACAGTGCATCATTGAGAGAAGTCAGGGCAAGAACTAAAGATAAGAACCTGGAGTCAGAAACTGATATATAAACCATGGGGGAGTGCCACTAACTGGCATACCCCTCATGGCTTGCTTGGCCTGCTTCTTATAGCTTCTGGAGTACCAGCCCAGGGTTTGACACTACATACAGTGAACTATGTCTTCCCACATCAACAATGAATCAAGTAAGTGCACCATAGACTTTCATGCAAGCCAGTCTGGTGGGGGTATTTCCTTAAATAAATTTCTTTCTTCTCAAACAGTTATGGCTTGTGTCAAGCTCACATAAAACTAGCCAGCACAGGACTTAAAACCAAGCTTCTAAAGGAGAAACAGCAAACATATCTAAAGTTGTTGAATGAGGTCTGATTGTCCAGAAATTCAGAATCAGTGTCCATGTGCTCAGACAAATTCTGAGAGCTGAGTGTCAGAGAGCCACACACACCCACTGTAATTATCAGTCCAAGTCCAAGAGCCTGAGAACCCAGGAGATCAGTGTTACAAGTCCTGGTTTCCTAAAGTCAGAAAACCTACAGGACTCATGTCTAAGTGACTCAGAAGATGGCACTCTGCTTAGAGTAAGGAAGAGGGTCCACAGAAAATGGCTCACATGTATTGTAGTGAGAACAGAGGCTAGGATTAAAAAGAAAAGTTATGTGGGGGATAAGAGGATGAGAGAGAGAGGGAACTGGGATTGATATATAAAATAAGATTGTTTCTCATTTAAATTTTAAAAAGTTTAAAAAAAGGTTATGGCAAGATCTATAACATACACTAGGAAGATGAATAAATCAGTGTGTAGTTGGATATGATAGCTGAGCTGACAGATTAGAAGGCAGTCAGGGAACTAAGCTGGTGATGCTAGGCCAGGTTGCCCTGTCTGAAGTCCTAGAGTGACATGTGAGGTATTTCTGTCCTTAATTTATTCTTCCTTTTAATTTAGATAATTGTTACACAGTGAATTCTAAGTGAGGATGGCTGATAACAAGAAGCTTCATCCTGGAGACAACCTCGGTGCATTAGTAGACAAAGAGCTAAATTTGAGATAGCCGTGAGAGGCTGGCATAGAGTTCATCCTCTTCCATGATAAGGCTACAAACTGATCATGTACATGAATGAAAAAGGAAAAAAACACTTGTTATAACAGTATCTCTGGCATCTGCAAGGTCAGAATGTGGTAAGCATGGCCAAGTGACTAAAGACTGCTAGCAAAGCTGGGCATTGGTGGCACACACCTTTAATCCCAGCACTCCAGAGGCAGAGGCAGGCGGATCTCTGTGAGTTCGTGGCCAGCCTGGTCTCCAGAGCGAGTGTCAGGATAGGCTCCAAAGCTACACAGAGAAACCCTGTCTTGATAAAGCAAAAAAGAAAAAAGAAAAAAAAAGAAAAGAAAATGACTGCTAGCAGAGCGTCAAGGTCAAAGTTGGAACCAGATATGGACAAAATCAGGGATTCAACTATCTTTAACTTGGGCAGCAATAGAACAACACAACACTTGGCTATCTCCCTGGTTGGGCTGTAGGAGTCATTCATAGAGTGTGTGGGTCCTTCGATGATCCATGGATAATGAGCCCAGGGAAGTGATTATTCTCAAAAAAAAAGTACTTTTGGTTTGATCTTGTTTCTGACACTGTAAATCCCCTAAACAAAGAAAACTCAATGGCCTTTTACTTCCCTCTTGGAGTCTCTCCCACTCCCAGGGCTTCCACATCAGTGATTTCTCACTTTCCTTCAGTTTTCACTTCTCTGTAATAATTCTTTTTTAAAAGATTTGTTTAGTTTTCTTTGGTGTGGCTGAGTATTTTGCCTGCATGTATGTATGTGTAACATGTGTCACCTGGTACCCACAGAGAACAGAAGGAGACATCATAGTCCCTGGATCTGAAGTTAGACTTCACTGTCAACTACTATGTGGGTGCTGGCACTCAGTGCTCTCTTCAGACCCTGTAATAATTCTTAAGAAAGCTTCACTCTCCTTCTCATATGGCCATGAGAGTCCACCTCATTAAAGTGACTGAGTCTTTCTGACCAAATGCTGCACTCTGTGGCAATTGAGTGTAACTGGCCCCCGTAAGTTCATAGAGAATGGCACTATTAGGAGATGTGGCTTGGTTGGAGTTGGAGTAGGTGTGACCTTGTTGGGGAAATTTGTCACTGTGGGGCTGGACTTTGAAGACTCCTTTGCTCAAGCTATGCTCAGTGTGACACACAGTCCACTTTCAGTTGCCTGCAGATCAAAATGTAGAACTCTCAGCTCCTTCTCCAGTATAGTCTGCCTGCATGCTGCCATGTCCCGCCCTGATTGCAATGGACTGGGAAACACCCCAATAAAATGCTTTCCTTTATAAAGGTTTGCCAACATGACGTCTCTTCACAGCAATAAAAACCGTAAGACACATGCTTTCTGGTCAAATGCATTCAGTTGGCTTGGTCTTTCAGCACAGTACATTATGGTCTGGTGGTTCAAATGAGAATTGTCCACATCAGCTCTTACTTTTGAATGTCTAGTTCCCAATTTGTGGGCCACTTCAGAAGCATTAGGAAATGTGGCCTTGTTGGAGGAGGTGAGTCATTGGGGATAGGTTTTGAGGTTTCAAAAGCCCCTTTCAGGCCAGTCTCCTATCTGCCTATTGAAAGCAGTTCGGGATGTAAACTCTCAGATACTGTTTTAGTGACCTGTCTTCTCCCATGCTCACTCCCATGATGACCACGGACTAACCCTCTGAATCTATAAGCAAGCCCTTAACTCAATGCTCTCTTTTATAATTATCTTTGGCCATGGTTCTCTTTACAGCCATAGATCAGTTACTAAGACAAGGCTATTAAATACCATATATCTGGTAAGTTACAAACATGTTCCATGTTTTGGAGGCTAAAAAACCCAAGATCCAGGTGCGTCATTTACAGACCCCCATACCATTCATGAAGCTTCACTGAATGCTGTAATTATCACTTAGAAGCCCTTTACTTTTATTCTGCCTTGAAGACCTGGCTTCAAAGTGTGTTTTAAGCAGGACACAAAACCTCACCTTGCAGTAATTATCTTTTCCCAGATGTTCAGGAACTATTTATGTAATTCTTACTAAAAGTTGGATGCTTTGTTTCCTGTCTACTTTGCATCAAATCTGGCTTCCCACGTCAGATCTGAAGCCCAAACTAGTTGGCTAGGCAATCTGCTGCAGGTACTCATTGCTTCTGTGTGGCCTCTTTCTATGAGTAATCTGAACTCCTTTACCTGTGGTCTTGTTGACAATGTGAAACTTAGTGGTTTGAAGCTTTGTACTTTGTAACTGATTACTCCCGACAACCTCTAAATATTTCAAAGGGACAGAGTGGAAATTGAAGTCCTGATGACCTAACATTTTAAGTATTTGAACATCAGAAGCAGTCACCTTCTTACCTTTCAAACAAGGAACTAAAGCTATGCCAGATATACCAGGAAAAAGCTAGTCTTTTCTTGTTAATGGGGAGGAAAGTTGAGGTTGTTGCCATATTTACTGGGCTTTCAACACAGGTATATTCTTGAAACATAAAAAGCAGCCACAGTAGTACTAAATTGTTTATGACTTAGGGTTGATAATCTTAAGTTTACCAATAAATATTCATAATGCTTTTCTCATTTATTTTTTATAAAATGTATCTTAGCTTTCTTTAATAAACTCTTAGACTTTAAGTCAGTTGAAATCTCCGATGCAATTTCCATATAAGTAAATTTACACTATGAATTGACTGTGCTTTCTTTTACATATTTCCAGAAGACACTCAAAAAATATAGCACTTCTGGTATTTCTCATGAACATTTTCAGTGTAATAATCTACAATAGTGTCAATAAAAACCAACGGTAGCAGAAACTCATTGGGAAATCAAAACTGTTTAAAGTTTTTAGAAATGCAAATGTAACTTGCTAACGTCAGAACTTCAGGAATGAGAACCAAAAAGGCCTAAAGACAAAAAATGCCTTAAAATTTCACTCCAGTGGAAGAAAAATGATCTGAAACACTGATGAGAAATAAAAATTTGGAAAAATGTTTTAAGAGAGACTAACACTGTAAGTGATTAAAATTTAAGAAAAATAGGTAATGCAAATTTATGCTGCACCAAAGCTTACAAATAATAATGTATGAAAGAGTACATGAACCTCCTTATTTAAAATATTAATTTATTTAGTGAGATAAATATGAAATAGCACAATTTAATTGCAGCATATATAGTCTACTACCAAGTCTGGTTCTATTTTTACCATCAAAGTAAGAATATAAAAGCTAAAACTACTTTGAGCCTGAGGAGAGAGGTTTGAGGAGACATCCAACTTATGGCACAGTGTTCCAAGGTTTCTCACTCTTGTACATTGTTTAGTTCTGGCTCTCTCTACTTGTTCCCATGTGTTGCACTAGGAAGCTTTTCTGATGATATCTGAGTGAGACAATTATCTACCAGTATAAGACATAGTCATTAGGAATCATTGTTGCTGAATTTCTGTAGCAGAAGAGTAATAGGCTTGCTTTCCTCTAGGTCCATGCCCTGTCTAATCCCAGGCACTTGGCCATCTAAGCAGTGTCAGGTGTGGGTTCCATCTCACAGAGTAGGCTTTAAATATGATCAGATAGTGGTTGGTTACTCTCACAACTTTTGTCCCACCATTGAACCAGCATATCATGTGTGCAGGCCACCATTGTAGATCAAAGGGTTTGTAACTGTTGATGCTTTTCTTTCTCCTCTAGTAGTGTGCAGAGTGCCTTCTAGTGACATGACCGGTTGTCTGTAGGTGTGAAGGTTCCAGGTAGGCACAAGTTCGAATCCTCTGTGTTTGATGAGATGTGCAGGTGTTCTCTTAAGAAATAGGGCCTTACCATTAGTTTGGGGGGAGCAACCAATAGCCTTGGCAATATCCTTGGCTGTCTGAGGGTTTCAATGTGGTCCCTTTAGGAAACAACTCAATTAGAAGTAATCCATTCTTCACCTTGGATGTTTCATTTGTTCGCTGCATTTGGGAAAGGTTGGGTGGGAAAGGATGAGAAAAGCCATTTTCTCCTCTCACTGAAAAAATGCATCAAAAATGATTTTTTGGTGGCTTTAGATGTGAACTTTTCTCGTCTACATCCTTCTTAAAATTATCCTATTTTTCAAGATTACTTAGAATCATTTAAAAAAACTTACAAAGATTGCCTTTAGATGTCTTAGAGGCAGAGAAATCAGGAAATGTAGAGAGAAGCTAGCTAGCTCATTTTCTTTCTTTTCCAAAATTCAGAAGGTGAATTGAAAGTTACCTTCCATTGAATATTCACTTTCAACATCAAGGCCCAGTGACAGAATCTGAAATTGGATTAGTTTGTATTTAATTACACTTAAGTTCTGCAAGGGCTTCAGATCCTTTCAGCAAAAACTTAACGAAAATAGTGTTAGACTAAAGAATTTGGCTAGTTTAAGTTTCATAAATAACTTGCTCATTATTATGAGTTTACAAGACCATAGAATCAGAATGAGTAATTTCTTCATGTACTAGCTCATGTTCACTTCAGAATTTATGGTACTTACAATATGGAGTCAATTCCCCATCACTCATGTGGTAAATAAGCCTCATAGCATTTGCTAGAATTTACTTGCAGGTCTAGGTCAGATACAACAATTGAACAAAAAAGTCACAGCCTTGAATGATGCCTTTTTCAACTTTCAAATTTATTTTTTTGTATCCCATCTTTTTTTATTTAACTTCTTTAATTACAACTCATATTTACATATCCATACCCCCATCCCCTCACCCTCCCATCCTACTGTGTTCCCAACCAACCCCAACCAACCCCCTCCAACCCATTCCCCAACTCCTCCCCAAGGACAGTGAGGCCCTCCACCAGGAACTTTCAAAGTCTATCATATCATTTGGGGGAGGGTCCAGGCCCTCCTTGCTGTATCTGGGCTGCAACAGTATCCTTCCATAGGGAATGGGCTCCCAAAGTCCATTTGTGCTCTAGGGTTAAAGACTGGCTCCACTGTTAGAGGTCCCATAGACTGTCTTGGCCTCCTACCTGGAACCCACATTTAGAGGGCTTGGTTCATTCCAATGCTGTTTCCTCAGCTTTATGACTAGGGTCTCCATACTCTCACTAGGTCAGGTCCACTGTTTCTGCAGGACTCTCCAGCCGTGTCTTAGCTCCTTTGCTCATCCTACCTCCCTCTCTACAACTGAGTTCCAGTAGTATGGTTCAGTGCTTAGCTATGGGTGCCTGTTTCTGCTTGGAACAGCTACTGGATGAAGACTCTAGAGATTGTAATCAAGGTAGACAACAATCTAATTATAGGGAAAGGGCATCAATGGCATTTTCTCCACCACTTCTTGGATTCTTAGTCATCCCTGTGGATCCCCTAACATTTCCCCTGTGCCAGACCTCTCTATATACCTGTACTCTCTCTCTCTATCAAGGCATCTACTTTCTTGCCCTCCTCTATTCTTCCCCTGTCTCAGTCCTCTTGTTCTCCTCCCCCTCCCCTTCATCATTTCCTACCTCCTTTCTCTCCACACACACCCCTTGCTCCTACTTTGTTGAGTGGTTCTTGTCCCCCCTCCCCTTCTTCGAGGGACTATGCAATCTTCTCTTGGGATCCTCCTTGTTTCCTAGCTCCTCTGGCAGTGTGGATTGTAGACTGGTAATCCTTTGCTCTGTTTCTAAAAATCATATGTCAGTGAGTATATACTATATTTGTCTTTTTGTGATTGGGTTACCTCACGGATGGTTTCTTCTAGTTCTATCCATTTGCCTGCAAATTTCAAGATTCCATCCCCCCCCCCCGCTAAGTAGTACTCCACTGTGTAAGTATACCACATTTTCTCTATCCATTCTTCAGTTGAGGGGTATCTAGTTTGCTCCCATGTTCTGGTTACTAAAATAATGCTGCTATGAACATAGTTGAACATATGACCTTATTGTATGAATATGCATTCTTTGGTTATATGCTCAAGAGAGGAATTGCTGGATCCCATTTTCCTGAGAAACCCCATAGTGATTTCCAAATAGGTTGTACAAGTTTGCACTCCCATCAGGAATGGAGGAGGGTTCCTATTTCTCCACATCCTCTCCACATGCTCTCCATCATTGGTGTTATTGATTTTAGACATTCTGGTAAGTGTAAAATGGTATCTCAGAGTGGCTTTGAGCTGCATTTCCCTGATGGCTAAGGAAGTTGAGCAGTTTCTCAAGTGTCTCTCAGCCATTTTAGATTCCTCTGTTGAGAATTCTCTATTTAGTTCTGTACTCCACATTTTAATTGCATTGTTTGGTGTTTTGGTGGCTAGCTTCTTGAGTTCATTGTATATGTTGGTATTCTCTCAGATGTGGGGTTGGTGAATATCTTTTCCCATTCTGTGGGCTGGCATTTTGTCTTGCTGACTGTGTCGTTTCAGGAGGTTCCATTTATTAATTGAAATCTCAATGTTTGTGCTACTGGTGTTATGTTCAGAAAGCAGTCTCCTGTCCAATTTGTTTGGAGGTACCACCTACCATCTCTTCTAGGAGGTTCAGTGTGGCTGGATTTATGTTGAGGTCTTTCATTCATTGGGATTTAAGTTTTGTGTGTGTCGATAGATCTGGATCTATCAGCAATCTTCTACATGTGCGAATCCAGTTATGCCAACATTTGTTGAAGGTGCTTTCTTTATTCCATTGTATAAATTTACCTTCTTTGTCAAAAATCAATTGCTCATAGGTATGTGGGTTAATATCAGTGTTTTAAATTAGATTCCATTGGTCTACCTGTCTATGTTACAATAAATCTTTCTGCCAAAAGCCGCCTGAGCCCACCACCTCGTATGAGCTTTACGCCAGCCGCCCGCCCGAGTTAGGCCCAAATGATTACACAGAAACTTGTATTAGGTTTAAAGCTGCTTGGCCAAAGACTAGATTCCTCATTTGCTAGCTCAGTTTTAACTATCATAAATCTATATATGTTATAAGACTTACCTTATCAGACGCCTTATTGGCATGCCTCCTTGCCGGTGGATCACATCCTGCTGCTGCAGCAGGAGCGGAGGGGAAAAAGGGACCCTTCCTGTTTCTTTTTTGCTTAAATATGAGTCTCCTTGCTATATCATTTCCTGTCTGGATCATCACTTCTCTACTACATTTCCCAGAATCCTCCTTGACTCCTAGTCCTGCCTAACTTGCCATTTCATTGGCCAAACATTATTTTATTTAACAATCAATAAGATAAACATACACAGTACATTCCCCATCATCTCCTCTTTTCTGTCTAAATAAAAGAAGGATAACTTATCTTTTATAATAACTGAAGAAAACTATAACCATAACTATTTGTCGTCAACTCTATCAAAGACCACAGAAGGAAAATATATAAACTCTAGAACTGACAGGACATCTTGCTACCTGGACAGTCACCCAAAGTTCCTCTGTAATGTTGGGGCATCCATCTTCAGCCCATAGGCCACAGTGTGTCTGGCACACTTCTCCATTTCAACAGGAACCCTTCAGTACTGTCTTGTTTTGTAAGTTCAGCAGTTACTTTCTTGTGGGTCCTGTATGTCCAGTTTATTCAGCAGCAAACAGTCCAGGCAAGAGCAGTTTCTTGCTCAAATGGCTAATCTTGCCATGTTGAAAGCAAAACTCCATAACAAGTTTCTTTGATGCCCATCCTCTTTTCTGACATAATTGGTGTGCCTGTAGCAGTTGTCTCACTGCCAAGAAAAACCCTAAACCATTTAAATGCCATATTTCTGTAGGTCTTTGAAAGGTTTGAAGAATACCTATCCATCTCAAATACATCTCTGTATATCTAGAAAACCTAACTAACCTAATTATAAGTTCTGACTATTATAGGTAAAAGATCTGTATAAACACAATACCTAAACAAGAGGAGACATATACATATCACAAAATTGACCTTAAAGTTGTATCAATAAATGAAAATCTATACCAATGCAAAGTATTCATTCCTATATCCTATTCTCCTTTTCTTTCTTTAAAAAGAAATTGACTATGCTCATTATCATTTATAACTAACCCCATTTAAATGAAAACAAACACTTATAAACAATATTTGGGAATATGGGCGTTGTTCTTTCTAAACTGCTTCCTGCTGATTAGGGGCAATGTTCATGTACCATAGGGATCATGATAAAACATAGAAACCTGACCAAGTCCTTGTGTTTATAGTCTGTAAGGCTGTATCATCTCAGCTTCAGGGGGTCTTGCTTGATCAAACCATGTTAATCTGGAAGGAATCCACAGCTTTTGATTTTCTGTAGAAACACAAGTAAAAACTTTTTTTCCAAGTAGCCTGTCCTTAGACTTAAATTCTGAAATCAAAGCATTTTTAAAATGTATAAGTTGTATTAATTAGCAGCATTTGTAATCAAATGTATTTTAGTAGCAGTAATTCTTTCCTCTGCAATCAAACAATTTAAAGACAACAGTATGGCAGATTCTCTGTGTATTTTCCATCTTTATGTGGCTTTTTTATTATTTTATTTTTACTTTCTTTTGTTTCTTTTTTCCCCGAGACAGGGTTTCTCTGTGTAAATCTGCCTGCCTCTGCTTCCTACTGCAAATCCTACTGGTGTTGGCCATCATAACCAGCTACTATATTTCTTCCTGTTATTTTTTTTCTCACAAGCCCATATATATTTTTAAATGTAGTGTAAACCTTAAGAGGTTTTTCTTTATCTGGATCTGTCTTTATCATCTTGGGAGTGCCAAGTCTAAACCCCAGAATCGCCTGGACGGCTTGAGCATATGGAAGCTGCTCTGATGCCTCTCAGCGGCCCGACAGGGCAGGCTGTGATGGCAGGTTTACCTCTTTCTCTGGGAACCATGGGGCAGGGGTGATCCCGCTCACTACACCATGTCTATTTTTGTGTCAATACCAAGATGTTTTCAGGACTATGGCTCTATAATAGAGCATGAAGTCAGGGATGGTGATGCCTCCAGAAGTTCTTTTATTGTACAGAGTTGTTTTGGCTATCCTAGTTTTTTTGTTTTTCCATATGAAGGTGAGTACTGTTCTTTCAATGTCTGTGAAGAATTGTGTTGGGATTTTGATGGGAATTGCACTGAATCTGTAGATGGCTTTTGGCAAGATTGCCATTTTTAGTATGTTGATCCTACCTGTCCAAGAGTATGGGTGATCTTTGCATTTTCTAGGATCTTCTTTAGTTTCATTCTTTAAAGGTTCAAAGTTCTTACTATACAAGTCTTTCACATTTTTGGTTAGCAATACCCCAAGATATTTTATGTTGTTAGTTGCTATTGTAAAAGGTGATGTTTCTCTGACTTCTTTCTCAGTACATTTATAATCTGTATATAGTAGGGATACTGATTTCTTTGAGTTATTCTTCTTTCCCACCACTTTGCTGAAGGTGTTTATCAACTGTAGGAGTTCCCTGGTGGAGTTTTTCGGGTCACTTATATAAACTATCATATTATCTGCAAATAGTGAAATTTTGACTTCTTCCTTTCCAATTTGTATCCCCTTGATCTCCTTTTGTTGTCTTAATGCTCTAGATAGAACTTCAAGTACAATATTGCAGAGATATGGAGAGAGTGGGCAGCTTGTCTTGTTCCTGATTTTAGATGGCCTTGAATTTCTTTCCATTTAGTTTGATGTTGGCTGTTGGTTTGCTTTTCTCATGTTTAGGTATGTTCCTGTTATTCCTGATCTCTCTAAGACCTTTATCATGAAGGGATGTTGGATTTTGTCAAAGGCTTTTTCAGCATCTAGTGAGATGATTATGTGGTTTTTCTTTTTCAGTTGTTTATATGATGGATTACGTTGATGAATTTTCATATGTTGAACCATCCCTGTATTCCTGGGATAAAGCCAACTTGATCATGGGGGATGATTTCTCTAATGGGGTTTTGCATTTGATTTGCCAGGATTTTGTTGAATATTTTGTGCCACCAATGCCCAGTGGTTTTCAAGTTTTTAAGTAAACTTTATATGCTAGGATGTCCATTGGCTTGATTGTGTACCAGTCTAGTGTCAGAAGCCACAATTGCTGTCAGTTCAAGTTCAGGATTGACATATAATTTCTGAAATATGCTGGTCTGTTAGGTGAAGATATTTATCTCAATAAATTAATTTAGTTGTTTGCTAGTCCATTAATCTGGCTTTATGAATGACTAGCTTCCTTAAATGTTTGAACACAATTGTGATTTTGCAATTTCCATTGCCCCCATTGTTCTGCTTCTCTGTTCAACATAGATAAAAATTCATTACTCTTACTGTACTCCCAGTCTTTTGGGTTTATAGCCTAGGATCTCTTAATCTTGAATGATTACAAAATTAAAATTTGCTTCTTAGTTGACCTCATAAGGAAATTGTCTTGTGTTCTGTAGGTCATGACATTCTTTATAGAGAAAAAAACAGTTCATATCAACTCTACATTATTGTATATAGATAAAATAGTTATAAATTTTAAAGTATCCCATTTTTAGAGCTTGAATTTGAACTACAATTACCAGAAACACATTGTTTGTGGGGGTGGGGATATATTCTATAGACAATGTGTTCTCTACATAGTGTCCCACATATGAACCTGTAGTGAATTGTTGCCTATATAAAGATGCAGTGTTTCAATTTTCCCATGATAGAAGTTGAATAAAGACATAACAAGCACAGTGTTGATAAATAGGGGATGTAGAGGAAAGTAAGTGGGTAAGGAGCTGATCACAGATAAAATGATAAAACATAACCTCCCCTATCAGAGAATTATGATGATTCTTTTCAATAAACAGATGGGATAATTCACAAGCACCATTTACAGTTCCTTAGTGCCTAAGGATAAAAATATACTGGGGAATTATGGCATATTGGGGATGAGCCATGAAGAATGGTAGTCAGGTAATCACCAATGAGTACCCCAAGCACAGTGCATCAGTGTGGTGCTCATGTCTGGGACATCATAATCCAAGAAAGAGGCAGTTGAGCCAATGAAAGACTCCAGTTTCTTAGAAGTGTTCCTGAACCCCTGAAAGATTTTGTCCTGAAATCAGGGCTCTAACATTAATTCTAATTCAACTGGCTAAAGGTAGACTGAAATCGACATAGGCCTACTTTGATGAGAATTGATGCAATAGTTGGAGACATCTGAGTTTGTGGCCAAGAAAAGTAACTGATGGCTGAAAAAAAAAGCAAGGGGGATGGACAATAGCTTGGAAAAATATTAAAGTCAATTTATGCATTAGATTTTGAAAATGTGAGACCCATCTTTCAGGCTCACATTGGAAGAGTGATTTCCAAAGGGCTCACAAGGAATTAAATTGATAGAAAAAATAATAGTTTTCTTTTTTACTGGATACCTATATGCAGTCATATATGTTAATATGCATCTCTATACACACCCATGTCTATATGATTCATATATATATATATGGTTAGATATTGGAGGCACCTAAAGACTGATGGCAGAAAAGAGGCCAGTCTGAAATCTGTAGAAGAGACTTCCTTTCAAACAGCAATGAGCAGACATTTTCCAATGTAGAAAAGAAAGCCCATAGAAAGGGATGGTATATAAGGGGGATTGTGGAATGGGTAGTTAAACACATGTTCAGGAGCTATTTGAAGTTTCTATTTCCTTGAGTTGTTTATCCACAGAAAGTTCTTTTTATCTTTAGAACCTGCCCATCTGGGGTAATCAGAATGCAGGTGATCTTGGGTGACTGAAAAAGATGACAGTGAGTGGGTAGAGGCTGGAGTTTCTTCATAGGGGTGGGGGTTTTAGCAAGCCTTAGTGGAATGGAAAGTTCCTTGGTCAGGGTCTGGCGGAGTTTGTTCAAGGCTTATTCCAGCATTATAAATTGATGACCAAACTTTCAAGCCACATACCATGATAGTTGTTACATTGTATTGCTTAGAATAAGTGAAATGTCTGGTTACATTCAAGGATTGGGGATTTCAGGAGAGTCTGGATAGGGAGGTGGGGGAGGGCAGAGGAGTATAGAGGGAACCTACCATTCAGAAACTCTATTCCCAGCAACACCCTAACACCTCACTCTTAAATTTTAAAATCTCAGTTCTCATGCCTGTAGTTTTCTAGCCACATAGTCATGAATTTATGCTATCACAAGCCAAGCAGAATACTTAATTTCCTTATTTTTTGCTTAGTTGATAACTGTCCTTTAGAAAAAGATGAAGAACTCTGGCAAAGCTAGCAAGTTCAATCTTCCCAAAGCATATATTTTTCAGTTTGGAGCAGCTCCCTGCTATTAAGATAAGAAATAAAATGAAACAGAGCTTTCAACCTTGCCTGTGAGGCAAGCTTTTTCCCTCTGATGCTCTCTTTGTGAAATATGGAGGTGAGAATAAAATCAATGCTTCTTCCAAAGCGAAGTCTGAACAAATGCATGGCAACCACTTCCAGAAGCAACACACACACAGTTGCAGCTTCATTCTAGTTCACATCATAATTAAACACAAGAAGATGCTACAGTATTGTTTTCCTTTTAAATGTTAGATATAATTTAATTTTTCTTAATTAGCTTGCATGCATTTTGATTTAATAACATAAAACTCGTTTGTTTTCTACCAGTTATAGAAAGGGAAAAATAACCCTAGAAAAAGTTCATGAAATTTTAATAATTTCTGTTTCAAAACAGTAAATAGAACTTGATTTCATAAATATTTAAATTCTTCTTTCTTTTTAAAAAATGTTTGGTTTCAAGCAGTTTCAAGGAGGCTGCTTTATAGCTAATTTTATTTGGTTTATCAAGGATAAAAGTTTTTTTAAGAAAGGAAATTTTTCAGTCAATCAACTATCCTTTATCCTGAAAGGATAAGATAGCCAGGATTATATGCAATGTATGACATATGCATATTTGTAATATTTCAGAAAATGCAACATAATAGAGAGCTTACTGAGGTCCATCCATGAGCATGTGTTAAAATTCATGCTCTTTTTAGTTAAGTTTTAAGCTTATTAAGATATGAAAAATATCTAAAAAAGCAGTGATCTCATATTTTGTAGCAAGATGTAACTGTCTTGCTCTTCTCTTTCCAACACTTGGCTGTCATCTGCCAAATCTTCATACACCTTTAGCTCTTTCTGCAGATAATTAGCTTTATTGTGCTGCTGTTTTCCCAACATTTAATTGTGAACAATTAATACATTTTTCGTATAACATGGCTCACTTCATTTACAAATTACTCACACCTCGTATACCGATACACAACACTCATCAGCAAGTACAAAAGATGTACATGTTCCTATGGTAGCTGGTATATTTAAGTAAACTGGTACATAGTGCTTACCTTGTTCTGAGGAAGTTGATTTTCATAGAGAAACTCAGTGGTAAACCATGATTAACTGGAACCTTTAGGCTCTTCAAAGATAGTAATTGCATCAGTACTTGTTGCTTCCTACCTTATAAATCTAGGTGCATTTACAAATTGCACCCAGACTGTACTGAGTTACATAAATGTGTATTCTGTACATTTGTTATACATGTGTAATTGAGGCATATTTTAAAACTAGATATTGGCTTATTTAGGTTATTTTACTCAGACTATTTCATCCAAGGTAGTTTTCATTTGTAACTTCCAACATCCAAGATGCTAAGATGCAACCCATTTTCAGATATACCTTGGGGTATACCCACTGTAGGTGCCATATCCTGAAAATACAGGAAGGCTGGGTCAGAGGAGGTGGCTCAAGGGCTAAGAAAGCATTCGGTAAAACCATGAAGATCCAAGTCCTAAAACCCAGCATTCAAGCAAAAACAAAAACAAAAAAATTTCAGGCATGGCTATGAACTGTTCTAACTTCAGAACTGTGAGGCCTGGAGGCAAGATGATCACTGAGACTGGCTGGCTGCCTTGTTGGTTTCAAGCTCAGGAAGAGAGCCTGTCTCAAGGGAATAAGGTGGAGAGTGGTAGACTGGGACATCTGATACCCTCTTCTGGTTTCTGAACACACACACACACACACACACACACTCACAAACACATACACACACAAACACACATACCTACATGCAAGGAATGAACATAAATTATATTTTGCATGAATAAAGTATACTCATATATACTTATTATTATTATTATTATTATTATTATTATTATTATTATTATCATTATCATTATCATTATCATCACCATCTAGTATATCCCTGGCTGTTTTTCTTTTCTTTCTAGGATTTGCTGAGAACTAAGTGCCCTGCTCATAATTTGCAATCATTCCACTCTAGCCATTCTGGCCTTTATAATGTTGCATGCTTTGATTTTTCCAAATTAGATCTTTTGGTGTCAGCCACAGAAGGATATGCTTGTCACAAAATAAATCTCTGCCTACCATTTCTGATATGGCTAAGCCAGGAAAATACACACAGAGTTATGCAAATACTGGACCACATTCTTTCATTAGGACAGTTGGCAAAGATTTCATTACACATGGAAAAATATTTTGACATCATGAATGTGTCCTTCAACCCAACAAAATAATACACATGCAACATATCTTTGCTGCATCCCACAGATTCCTGAAGCAAATTTCTCTAGAGTAATTCCAAAAGCAAATGTGATAGCTTCTGTATAGCAACATGTTTCCAGACAGCCTTGGCTAACTCAGCTGCCACCAATCTTGCTCCTACTCCTCAGAATAAATGCAGAATGTGCTAAGCATGAAACATTCTGAGATAAGGAAGGCCTGCCTGAAGTACTATGGACCCTGCCCTTCTCCCCTATAGAATAAGACACCCTAAAAATCCTTGTTCTCAATGATCCAGTTGGCTCACGGGGTATAAAACTAAATGAGTGCTTCTAGGCTTTCTTTTATTTCAGATTTTTTATATTTGAATTAGAAACAAGATTTTTTTACATGACAATCCCAGGTCCCTTCTCCCTCCCGTCCTCCCCTACCACCACCACCACCCCCAACTAAAACCCTACCTATCAAATATTGTTTCTGCTCCTCCTGGATGGTGAGACCTTCCATAGAGTGTCATCAGAGTCTATCATATCCTTTGGGATAGGGCGTAGGCCCACCCCCTTGTGTCTTGGCTCAGGGAGTATTCCTCTATGTGGAATTGGCTCCCAAAGTCCATACCTATGGTAGGGATAAGTACTGAACTACTACAGGAGGTCCTATAGATTTCCGAGGTTTCCTCAATGAAACCCATATTCCTGGGTATGGATCAGTCCCATGTTGGTATCCTAGTTATCAGTCTGGGGATCAAGAGTTCCCCGATGTTCAGGTCAGTTGTTTCTGTGGGTTTAACCAGCCTGGTCTGGACCCCTTTGCTCTTCACTCATCCTTCTCTGCAACTGGATTCCAGTTCAGTTCAGTGATAAGTTGTGGGTGTCTGCTTCTACTTCCACCAGCTACTGGATGAAGGCTGTCGAGTGGCATATAAGTCAGTCATCAATCTCGTTATCAGGGGAGGGCATTTAAGGTAGCCTCTCCTCTGTTGCTTAGATTGTTAGCTGGTGTCATCTTTGTAGATCTCCAGACATTTCCCTAGTGCCTGATTTCTCTGTAAACCTAAAATGTCTCCCTCTATTATGGTATTTCCATTCTTGTTATCTTCTATTCTTCCCATGACTCAAACTTTCTGCTCCCTCATGTCCTCTGCATCCCTCCTCTTCTTCCCTTCTCATTCTCGTAGCTCCCTTCCCCTTCTTGTGCTCTCAAATTGCTCAGGGGATCTTGACCCTTTCCACTACTCCATGTATGCCTCTCTTAGGTTCCTCCTTGTTTACTAGCTTCTCTGGCAGTGTGAACTGTAGTCTAGTAATCCTTTACTCTATGTCTAAAAACCACATATGAGTGAGTACATATCATGTTTTGTCTTTTTTTGATTGGGTTACCTTGCTCAGAATGGTTTCTTCTAGTTCCATCAATTTTCCTGCAAATTTCAAGATTCCATTGTTTTTTTTTTTCCCACTGAGTAGTACTCCATTGTGTAAATGTATCACGTTTTCTCTATCCATTCTTAGGTTAAGGGCATCTAGGCTGCTTCCAGTTTCTGGCTGTTACAAATAGTACTGCTATGAATATTGTTGAACAGATGTCCTTGATTTATGAATGTGCTTCTTTTGGGTATATGGCTTCTAGGCTTTCTTAGTTGTAATATAATGCCAGGCTTTCATAGTTATGGTAGGACATCATGTATATATACACAAGACTCTATCTATCTATCTATCTATCTATCTATCTATCTATCTATCATCTATCTATCTATCTATCTATCATCTATCTACTGAGTATAATTCAAATCTGTTTTCTGAACAAATCCACTTGCTGCTTTTTCTTAATTTGTATTATAGTCCTTTTTAGATTATATTTGTATTTAGTAAACTAAATCAAGGTACTGAATTTTGCTTTGTTCATATATCGTACTGATTGGTTGCTATTGACCATTTCATCTTTTTCACAGTTTGGCAGCTTGGAAACTTGTGCTAGATTCATTCTGCAAGGCTTGTTTGGTCTTAACTTGGTGTGTTTTGTATCTACAATGAACTCTTGCATGAGAGAAGGGCTCCTCCACCCTGTGAGCCTAAGAAAGTTCACAGGAAGCTGGGCATGATAACCACTTTAAATATACTCAGGAGCTCAACACCCCGCTTTTCATATCCCTCTACCATAGTTTTCTTGTCAAAGTTATTATTGAGTTCATGCTTCTAAATCATAAAAGTTTTAATAATTACTTGATGAAGACTTCATCAAGCATTTCTTTTCAAAGATAGCCTTCCACCATCTTGTTTCTAGGTCAGTCTACTTGACAACTTTCTTTATTACATTTCTGGTTGATCTCCTCCTATGCTGGTGATCTTCATAGCCACACCTTCAAATATTAACAAGCCACAAATCACAAGACTATTAAGCTATTAACTTCTTTTTTGTTATTTATTCACTTTGACTTCCTTTCTCATTTCATCAGTCTCAGGACACAAAATTTTTGGTTACCTTCTTGTTTATGTATCTAACCTGGCATCCTCAGCTGACTTCTATGTACACTTCCAGCTGCCAATCCATTCTTCCAGCTTGGAAAGGTAAAGGGATCCTTGGCATTTTAGAGGTAGACCTCCTTCAATCCCACAACTCAGATTTGATGTTCTTGAAGTCTTCTCCATTTTCTCCAAAAGCAACCTCAGCTTTCCATTTCTCAAACCAGTAATATTAGTGTCCACCATGACTTTTTATTTTCCCTCCCTCCCAATACATATCTAGTCCATCATCATAGAGGTCAAAGAAAATTGAATGAGAACTATTGTGCCTCAACAACAACAAAATGCCATCTCAAACTGACAAAAATTCAAGTCTTGCAATTCTGATGCTGATGAATATATCTGACTGTAGTCACTCATGTATTTTTAAGGAATGCAAAATGGTATTGTTTCTTTGGAAACTCAAGTTTTACCATTCTGGAGAGCTAGAGAAGAGGTGAAAGCTGCAAATGTTAAGCATCAGTAACCCTGGGGAAGTGTTCAATAGAACACTACTATTTATACTTGATATGAACCATTTACTGAAGTACTTGAAACATATATACTTCAAGAATAGTTCACCTCAGCCTTTAAATGTTTTGGGAATACCTAAAATGCGGGGATATTTTTAATATTTTTCAAAGGATCACAGAGGTAAAGGGATCTCCTCCAAAGACACACGTGCAATTAGAATTTGGATGTGGGTCAAGTCCTTTAGGTAGTATTTAAGTAGCTTTTGTAATAGAGTATTAGTGAGTGATAGGAGATGATCAACTAAGATGATCCACATTGTATCATATGGCATGCAAATCTCCTCTAGTTCCAAATCAAGGGCTTCAGAGAAGAGGGGTCAACACAACACCTAGTAATTGCTCTAGCTGAAGTTACATTTAGTTCTCCTCATTGTTTAGATGTGACATGGGCTTTTCCTCACTTAAAAGCACTTCCCAATTACACTTAACAGGTTTGGTTTTGTTTTAAATAAATTTTTATTTAAATTAGAAACAATCTTCCCTCTTCCTCCTATACTCCCATGTCCCCCACCAACCCCCAATTCCATCCCCCATCCACTCCCCAGGAAGGGTGAGGCCTTCCACAGGGGAATCATCAAAGTCTGTCACATCATTTGGGGCAGAGCCTAGGCCCTCCACCATGTATCTAGGCTGAGAGAGTATCCCTCCATGGGAAATGGGCTCCCAAAGTCCATTTGTGCACTAGGAATTAATGCTGGTTCCACTGCCAGAGGCCCCATAGACTGCCCAGTCCTCCTAACTGACACCCACATTCACGGGGCCTAGTTTAGTCCTATGCTTGTTTTCCAGCTGTCAGACTGTGGGTCCATGAATTCCCACTTGCTCAGGTCAGCTGTTTCTATGGGCTTCCAAGCTCAATGGAACCTTAACAAGTTAGGTGACAATTTAAAAATAAACTAAACTGTAATCATTAGAGTTGTCTAATAAGCTGTAACATACATTTGTTTGAGGTTTTCCCTAAGGTATTATTTTCTTTTTGGATTCCATGCTTAATTATATAAAGAAGAAAGCATTAAATTGAAATGTTTTTCCATTTAAAACTGTCACAGAAATATTTAGATAACTGTGATGCAAAGCTAAAGTCTTTAAACTGTACAAATTAGATGACAGTTTTGAAATTATACTCCAAATTTCCTTACAACTTTGATACCTGTCTTAAGTTTGCTACTTAAACTAAACATTACCCAATGTCATTTGTAGTAGCACTTCATATCTGTCCATGTTCAAAGTCATTGGAATTCTGAATGTCCCTGAGCTACAGAAGTCTCCACTGCACTGGGAAATGTGAACTCCTACATGTATGTATGTCCAAAGTCCTTATGCCTCCTTAGGAATAATAGGTAATATAGAGAATCCTTTAAAAACATATAGTCATAACAAGCTTCTTACATTTTTAGTGCTTCCAGGTACAGACACCTTTTCCATGTTCACAGAAGATTTCTCAATTTTCAGCAGCCCTTGGTCTCATTTTAGCCTCTTCTTTCACTCATGCCTTTCAGAACTTCTTAGTATGTGAGAGTGAATCCCAAACAAGTAATCATTAGTCATGCTACATTTCAATTATTCAAGATATCTCTACAAAGCCATGATGTGAATGATGACAGGTTTATTTACAGAGCTAATCAGTTTTCATTATGGTGTTTGAAATAACATAATCTCAGATGGTGCTGTCCATTGTAAGTAGTACATGATTAAAAATATGGTTTATGGACAGAAAAAGGATTTAGAGATTTTGATGCATATCAACATTTTTGTGTTCCTTCCAGAAGGTAACTACTAGTTATGAAAACAATAAAAACTTCTGCTTTTAATATTGATCTAAGAATTATGGCCTTTACTGCATATTTAAAAGGGTTGAATTCTAATGTTTATATTTCAAAATGAGTTAACAAATGACAAAGAATTATCCCTGACACTTACTGCACCAAAATGTTTTCCTAGGCTGTTGACAATATGTTCGGTGAAAAGGCTCATTTGTTTATGCATCAAAGACTTATCAACTGAGTTAATTAAGCATACAGCAGAAAACATCTTTGTGGCAATCACTAGGTTGAGGATAACTGCATGTGAGAAATTTGATGAGCACCAGGAGGCCAATGTTCCCAACTCCTCTGGTTCTTTGGAGTGTGCTGGCACAGTGGAAGAGGACTGTACAAAGGAGCAGAGCAAGACAGAGGGAAAACTTGTTTACAGGGCTCTATTTTTTAATTAGAGGATCCATGTAGACCACCATTCCATTAATTTCTGCTGTTGTAGAACCTGCTACATCAATAGCCCAGTTGTTCTCCACAAGTGGATTCTGAGATTCTTGGCTTCCAAGGAGAAGCCCTAAAAACTCCATGTATGATACCATTAACCACCTGGGAACAAAAGCACATGCTGCCAGAACCTTTAATTAAGTTTATGACATTTACTGGAAGCAGCCATAGCTGAAGTTTTGACAAGGTCCTTAAAAGACTGTAATAATTAAATAATGTGCCTATCATGCTTGAAGTATCACATCCTGTCAGTCATAACACTTAGATTCTAATAAGTTTCCTTTATATTCATTTTCTTAAGAAAGAGTATTTAATAAAATAACGCAGAGACGGACTTCCACAAAGTAATAAATACCTCACTTTTAACAAAGTCATTATAAGATTCTTTCTCCTTTTGTAAGTGTTATGTAAACATTATTTCATTTGAGGATAATATTTTTATTATTTGAGAATTTCATACATGCACACATAATATGTTTTGATTACATTCAGCTTGCACTATTCCCCAATTTCTCCCATATGCACTCAATCTCACCATAAATGTGCATGGTTAAATAACTGCACCATTTCTTAGAACACTAAAGGTTTCATGTATATAAAAGTGTGTGTGTGTGTGTGCGTGTGTGCGTGTGTGCGTGTGTGTGTGTGTGTGTGTGTGTGTGTGTGTGTGTGTGTGTGTGTGTGTTTCTGCTTCTAGAAAGGCATTGTGACTCTTACAATCAGCCCTGGCATTCTTTTTTTGTTTTTACTTCAAAGCAATATTTTTATTATAGTAAATCGTTCCATGTATAAAATCAATAACTTTTAAATTAATGATTGATAATATAGGTTTCCATCACAAAGATAGTGTTTATCTATCTCTGATTTCTTTATTGTTAGTCTCTTTATTCTTTTTTTCCAACTTTTTTTATTTGAATTATGAACAGGATTGTTTTACATGACAACCCCAGTTCCCTTCTCCCACCCGTCCTCCCCTACCCCCCCCAACTAAAACCTTATCTGTCACATATCTTTTCTGCTCCCCCTGAATGGTGAGGCCTTCCATAGGGGCTCATCAGTGTCTATTGTATCCTTTGGGATAGGGCCTAGGCCCACCCCTGTGTGTCTTGGCTCAGGGAGTATCCCTCTATATGGAATGGGCTCCCAAAGCCCTGGCATTCTTTAGATATATCTATGTAATTGGAAAAATAACAACACCATTACAGACAGAATTTTAAAATACTAAAAGCATTATTATAGTTCTAAATTACTTTATAATATTTATGAAACATTTAAAACAATTTTTAGATATCACATTTCTTTAGGTCTAGGCAAATGTAAAACATGAGAAAACAAGCTGAGTATGGTGGGTTATGCTTTTAATTTGAACAGTTAGGAGAAGAAGGCAAGTGGATTGCCCTGAGTTTAAGGAGTTCAAGGATACCCTGAGATACATAGCGTATGGACACAGGGGGCATGATTATGGAGGCCACATGTTGATTGCAGGTATCTTTCTCAATGTCTCTTTATGTTATGTTTTGAGACAAGGTATCACTAAATCTAGAGTTCACCAATTTGCCATAGATTTGGAGGTCAAAAAACTCCAAGGATCCACCTCTCTTTGTTACCAGCACACAGATTACAAGGACACATTGCCATGCCAGATTTTTATATGGGTGCTAGGAATGATGTCAAGTCCTCACAGTTGGTAGCAGGCATTTTGCAAACTGAGTCACCTCCCTAGTCCCGTGCTTGCTTGTATTTGAGACAAGGTCTCATTCTATAATCCACGCTATTCTCCAGGTTGCTGATGGTGCCCTTCACCTTCAGATCTCTTGCCTTTACCTCCACAGTGCTGAGATTGCAGGTACTCAGGGCTCAGTTCATGACTTGTTGATGTATGTTCAACAAACAAACTACCAACTGAACTGCATCCTGAGTCTCACACAGGTCTTAGCACACAAGAAATACTCATGCAGATAAACTTCATTTGGGAGATGTAAGAGACATGCTTAACTTGTAACACAAGTGAGTGAGCTTTAAATATTACAGTACTGTGCTATTTTCCCATACTGTACTGACTTGTTTTAGTTAGTAGAATGTTTCCCACAATTTCTGAGGAAAAGATCTCATATCCCAAGCGCTCAAAATGCCATGGAGGTTAATATGGCTTTAATATTAAGCAGCATTATTTCACGGAGACTCTTTCCAGCCCAGGAATAACTCCTATTCGAGGTAGAGGGGAGTGGTGGGCTCTTTTTGTTTGGGTGCGAATCAATGCCCCGGGAATTGGTTACCAATGCAGCTATTTATGCACTTCCATTTCTACTCTGTTTGTGTTGCTTAAGGCAATGGGGATGAACAAAGGGTTGAACGATTTGTCTTGAGCCCAGACCTTATTGATTGACCTCCAAAAATACATGGAAATTGAAAATCGTTGTAACCAAACAGAAAGAGGCTTTGAAAAGACATGAATATGTGTATCGATTTTGTACCTGGAAGCTGAACTCTATGGTCATTTGTCAGTTTCATCTGATTCTTAGCGCCCGTAGAAGAAGGGATGGCAAGTCAATTCCTAGGGGCCAGGATCCGGCAATAAATACATTAATCAGTGGATGGCCTCATATTTCCATTTTCTGATTTTTTTTTAAAAGAGAAGAACATAAATAGTAATCTAATAAAGGAAAATGGAGACAGGTGCGAATTCTGAAGGATTTCATATATGTTTCCAGTTGAGCCAGGACATTCCAGGGGAGATGTCCGTGTTTCACGCACACCGTTTATCAGGAAAGGCCATGGGAACTGCCTGAATCTATAGCGTCTCAAAAGCATTTCACATGGATTCCGAGAGGAGTTTACCATAACTTACGTTTACTCTAACTATCTTTACAAATCCGTAGGTGCTTCTGCCCTGATGTCAGGATTGGAAACCATGGATGTTAATCAGTGGAGATTCGTCTCAGGGTCTTATAAGTATGTACAATCTGATTCGACACATCTGGGGAGCTGACAGACTAATGAGCTCCCAGCTGAGGCCCCTTCCACAGCAGCTGCCACAAACCACAGGCCAGGAACCCACAGTGTTGCTCCAGAGGTTTCCTTCTTCCTCTAGGGAAGGCACCACTGCATTGCTAGGGGTGGTTATTAGGATATACATCTCTCTACCTTCCCTCAAAGGCAATTTCTATTTTTAAGATTATAATTTGACACAGTCCGTGTTTACCATTTAAAGTAACACTGTATCATTTAGATACAGATTTTTAAAGAACTCATTCACTGATTCATGGTACTGTGTTCCCAGGATGCAGGAAGTTAGTTTTTTTTTTTTTTTTAACACCAACATCTGTGGAAGGGGGGGAGAACGAATGAAGGGAGGGAGGGAGGGACGGAGGGAGGGAGGGGAGGAGTGACAGGAAAATGGCAGTCAGACATCAGGCATGCAGTCTTACCAAAGGCCAGTCAAGCTGAGATTTCCCAAGGGCTGCATAGGACCCTTTTTTCAGCTTGTGGCTGGAATGCTTCTGATTACTACTAAGATTGTATGAAGGGTTTTAACAGTGCATGGAGTGGATGAACTGATTTTGCACACATTTCTCCCTGCATGTTGCAACAGCCATACTTTCTTCTGATAATGAATTGCTTGTTTCTTCCCAGAAACTGTCCTTCTCTCACAGTGAGTCCAAATTTCTACAGAGTTCCTGTAGCAATAGGCCACTGAAGTTCATGCTGTGTTCTTAATGAACCTGGTCTGTGTGTTGATAAATAGGACCTTTATTTCCATAGCATCCAGAGCACACTTGAAAATAATATATAATTAGCTGCTAATAGTGGTGGTTAGTTTTTCCACTTGCACATTTACTTTGTTCTGAAAATAAATGAGATTCCTGGATCACAGAAGACTATTACTACAGTAACAAGAACCATGGTTCCCCATGCATTACTGTCCCCTTCTGTTTGCTCAGATCTATACAGCGAGGTTGCAAAGGTACAGAATGGCATTCTTGCACCAACTGTAAATCCTAAAGTTATCACTTGGAAGCTTAATTGGGCTAAAAACTTCCCAGCTGTTACTCAGTTGCCCAGTAAAGGTAAGCAACTTTGTCTTCTTCATGCAACAAATCTTTTCTGCATAATATTATTCTACTATGCAGAGAGAGTGGGGCAAATCAAGGCATGTTGGGAAAAGGCACTCAATGGATAGAAGAAAGAAATTCTGGAATTCTGTGGTATAGTCAAGTAGCTATCATTAACAATAATTCATTATATATGTATGCATATTTCAATGGTTATGTAGTTAAATAGAATAGATTAATTTGAATATAGTATGTACTCAGTATAAAGAAATACTAGAATTTAAGATGATAGGAATGTTAATTGTTCTGATCACTAATCAATGTAAATCAGACTCAATGTACCACACTGCAGACAATGCAGATAAAAGAACATGGCTTGACCACAAATGCTTAAGGACAGCTGTGAAACAAAGTCAGGAAAAAGTGATCACATTTTACCTCACAGATATGTGTAAATATTATGTATTGATCAGAGAAGGAAAATTTAGAAAATCAAATAGAACATAAGCAATCTTTGAGAAGAGACTGTTTCTTGGTTTTCAGGCTTTAAATGCATGGCTGACATCACTTTTTTATCCTTGACATAAATGGAATTCTACAAAAATCATAGCCAGAACTTTACAGTTTTAGGTAAGAAACTTCTCAGATTCCCTGAGATGTCTCTATCTACTCTGCCGTCTAATGTATACACTCATCATTAGTATCATTCCCCTGTTTGTCTCCAAATCTATTGTTTCTTTTTTCTTATTAATTTTTATTACACCAAGATGCCCCAACCCACCCCTACCTCCTTCTGAGGGATAGGGAGGCCCTCCAAGGGGGACCGTCAAAGTCTGTCATATCATTTGGGGGAGGGCCTAGACCCTCCTTGCCGTATCTAGGCTGCAATAGTATCCCTCCATAGTGAATGGGCTCCCAAATTCCTGTAAAAGTGTTTTACACTAGGGATAAACACTGGCTCCACTGTTTATTGTTAACACATAACACACACACACACACACACACACACACACACACACACACACACTCACACACACACTGAGGATATTGCAATAGTGCCTGAACAGTTTACTCAGCATTATTCAGAGTTTTCTAAGTGGACATTTCAATATGATATTCTGAACTAGGATTTTTGTGTGGTCATAACAGAACAATTTCATAAGATACTTAAATCTACTAGAAATGTAGCTATTCCAATAATTCCAAGGTCTCCTTTGTGGTTTCCAATATTTATTTCTTAAAAGAAATTATTATTGATATTATAATAATGAGCTAAAATATAATTATATAATTACATTTATTATTTCTAAAGTGGTAGGCAAATGTGATACATGAAATACATATTTAAACAGCTTAGTTATTATAGGATTCATAACTTCATATGTTTGTCTCGGAATCCAATAAACCCATTCTTCTGCTGGAAAAGGAGTGACAGGCCATTGTTATAGTGAAAGAACTCACCAACATGTAAAAAGGCAGAAGTAGAGAATGTAGGAGATGTAGTGAGATGCAGCAAAGTGGCATAGAAGTAAAGAGAAACTGCTCACATAGTCTAAGCCTTCTAAAACAGTGCTTTTACAGGATGTGGTGATTTGAATGGTATATCAGTACTTATCCCTAGCATAGGAATGGATTTGGGAGCCCATTCCACATGGAGGGATACTCCCTCAACTTAGACACATGGGGGAGGGCCTAGCCCCTATCCAAAGAATATGACAGACTCTGAAGACTCCTCCATGGAAGGCCTCACCCTCTGTGGGGAGCAGAAAGGATATAGGATAGGTAGGGTGTTAGTTGGGAGCAGGGGAGGAGGGGAGAGAGAGGGAACTGGGATTCATATGTAAAACAATCTTGTTTCTTATTTAAACAAAAAATGGAAAAAGATATAGCAATGTATTTCTCATTTCATAAACATGAATAAATACTAATGATAATTATAAAGATTAAAATAATTTATTTTATTTTTTCAGATGATTTTTTATTTGAATTAGAAACAAGATTATTTTACATGTCAATCCCAGTTTCCTCTCCCTCCACTCTTCCCCTACTACCACCCCCCCAACTTAAACCCTACCTATCACATATCCTTTCTTCTCCCCTGGGAGGGTGAGGCCTTCCATAGGGGGTCATCCAGAGTGGATCATATCATTTGGAATAGGGCCTAAGCCCACCACCGTGTGTCTTGGCATTTAAGGTAGCCTCTCCTCTGTTGGTTAGATTGTTAGCTGGTGTCATCTTTGTAGATCTCTAGACATTTCCCTAGTGCCTGATTTCTCTGTAAACCTAAAATGTCTCCCTCTATTACAGCATTTCTCACTTCATAAACATATGAATAAATACTAATTATGATTTATTTTATTTTTTGAGATAAAAAAAGTCAATGGCCCTCATAGGCCCACATGTATAAATACTTGGTCCCTAGTGGGTGGTAGATTGAACTAGTTTGGGAAAGATGGCCTTGTTGGAAGAAGTGTGTCACTAGGGACAGATTTGGAGATTACAAAGCCCAAGCCATTCCTAGTCTCTCTGTCTCTGCCTCTCTGTCTCTCTGTCTCTCTCTTTGTCTGTCTCTCTCTCTGTCTCTGTCTCTGTCTCTGTCTCTGTCTCTCTCTCTCTCTCTCTCTCTCTCTCTCTCTCTGCCTCCAACTTATAGACAAGATTGTAAAGCTCTCAGCTAATGCTCCAGTACTATGTGTCCCCATCTGTTGCCAAGTTCCTTGTCATAATGATCATGGGCTCGCCTTCTGAAACTCTAAACACCAATAGTTTTTTTTTCTCTAAGTGTTTTTTTTATCATGGTGTCTCATTAGAACAGTACAAAATTAAGCAAGAAAGGAACTTTCTACATGTGTGTTAAATTGCTCAGGAATACAGAATTCAGTTACCCAATTTCCATGTTCCAACAGGGAAGAAATCTCACGAAGATGTTTGGTTTTACAGAATAAAGAAAGTCATAATTAAAGGGAAGTTTGAAATACATTGGTGGGTGAACCAGAGAAGTTATTACAGAGAAGATTTTCTATGAGCCCAATATGATGACAGTCTTAGATTTGGGCTTGATGGACATTAGTGGTCTGCTAAGTTAGTAGATTCCAAAAGGTTTGTGTTTATTAGTGACAAGTTGTTCATTCAGGCACAGAGATGAGCAAATAATAGCTGTTCTGGAGGGCTAGAACTAGCTTGAGATAAGGTAGTTAGCCTCTGGTCCTGTTACATTTCCTTCTCTCTCAGCACTGCAGTTTGAATCAGTAATTCAGTCTCTGTAGACATGGATTCCTTCCAGACATTCTTACTCACGATAATTACTTCTAGACACATTTTATTATTAGATTTTGATGTGTTTTCACCCCAAAACAAATGTCAGTAGAAATTAGGGTTATTCAAAATAAATTGAGAACAACCCATCATATTATTCAGATCTCTAATTGTCTGAATCTATTTGAGCTGTTATAACCAGATGACATAGACTTGATGGCTCTTAAGCAGCAGGCATTCATTTCTCACAGTCTGAAGGCTGAGAAGTTCAGGAAGAAAAGAAGAAGGTGCTGGCAGGTTATCTGATGATGTTTGCTTCACTGACAGCCATGTAATTGCTGGCTCCACATATTCCAAATGCTTAGGATTCCAGAGTTTTCTGCACAGTAATTCTGACACCACTTAAAAGTCTCTAAATAATAGAGTCTACCCAGTGTTTTTATCTAGTAATTATTAATAACGTTTGAGCATAAAGCATTCATATAAAGAATATTTTGGTAGGGAGATATATTAAAAGATGAAAATATAACAAAACAAACAGAAACAAAATCCAGGTTCTTATAATGTTTTGTGTGATGTTGTAATTTCAGTTAAGAACTAATGAGACAAAAATACCATATTTTTTCTTTGCCCTTAGAAATTAATTATTCATTTGTTGACTTTTGATTTGGTAATTCAAGTATGCTTCCAGTATATATCAAATTGAGGATTCATTTGGTTACCACCAAAAAGTTACAAAAGGTGGGCTTTATTCTTTAAAAGTAGGAAATATTATCTATTAGAAAAACTATTTGCTTTAGATATATCTTATTATCAGATTTTAGTATGATTAAAATTTAAGGTTATTACAAAGTAATAATTTGAATATAACAATACCATATTTAGTAAAATCTATAAATAAATGTCTTGGTATATTTAGTACACTACAGTCATAACGAAATAATATGGTGTCTTCTAATTCACAAAATCCATAATATTTACACAATTCTAGATATGTAATCCTAAGGAAGCACATTGCTAATGTTGCTATCTTTCTATTCACAGATAACATGCCTGTGTGTGTGTGTGTGTGTGTATAATGCAGACGTATGAAACATTGATAAATAAGCTGTTAGTTTTGGGAAACCAAAATGCTGAAAATTTACCACCATGTATTATTGAGGGAATCTAGGACTTTTATGACTTTATATTTGGCATGATCACACAATTCATTTTGTAAGAGTGATATTTCAACTTATTTGCAGTGACTTCAGAAAAGTAGGCATTCAGGAAAGACAAAAACATTTTTATCATTTGAGGTTCTCACATATTTAAATTTCCATCATTGCATTTACAACAAATAACTGCAATGCTCTGACTAAAATACTAGTTTTGAAATAATAATTTAAAAAGGACCTTATTCATGCTAGAAGCATGGCTGTCCATCTCCCTGTGAGTTATTAAACATTCTCTCTCTCTCTCTCTCTCTCTCTCTCTCTCTCTCTCTCTCTCTCTCTCTCTCTCTCACACACACACACACACACACACACACACACACAACTATTTCATCTAATATATTGATTAAGACATTGAAATACAAGAGCAAATGTCATTTTGTGGGGGTAGGTTTTGAGGCAGGGTTTCTCTGTGGCTTTGGAGGCTGTACTGGAACTAGCTCTTGTAGACTTGTCTCCAACTCACAGAGATCTGCCTGCCTCTGGCTCCCGTGTGCTGGTATTAAAGGTGGGTACCAGCACCTCCCAGCCCAAATGTCATTATTGTATAGCTATAATTTCTATTTTGTTGAATTTAAATATTATTTATGAATAGTAAATAATAATACCTTCAATTGTATCCATCTAGTGATACTCAACAGGATAATAATAATTAAGTGATGATGTGGGTAGGAGCAAGAGTCTCACAAATGGTAGAAAATCCTATACTAAGTTATATCACCAGTTATACTACTGATTTACATTTGGAAATAATTATTATCAATTAAATAGAGCACTAATATACAAAATAGTACATACCAATGGGCCTATGGCACATGAAGGAAAATGTGACATAGAGAGAAATGAGATGTTATGGAGTGTATTTTAGTGTGGTTGTCTCAAGAAATAGAACTAATGTCATACTGAAAAATAAATTATCATGGAGCCTAGAAAATTAGCCTACATACAGTACTTCTAAATTTAAAGCACCACTATAGCTGATGATGGAACTTAGTTTTAAGTAGATAGCTAATAGGACGATTTCTTATGTTTTTCAGACATCTGTACTGTTATCTTCCTTATTCCCTCCTGCTGCATTTATCCCCTAAATTAGGACCCACCCCTCTTCACATTTCCCCAATCAGATCACTTGTATCCTACTATTCTCCTCTGCCCTTCTCCTCCCATGCTCAATATTTATGATGGCCTTTCCCCACACTGAAGAGCTCCCCCTTCCCTATTTCCCTGATCATGTAGGTCTTTTGTAGCCTGCTATATCCCTTCTCTATTGTGACCTTATCCTCTCCTCTGTCAATGTTCCTTTTTTACTTTCCCGGTTTCTGCCGTACTCTGGATATGCACTCTATCTGAAGATTTGAAACTAGGAGCTTCCCATGAAAGAGAACGTGTCATGTCTGTCTTTTGAGATAAGGGTTACCTCACTCAGCACATTCTAAGCCATACTTTTTCTTTTGAGAATTCTGTTTGAGTCCCAGGTCCTTTATTGATTGGGCATTTGTAGTCAGACTTTACTTTGGTCTGCCAGCTCACAAATAATGACACAGAGCCTTATTATTAATTATGAAATCTTTGTCTTAGCTTAGGTTTGTTCTTAACTAGTTGTTATAATTTAAATGTGTTATAACTTAAATGAATGAATGATTTCATTCATTTACCTGCAAAGTTCATTATTTCATTTTTCTTACAGCTAAGTAAAATTACAATCATGTATGCACCACATTTTCATTATCCATTCATTTATTGAAGGTCATTTGGGCTGTTCCCATTTCTTAGCTATTGTGAAATGGGAAGCAATGAACACAGCTGAGTTATTATCTATGGAGTGTGATGTCAAGTTCTATGGGCATATGCTAAGGAGTGGTATATGTAGGTCATATGATAGATTTATTTTTAGCATTTTGAGAATTCTTCACACTAATTGTCCTAGTGGCTGCATCAGCTTGAAAACTCACCAACAATTACTGAATGGCCCCTTTTCCCAATACCTCCTCCAATATTTGTTGTCAGTTGCTTTGTTGATATTTGTCATTCTGATTGAGGTAAGATGAAATCTCTAAGTTGTTTTGATTTGAATTTCCTTACTTGGTAGGGACAGTGAATTTTTCAAAGATATCTCTAAGCCATACTTCTTCTTTTGAGAATTCTGTTTGAGTCCCAGGTCCTTTATTGATTGGGTATTTGTAGTCAGACTTTACTTTGGTCTGCCAGCTCACAAATAATGACACAGAGCCTTATTATTAATTATGAAAGCTTTGTCTTAGCTTAGGCTTGTTCTTAACTAGTTGTTATAACTTAAATGGACTCATATTTTAATATTCATTATTCCATGAGGCTCATTACCTCATCTCCATAGTATACATCCTGCTTCCTCTGCATCTAGCTGGCAACTTCCTCTTTCCTCTTCTCAGAGTTCTTTCTCTCTGGAAGTCCCATATATACTCTCCTGCCTAGCTATTGGCCATTCAGATTTTTATTACACCAATCAAAGCAATATATCTTCACAAAATGTATAAATGTCCCATAACATCTCCTTCTTTTGTCTATATAGGAAGGAAAGGTTTTAACTCTAACATAGTAAAACTATAAACAATAACAATAATTATCAAGTAAGAATTACATTCACAATATTCACTCAATTAATTTTAGGCACATTTGAAGAAAGCACTATGTTATTTATCCTATCTTGATAAATCTAAAGTTTTATACCTAAACCGCTTTCTATCATAACTGGAATTACCATCCTAAAAATATCATTTTATACCTTAAAACATTTTCTTAGATGAGCAACTTAAGCTTATATGTCTTTCAGTCTTACTTTATAGCTCCCACGTAAGTTTCTTTTCTGAATTTTGTAACAAAGGAAATTGTAAAACTGTAACTATCTTTTCTTCAATGCCATCAGAGATGTGAGAAGGATATAATATTACCTGAGCAAACAGGAAGTGCAAAGCAAGCAACTTTCAAAACTATAGAAATGACATAAACAGCTATCTGCCTTGACAGTCACCCAAGGTTCGTTTATAATGTTGAGGCATCCATCTTTGGCCAGAGGGTTTGTTTTTTAATTTTTTTTGTTTGTTTGGCTTTTACTATATTCTGGATATTACTCCTCTGTCAGATATGTAGCTGGCAAAGATTTTCTCCCATCTGTAAACATCCTTTCCACCTGATTTTGTTGTTTCTTTAACTGTACAGAAGCATGTTAGCTTTGGAGTCCTGTCCTACACCTGTATTATGTAGGGTACTGCCTATGTTTTCTCATAGAAGTTTCAGGGTTTTAGATTTTTACCTTTAGGTCTTTGATCCATTTAGAGTTAGTTGTTGTGTAAGGTGGTACATACAGGTTTAACTCTATTCTGCATATGGGCATCCAGTTTTCCAAGGACCATTTGTTGATGATGCCTTCATTTCTCTAGTTTATATGTTTGGCTTCTTTGTCAAATATTTTATGGCTGAAGTTATATATGCCCATGTTTGGGCTTTTGGTTTTGTTCCATTGGTCTATGTGTTTATTTTTGTGCAAGGACTATATTGTTTTTAGTTTTTAGGTTGTATTTTAAGATTAAGCATAGTAATTCCTCCAGCATTGTTAATTTTTTTTTTCAGGATTGATTTTCCTATGCATAGCCTTTGGCAGTTCCATTTGAGTTTTAAGATAGCCTTTTTCTATTCCTGTGAAGAATGAGATGGAGATTATTTTGATTGGGATTGCAATTGGTATTACATTGAATATCTGTAAATAGCTTTTGTTAGGATGGATGTTTTCACAATGTTAATTATGCAAATATATGTACATAAGCTGTCTTTCCATTTACTAGTGTCTCTCTTTCTTCAAAAGTTTGAAGTTTTCACTGTAGAGGTCCTTCACTTTCAGTGTTAGGTTTACACATAAACATTTTATTTTCTTTGAGGCTATTGTAAATCTAAGTGTGTGCATGATATTTGTCTCTATATGTTTGTTGGTGGCATATTCAATAACTATTGATTTGTGCAAGTTAGCTCTGTGTCCATCATATCATTCAATTTGTTTATAATTTCTAGATGTTTTCTCTTAGAACTTTTATGATTTTTAATGGATAGGCTCCTGTTATCTCCAAATACGGGTTGTTTGACTTCTTTCCCAATTTATATCCCTTTAATTTCCTTTGCTTGCCTCATTACTTCAATAAACAATTTTAGTAAATATTTAAAATGAATGGTGATAGTGGACATTCTTGACTCCAGTGAGATTGCTTCAAATTTTTCTTCATTTATGATGATGTTGGCTGTGGGTTTCTTATATATGGTTTTATTTTCATTTATGTATGCTTCCTCTAGCCTTACATTCTCTAAGACTTTTATCATGAAGGCTTTTATCATTTGTTGGATTTTATCAAAAGATTTTTCTGTATCTGTTGAGATGGTCATGATTCTAGCTTTAAATCCATTTACATGGTTTATTACATTTTTTGACTTGTGTAAGATTAACCATCCCTGCATTTCAGAGATGAAGTCAAAGTGGTCATGTGGTCATTGTGTATATTTTTAATGTATGCTTGTTTTCAGTTTGCATGCATTTCATTGAGCTTTTTCATTTCTATGTTCTTCAGTGTTATTGGTCCGTAGTTCTCTCATCTCTCTCTCTCTCTCTCTCTCTCTCTCTCTCTCTCTCTCTCTCTCTCTCTCTCTCTCTCTGTTTGTGTCTTTACTTGTTTTGATATTAAAGTAATATTGGTTTTTATAGGAATTTGGAATTCTTCTGTTTCCTACTTTTTATTAATTAAAGAAGGATTTTTCTGTAGATCTTGTTTGACTTCCTGGTAGAATACATCAGTTGTAAATATCTCCGGCTCTAGACTATTATTAGCTGGAAGATTTTTTATTACTGTTTCTGTTTCCTCATTTATTATATGTCTGTTTAGGCTGATTTCTTGATTTAGTATGGTGGTTTGATTGAATCCAGAAATTCATCTACTTCTTTTGATTTTTACAGATCAATGGAGTACAGTGTTTTTTTCTTTTTTTAAAATCCCCTTTTAATAATTTGAATTTCTTTGGTATCTCTTGTAATGTTTCCCTGTTCATTTCTGTCTTGGTTGATTTGGGTCTTCCCTTTATCTCCTTTGCTTAGTCGGGTCAATGCTCTGTCAATCTTGTTTATCATCTCATGGAACAAGATCTTATATTTGTCTATTTTTGTATTGTTTTCTTTGTTTTGATTTCCATGGTTTCTGCTCAGAGTTTTGTTATTTCTTGCTTTCCAATGGGTTTGGATTTGATTTGTTCTTGTTTTTCCAATATTTTGAATTTAAGTCCTTTATTTGTACTCTTTCTATTTTTTAATGTAAACAAATAGAAGTAGAAATTTCTTGTGTGGGATTGCTTTCAATGTTTCCTGAACATTTTGTTGTGTTTCATTTTCATTAGTTTGAGCATTTTTTATTTATTTCTTGATTTCTTTTTTGAACCATTCATCATTCAGTAATAAGCTGTTTGATCTTCATGAACTTATGTATTTACCAGAGATTTGTTTGCTTCAATTTTAAGTTTTATTGCATTGTGGTCAGGTAGAGTACAAGAAGTGATTTCAATTATTTTGAGTTTGAAAGGTTTGTTTTGCATCCCAGAAAAGTTTCTGTGTGAGGCTGAGTAAAACATGTATTCTTTGGTTTTTGAGACTGATATTCTATAGCTATCTGTTAGTTCCATGTAATATATGATGTCATTTACTTCTTATGATTTTCTGTATTTTTTTTGTTCAGATGACATGGCTATTGGAGAAAGTGGAGTGTTGAAATTAACTTCTTTTAAATGTGAATTTATGTATAAAATGTTAATATTCTCTTTCATCTATAATATTTTCCAGTCAAAGTTCAGAGAGACGTTTTGAGTGAGAATTGATTAATAATAACCCATTTGTCAGAGTAACATGTTCATGTTTGAAGAGACACATAATAGCAGTTGTCCTCTGTTATAAATCTGAATGTTTTTCCTCTGATTTTCTTAGTGTTGGCTAATACAATATTATACCACTCGACTATGCCCTATCTATGACTAATCACTCACTCAGGGAGCACTTCACTACTTAAAGTAGAGAGCAGGCATTGTCATGGAGCATGATCATATGAATGGCACACAAGGGTGGTGTAACGTTAAATGGAACCTAAAGATTATTGTCTCTAATTTAGACAGGACTAATGAAATGAAATGTCAAGATATTTAAGATTTGTAAATTAAGATCTGTTTTATAAAAAATAGAATAGGAACAAATTCTCTCTTTTTTAAAAGTATCCAAATGTTTAGAAATATCTGATATTGTACCCTTGTTTTTACTACCCTGACAAATGATAATCATTAATAATATAGTTGTAAAATTCATGCCATTTTATGCTTCCTCATTTTTTAACCTTGTAATTTCTGAATGCAAGGATTTAATTACTGTCACTTTTTAGATATTGTATCTTACTGCCTTGGGTTTGTTTCTTAAGCAGTTTTGAAGTTCCTCTGAAATATCTTATAAAATATTCTTGATATTGAAAAACTCTAAATAGAATGTTTTTGAAAGCTAAAAGGAGCTAATTACTTGTCCCTTTGAAGTCTTTTGAAAACAGCTTTTAAAGATTTCCAGATAAGCCTTAGCTTACCCAAAAGGGGAATTCAGAAATTATTCACAAAGTGGCATTTCACATCTAGGAATCTTTCCTGGAAATTATAAGCTGTTCATAGAAACTAAAAGGCTCTGGGGAAATGGGAGCTGGGTTTTATGTGTTTTAGATTATGGAGCAGAGTGTATGGTAATTCTCCATTTTAAATGAAGATGCTTTTTGGGAAGGAGTCAGAGTGGATCAGCATGTGCTCTTACAGGAAACAGGCGTTTACACTGAAGGTAATACTGTATATCCAACAGATTTATAATTGTACATGATGTATATCATGTTTGTACTTGTGTCTATGTTTATATTCAATGTTTTGGGGTGAAATAATTTTCCATTCAAAAGCAGGCAAGGTAAAACAATGGGCTTAGAAAATGTAAGGATTTCCTGACTAGCAAGTGATCAGATTGACAAGAGGAGCAACTGCACACAGAGGAGTGGGAATGAGCACAGCAGCAGAAAGGCTGTGGGATGAGTATCCTGAACATAATGCAAAATAACAGCTGCTTGGTGCCCTGGAGGACACACAGAGGCAACAGGAGTTGCTGGGCTTTTACTCTCAGATGGAGAACAGCAGCACGGCTTTCTGATTTTCTTAGCTGGGATCTGGGCATTGTCATAGGACACAATTAGCTAGAGAATGAGAAACACAAACAAACAGATTTGATTATCTTATAAAAATAAATCTTTAATTCACAGGAGAAAGAGGAGGAAATTTTTTTAACTTCACCATACTAAGAAAGCACAACTTCAAAAATAAAAGAGAATGAATAAAATATGGTAACAAGGAACAGGAAAATATCCTGAACCTACAACCAGAGCTGAAGTAGGCAGCAACAGTGAAAAGTGCACAATGCTAACATTTAGGGACACTGGGACTGCCCAAGATTAATGTGTAAACAAGCTATTATACACCTCCCCCGATATTTATGATGAGGATAAGGAATGCAAATTAAAGCTATCTCTGTGTGTGCTCGTGTGAGAGCAGCAAGAGGCAGATTTCATGGTGGTGAGATGCAAATGGAAGACTAAAGGGTGGAGGCAGAGTAGGGTAAAACCAATACTAGAGGCCTTTAAAAGAGCAAAATAATGATAAAATGACTCTTAATGACATCGTGCTATACTCATATAGAACAGTGCCTTATTCAGCCACCATTAGAGAAGCTTCCTCCTGCAGCAGATGGTAATAAACACAGAGACCCACAGCCAGACACAGATAGTGAGAGACCTTGAAACACTTAGCTCTAAATGGGATGTCTCCATCAAATCATCAACCCAGGGTTCAGAGAACTCTGTGGAAGAAGAGGTAGAAAGAATGTAAGAACCAGAGATGATGAAGGGCACCAGTGGAACACAGCTCCCTAAATCAACTGAGCAAGTCTCCTAGGAACTCACAGAGACCGAAGCAGCAAGCACAGCAACTGCACAGGTCTACACCAGGTCTTTTGAATATATATATGCTTCCAGTTTAGGGGAATGGGAGGAGAGGTGGGGAGGGCCTGGAAGAAGTAGAGGGAGGGAAAATTGTAATCAGGATTTATTGTATGAGAAAAGAATCTATTTTAAACAAATGGAGAGGAAGAAATATTAAAACCTATGTCAGTATCCTCTAGAGAACAAAAGCAACAGAATATATATATATATATATATATATATATATATATATATATATATATTAGGGAATTATATAAAATGACCTGGAGTCAGGCAAATTCCCACGTTTGCATGATGTATTGACAAGATGAAGAGGCAAGGAAGCTGATGGTATAACTCGAGCTCAACTCTGAAAGCTGAAGAAGAAGGAAAAAAATAAGATTCCTGAAGCACAGGCTGACAACCCAGGAAGAGGCTTGGGATGTAGCTCATTTGGTTGAGTGCTGGCTTAGCATGTATGTATCTCTGGTCTTGATCTTCAATTCTACTTATTATTAGATGTGGTGCAAACACATATAATCCTAGCATTCAGGAGGTAAGCTCAAGCACATCATTGGCTACATAGTGGGGTAGAGGTGAGTTTGGGGTACACAGATTATGTATTTGAAAGAATGAGGAGGAATAAGGGAAGGAGAAGGAGGTGGAGGAGGAAGAGGTAGAGGAGGAGGAGGAGGAGGAAGGAGGAGGAGGAGGAGGAGGAGGAGGAGGAGGAGAAGGAGGCCAACCAGAAAAAATAAGCAATGTTAAAGTTTGAATCTGAACACACACACATAAAATGTGAAATCTCTCCTTGAAGTATCAAACAAAAGGAATTGCCTTTTTGTTTGTAAAGGTTTGGCCTTCTATTCAGGACTTGAACTATTAAGATGATGCCCACTCATGTAAAAAAGACAAAAACTTTACTCAGTTTACTGAAAAGAAGACAAAATGAAAAAGAATGTCAGCTTTAGAAACCATTAAAACAAATTAATTCCACTCTCAACTGGGGATACTGCTAGAAGAATTAGAAGTGTGTGACACTCAGGCTAATTATAGCAACATAGGTCTCAAGTCTCATCCAGCTTTTTACAATTCCTACATTGAAAGCCTAGCTGGAGAGAGGCATCCCACTCACCACGCCCAATGGAGACTTCTTTTTATATAAAGATTAAGCGGCATATGATGGAACCAGGTCCCCTGCCCGTGGGTGTCAGTTAGGGGGCCTGGGCAATCTATGAGGCCCCTGGTAATGGAACAGCATTTATACCTAGTGTACGAATACACATTGGGGGCCCATTCCCCATAGAGGGATACTCTCTCAGCCTAGATACACGGGGGACAGCCTAGGCCCTGCTCCAAATGATGTGACAGACTTTGATGATCTCCGTATAGAAGGCCTCACCCTTTCTATGGAGCAGAAGAGGGATGGGATGGGGGTTGGTCGGGGGCACAGGAGAATGGAAGGGAGAGGGAACTAGGATTGATACATAAAATAAGATTGTTTCTAATTTAAATAAAAAAGGGAAAAAAGATGTGGTGCCTGATTTCCTCTCCCCTTTTGGCTTATGCTATCATCTGTATACGTGTGTTTGCATTATGTCAAGTGCAACACAAACATTTCATCAGTGTGTTCTTTCCATTGCATACTTCATAGCATCACATATACAGCCTGGGTACATTTGCATAATTGCTACACCAACAAAATTACTTTCAGGTAAATATGTACAAACCACTTTATCCTTCAAGAATAGTGATATTTTCATAAACTGTTTCAAATAACTTTAATTTCTAAGGTTCTCTGTATTCTCTATATTCTTCACCAGTAAATAAAATTCACCTTTCTGAACTTAGCTACCAAAAAATAATGGAATAAAAGTGTACCCTTCTTTCATATGACTAATTATAATTTACATATGGTTATTTCAGGGCAGTCTGACATTCAGCGGATATGAATAAATGTCATGTTCATTTCACCTGCAGAGGTTGTGGCACCTCACATTATCACTGATAGCATCGAAGAAAGTATAACAACAATTCATTGTTTTCAATGAAACAAATAGTTAAAGTCTAAAATGCTTGACTAAGTGAAATTCATCTGTTATGTTACCTACCACTGGGCCACCAAAAAGCCCAAGATAAGCAAATGTGCACTGTGACTTCTTAAGGGAGGGGGATTCCAGGACTTTCCAATTACTTTTTCAAAGATTAATTTCAGCTATGTGTGTATGGAGGAGTGAATGTACATGAGTGAAGGCACGCACAAAGGCTAGAAGTGTTGGCATTTTGGAATGTGAGCCGTATGACATGAATATGGGGGACTGAACTCAGGAACTCTCCAAGAGCAGTACCTGTTCTTAACCACTGAGCACTCTTTATCTGTTTTATATTTATTTTATTATTTTTAAAACAACCTAATTTATGTACCAATCACAGTTCCCTCTCCCTCCTTCCCACACCCCCAATCTTTCCTCACTCCACCCCCATCCACTGAACACTCTTAACCACTCCAGCCAGAACCCTCACAATTATCTTAAATCATGAAACCTACTGTTACTTTAGAATATCTCTCGACACTAGAGCAAAGTGGAATATAATTTTGAGAAGATGACAATGAATATGAGTGAGAAACACTTTAAAGATATTATCAGTCTATATTTACTTCAGTAAGTAGAGTACAAGCCCATTAAAAGGAAAATATGGTATATTTTACACACCATATAAAATAAAACAAAATACAATTACTTCTAGAATTTGAGATTTCTGAATCCCAGCACATTTTATTTGGCATTGTGCTGCAGGCACATGGAAATTAACATTCTACTTTAGAAATGATTATTAACATAGGAGAAAAAGACTTTTTAATAAATGAATTAGAGAAAGGTAAAACCAACTTCAACTTAATTTTAAATACTAAAATTAATGTGCAAAGTTAAATCATTCATATATGTAAGGCAGTACTTGGGGGTACAACAGATTCTGCAGGGGGTAAAAGTGCTGGATATGCAAATCTCTATCTCTGTCTTATATTCCTACAGGTGAGAAAGTACAAGTCAAATGTATAAATGATACACGAAACATATTTCTAAATTCAATGTTCTGTAATTTCATGCTCCATAGATAAAACACAAGGTCTCTCTTTTTAATACATGAAAATTTTCACAGATTCTGAGCAGGAGGAAATAGAATTAGCTCACAAGCTAGCCACATTTGCCTCATATTCATCTAATTTAATGCATGTATAAATTGTAGTGATAATAAACAACAAAGCCCTAAAAATCCCAAAGTCTCTAAGCTCATGTTCAAACAATTCATTCCTTCCCATGATTTCAATTGAAAGAACAATTCACATCCAAATTGTTAGGTTTGAATTTAACACTAAACTTAGTATCCTTTTGAAACAATGGTGGATTGGGTGTGTTATAAATCACTATATCAAATAACTGGTCACTAGACATTTATATAAACAATGTTTGGGCAATTCTATCATCATTCATAAAACTAATAAACTCAGTTCTTATGAGAAACAAAGTTCAAAAGGAGAAAATATGCTTGATTTGTCTGTTAAATGAATACATAGGCAATGTAGCGGTCTAAATGGAGACACTCTGAATAAATCAAATTGCAGAAGAATAAATTAGTAGATTGATAATTTTGACTACATATAATTTTGAAACAAAACTTAATAACTACATATGTGATACCTGAAGAAAAGTCAAGTGGCAACTTAAAATTGATATAAATTATCTGTGGAACGTGTAACAGACAAAAGTTTGAAATCAATGAGAAACAAAAATCATTAAATCAAGCTTTCTGTTTCAGTTTATACTGGGATCTACTAAAGGTGTTCTTTAAAATCTGAGATCAAGGATTACTATTATACAAACATGGAAGCAAAAAAATTTGAGTGACTATATTAAATTAGAAAATCATGGCTAAAAATCAGATGTAGAAAAAAGTAAAAGTGAACATTGTTATGTAACAGCATTCACACATACATCATAGAAAAGATGGGTAGTTATTTAAATTATAAAACATTCACTTGAAAATTTGAAATGGAAGAAATAAAAATGAACATTGTTATGATTAGATATGGGTCAGTAGACTAGGAAGACTTAATAAGGATAACATGTGCATAAATAGAGATCTTCAAAATCTATTAAATAATTACAATTAAAAGAGATGTTAGAGAAATGAGCCATTTCAATGAAAGATGGTATTTGACAGGAAAAGTAGAAAAACATCAAGAATAAGGAAGATTTGAAAATAATGTACATGACTTAATTGACACAGAACATTTCATTCTATGAAGAAGTAAATATAACTTATAAAACTCTACAGAAAATTCACCACTTTTTAAATATACTACCCCACATACAAACCTTAGAAAACATGAAAATAAGTATGCTTACAAACATTAGCAACATAATTCCTGAAGAATTAATACACCTTCTAGCATTGTAAAAAGCCTATAGATGAATTATATTTCATCAACTTGATTTAACTTTACCAACAAAACAACTGAAATTGATACATTTTTTGCCGATAATAGAATAGGTAAGAAACTTACATAGTTAGAAAAGGATGAGTGAGTTATCTGCTGTCAAGGACAAAATGCTACTGCCAGAAATTACCCTGTATTCAGGGAAAATGTTTCATGGGTAAAGTGCTTATTGTACAAGCACGTGGACCTAATTCTAAATCCCAGGACCTACAGAAAAGCTGGGAGTTGTTGTACACATCTGTAAACCTCAGCCTTCCTACTGTGAGATATGAGGTGACACTGGTCAGCAAGCTCTGTGTATGAAGTGGTAAGCACCAAAAAAAGACAGGGTATCAGACAATTCAGAAGGTGAAGCCTGAGAAACAAAAGGCTGTCCTATGACATCCATGCGGATTCCATGGAACATGTAAACCTGAACTGATACATAGATGTACAAATACATACACACACACACACACACACACACACACACACACACACACACACACCATGCATTCATGGACACACACAAAGGCATATAGGCATTGCCAATTGGACTCACTGAGGTATAAAAGAAAAGTGGACATAGAGGCCCTAGAATGTTTCACAAGCTAAGAGCATTCTTTCCTTCGTTAGACCAGAATTTGATTTCCAGGACTAATGTTGTGTGGGGCTGGAAGGAGGACTCAGAACCAACAATAATTACATCTTACTAAGAACCCCACATCCTTTTCCACTCTCTGCAGCCACACAAGTGTAATCGCAAAGACTCACACATAGATACATACACACAGATAGAATTTTTTAAATTACAATTTAAAAATGAAAGATGATAGGATGTTGGGAGGGAAAGATGGTAAGGCATTGTGTGGGGAAATTGAATGGGTCAAGTGAATAGACATGATCAGATATGCTAGATATATGTATAAACTTTCCAAAGAACAAATAAGATATTATGAAAAATGAAGTAATCTGAGATGAGAGCAAACACATCCCAGGACTCAGACTCTGGAGATAGAGGACCTTGAGTTTGAGGTTAGCCAGCAATGCCTTGTCTCAAATACACACACACACACACACACACACACACACACACACACACACACACACACACACACACAGCAAATAAATTAAAGACATAAATAATTGAAGAGAGATGTTATGAAAATCTGGTAGAGTCAGTAAGTGCTTAGAAGTTAGAAGTAAATTTTCTTAAAAACTACTTATAGAATTTATACAATCCCAGAGAAATTCTGATGAACATTTTCCATGAATGAATGAATTGACTCTAATCTAAAAGTCTAATGGAGATTCTAGGACAGAATAGAAACAAATCAATTTATAAAACAGAGGACAAAATTTAGAAAATGTGTAACTTGATTCTGACATGCACTGTGAAAGAATCTTCAATAGTAGCTTTTCCAGTGAGTTAACTGGCCCCTTTGGAATACATCAACTGATCCACTTCAGTTTTCATTTTGAAACTCTACTTGCTGCACTGATACATAGGCATAGAGAAGAAGATTTATGTTTTTTTTTCTTTCAATAAATGGTATGGGAATAACTGGGCTTTAAGTATATAGAATCCATTAGCTGTTTTATATTGTGGTTTATTTTCTTTTTATAATTTTTTTATTTGAATTAGAAAGATCATTTTACATGCCAATGTCATTTCCCTCTCCCTCCCCTCCTCCCCTGCCACCCAGTAATACTCTACCTATCCCTTCCCTTTCTGCTCCCCAAGGAGAGTGAGCATTCCATAGTGTGTCTTCAGAGTCTGTCATACACTTTGGGATATGGCTTAGGCCCACCCTCTTGTGTCTAGGCTCAGGGAGTATCCCTCCATGTGGAATGGGCTCCCCAAGTCCATTCCTATGCTAGGGATAAGTACTGATCCACTACAAGGGGCCCCATAGATTTCCAAGGTCTCCTCACTGACACCCACATTCAGGGAGTCTGGATCAGTCCCATGCTGGTTTCCCAACTATCAGTCTGGGGACCAAGAGGTCTCCCTTGTTCAGGTCAGCTGTTTCTTGGGTTTCACCAGCCTAGTCTGGACACCTTTGCTCATCGGTCCTCCTTCTCTGCAACTGGATTCCGTTTAGTTCAAGGTTTAGCTATGGTGTCTGCTTCTACTTCCGCTAGCTACTGGATGAAGGCTATAGGGTGCCATATAAGTTAATCATCAATTTCATTATCAGGGGTGGGCATTAAAGTAGCCTCTCCTCTATTGCTTAGATTGTCAGTTGGTGTCATTTTGTAGATCTCCAGACATTTCCGTAGTGCCTGACTTCTCTTTATGTCTCCCTCTATTATAGTATCTCTTATCTTGCTCTCTTCTGTTCTTCTACCAGCTCAACCTCCCTCTCCCATCATGTCCTCCTCACCCCTCCTCTTCTCCCCTTCTCATTTTCCTAGTTCCCTCTCCCCTCCCACCATGCTCCCAATTTGCTCAGGAGATCTTGTCCCTTTTCACTTCTCCAGGGGACCATGTATGTCTCTCTTAGGGTCCTCCTTGTTTACTGGTTTCTCTGGCAGTGTGGATAGTAGGCTGGTAATCCTTTACTCTTTGTTTATATTTTATTGCATAAAATGTTTAGGCTCTGTGGGTAGATACATGGCTGGTTTTGTAAAAATTATGGAACTAACAGTCACCAATTTCTATCCAATATAATAAATACTAATGTTGGCAAGTATCATCAGTTGACTTTGTAGCTAAGGAAGAAAAGACAAAACTAAAATATATTAAAAGAATATGTTTTTTAAAAATTGCCCTTCTCCAATAATGAGATTAAGGACTATCTTATATGCAATCCTAAAGCCTTCATCAGGTAGCTGATGGAAACAGAAGCAGACACTCACAGCTAAACACTGAGCTGAACTCCTGGAATCCAGTTGCAGAGAGGGAGGAGTGATGAGCAAATGGGTCAAGACTAGGCTGGAGAAACCCACAGATACAACTGACCTGAACAAGGGGTAGCTCAGGGACTTCAGACCCAATATTAGGGAAGCCAGCATATGACTGATCTAGACCTCCTGAACTTGGATGTCAGTTTGGAAGTCTGGGCAATCTATGGGGCCTCTGGTAGTGGATAAGTATTTATCCCTAGTACAGGAATAGACTTTGGGAGCCCATTTCTCATAAAGGGATACTCTCAGTATAGACACGTGGTGGAGGGTCTAGGCCTTGCTCCAAATGATGTGACTGACTCTGAAGATCCCCCATGGAAGGCCTCATCCTCCCTGGGGCTAAGGAGTCTGTGGAGGGCAGGGGAGGGAGAGGGAACTGGGATTGACATGTAAAACAAGCTTGTTTATAATTTAAACTAAAAAATTGAAACACTATTTTTAAAAAGGAAAAAATTGGCATGAGTTCTTCACAAATATCATTTAGATTTGGACAGATAATATTAGACTAAATGAGAAAGAAGAGACATGACAGCTCAGCTCAATACATGATTATGAAGAGGGTCCCTGGTCCACAGGGAGAAACAACACTATGAAAGAACCAGGCTGTGATGGCTGTAACAGACAGCTGTGAATTATACATTAAAGTACACTTCAATGTGAAATTTAATGAACTTTATAATTGCATTGTGATTATTTAAACATTCCCAAGAAGAGCTTAGAAATAGAACAAAAGTATTAAAGGGTAAGGATGAAATGATAAAGCAAATATACCAAAGCATTAACAATTGATGAAGCTAAGTGAAGGATTCAGTGGAATTTCTATGCATTATTACCTTTATTATACTTTTAAACAGTTTCAAACTGCTTCAAACTTAAAGGTAGAAAAAGTAATAGCCATATATAGATATCTTAATATTCATGCCATTAGATCAGACTGAAGAGCAAATTTTATTTTAAAAATTAGTTTATGAAAAGACAAACCAAAATCAAATTTTTAAAAATTAATTTACAAAGTCCTTAGAAAGCATTCTACTACAAAATACAAGCATAATTTACATGAGAAGGAAAACAAAAAGTGAAATGATTTTTTTTTCTTTTCATGTAATTGAGCAATCTGTGGATGGACAAATAAGGTAAAATAATTAAGGAACCCAGCCAAAGTCATAGGTTTCTATTCCGTGTGAAGTGCAAATTTAAAAAAAATTAACAGAAAATGAATACAAAGGATTTTTTGCATTATAGTTTTCTCAGGAAGAACATTGTATAATTCATAAATTAAAGGACATGCCTTCTCCCAGTTGACCTCCAAACCATCTGTTCTCTGTGATGGTTCAGAATTATGTTCAGAAACAATTAGTTTTGGGATGAATTATGCATACTGATAGAAACAGTACTAGTTGAAACCATGTATTTTAATCTGTCAATACTTATACTAACCAAGGAAAACCTCTGAAATTAGGAGTTGGGGGTAATGGAAAATGCAAGGTTCTCAAAATTATAAGACAAAAATGTAACAAAAGACAATATCTCTCTGATTTGTCAGTATTTAGAAACTTTTAACATTAAGCTTAGATTTAGGACTGCATCTCTGCAAGCTAATGAAGTTAAATGTTGAAATAAAGTCCATGTCCACTAAACAAAGAAGCAGAGAAAACCAATGTGTGCCCTAGTATGAACTCCTTAGCCAGTGCTTAGTTTTCTTGCCACATGAAATAAAAAGCTACTGTGATACAAATTTTCAATAAATAAGTGGCCTACTGCAGGATATTAACCTGTTATCCTAGTACTTGGGAGACATTAGAATTAGGAGATCACCTTCAGCTATTCAAGGCGTTCAAGGCTGGCTTGGGCTACTTGAGGCAGCAGGTCAAAACAAAACACAACCACAAACACCAAACCAAAAGTATAAACACCATTGAACTTACTTATCCAAGTTAATGAATATTTGTCAAACCAGAAATCAAAAAACATTTTATCTGGATTGAGTACTTATAATAGTATTTTATGTAAAAATTTAGGACAATGCACTCAAATGGTCAAAGAATTCATGAGCAAAATAACTCAAGGTCAAAGCATTGTAGCACTCAGTGTCTGCCATCAAAATCCCTTTAAAATGTAGTAAACAATATGTGAAATTGATATTTAAATACATACATACATGTATATATACTCTAATTGAAACAAAGTAGAGATCCCAGAAACAAGTCCACACATTTGGAGTCAAATAATATTAGCATATTAAAACTTTGTGACAGAGAAGGACAGATTGCAATAAATAGTCCTGGGAAAACTAACCACTTGCAGAAAACTGAAAATAGACACTGTATTGTACTACATACAAATATCAACTCCAAATAAATTATGAACTTAAGTTTCAGACTTTAAAATATGAATCCACCATAAGAAAATTGGGGAGAAAATTCTACACAGAAGTAGCATGGTCAGTGACTTGTTTAAAATGACTCTAACCAAACTGAAATGCACAAATGTGATTACATTACACTAAATAGCTTGAACACAGCATGAGAAATGATCAATACAGAGACAATATATTTGCAAACCAAACATCTGACAAGGAGCTACTATCTAAATTATATATGAAACTTAAGGGATTTTGTAATAAGAAAACAAATCACCCAATTTAAAAATTGGTAAAGTTGTGGGATGCATAAACACACAAATATCAGTAGCATTTCTATTAGTGAACTGTCTGAAAAAGACATCAAGGAAACAGTTCCATTCATAACAGCTACTAGAATAAATGGAATATCTAGGAATAAATACAACCACAAAGATGAAAGATCCTTACAACGAAATTATTATATATTTATTAAAGGAACTGTAGAAAATAGTGCCAATTTAATATATTGAGATAAAAACAGCCTTGTCACTAAATGAGGTTGAGTAAGCTGGATCATCTATGGTAGAAGACCTAAATTAGAGTCCTGTCTCTCACCATGTACAAAAATTAATTGAAAATGAATAACGTACTTTGATGTAAGATGAGAAACTCTGAGACAGCTATCAGAAAACACAGGAGAAAGATTTCAAGATATTGGCACAGGCAACTGTTTCCTGCTTAGATCTCTGAAAGCATAGAAAACACAAGCAAGGATTGACAAATTAGATTTCATCGAATTAAAAAGCTCTTGCATAGCAAAGGAAACCATCAAAGTGAAGGGAAAATTTACAGAAAGTGAAGACTATTTCACCAGCTATTTATCTGGCAGAATAATAACATCCAGAATGAACAGGAAATCCCAGAAATAATAATAGCAAGAATAATTAATCCAATTAAAAGTTGCAAGTAAAATAATATGAATACACATTTCCCTAAAGAGGAAATCCAAAATACACAAGAAATATATGGAAAATCCCCCTTACCTATAGACATCAGCTAATGCAAATAAAAACTGTAATGAGGGTCCATCTCACCCTACTTAGTTAGGATGACTATTCCCAATTCCGTAATAAAACGACAAATACTGTTAAGGACATGAAGGAAAGGAACACAACCACTGTTTTCAATGGGAATACAAAATCAGTTCAGACACTATAGAAAATAATACGGAAGTTCCTCGGCAGCCTAAAATAGACTAGTTGATCCAGCCATTTTGTTCTTGGGTATACATTCAGAGAAGATGCAGCCAGCATATTCAAGGGATACCTACATCCTCACCATCACTGTGGTATTTTTCACAATAGTCAAGATATGGAACCCACCAAGGTGTGCATCAACAGATGAATGTTCATACAAAACATTCTGAAAATTTGAAAATTGAATACTTTCTTGGATACTTTTGATTGGTTATGGATAAGGTTCTTCTTGCTAGTGCCCTATATGTAGTATCTTCCATGCATGTCTGTGTGACTCCATTGCTTGTTGTTTACCTAAATGATACAGAATTCTATGCTGGAGTGGTAAAATCTTCTGTCCACAAGTTTGTGAACATTGACATTCATAAGATATATAACTCAAGCTAAGGATTTTTTTACCCAGAATACATTTGTTGCCTATCCCATAGGAAAACTAACAGTAAGACTATCTGTGTCCTGCAAGAGAGTCACACTTTATACCAAGACTCACTCATATTAAAGGACAGTGGAAATTGAATTTATAAATTAACTATAAACCAGAATTCTAAGCAAACCATCAATCACTTTAGTGATAATGTATGCTTTAGAGATCCTGTAACTACACCTGTTATATCTGTTGTTTACCATGAAACTTCTCAGTCCCCCAAAACATCAAGTGGTTGCTTTATTGAGGTTAGTGTTAAAGGATAGTATTTTGTCTTGGCAATCTAAGGTTTTAAAATTACAGTACCATAGATCACATGACCTAGCTGCAACCTGGAGTGAATGTTGACTAAACTGTGCATACACATTTGTTCTCTCTGAATTTTTCCATTTCCCATGTTTTCTTATAATAATCAGTCAGTAAAATGGCTATATAAATTCCTCATTGATTACATGAATGTGTAAGTTTTATTATTTGATAAACTGACACCAAATGACTGTAAATGACTTTCTATCAGTGTATAATTTTTCTGAATGTCAGCTGATAAAATACTATATTCTTAGAAATTTACATTTGTCATAAACTTTAGAGAAAACATATTAGCCTCTTAGTCCATGTTTTTTTTTCTGAAGCTCATATGAAATAATAAATTGCTTAGGTACCCCATAAATTTGTATCTGGGTACTCTACATTGTCTTTCCTCTGACTCTCCCCTACCAATTTTGCACCCAACATTTTTCCTAAGCCCAAAGTTAGTTACTTATCCAGTCTCTTTTCATTCTTAAAATGATTTCCCATACCATGAAATATCTTAGCCAGTTTGTGCACTCACTTCACATGACCTATCAGCCCATCATCTATGTACCTATCACCTACTCATCTTTCATCTAGGGTACCTAAATTTATTCTACTGTGTGCTATCTTACTCCTATGAGATGTGTCACTAATCTGTTGGGTACAAATGACCTTACATTTTGACTTAGATTTCAGGGGTAGAACATAGGGTCATTGGGAAGAATGAGAGGTTTGTTTGTACACTGTTCCCATTAAAAACAGCATTCAAGTTTAGAAATGTGGAATGATCATCAGAGAAAAATGATGATAAAGACAGAAGAAAGTTGAAAAATTCAACTCCCACGTGTTTTGCTACCTTTGACTTCCCCATTATTAAACTTTATAAATATTCTGCCTTTGAGATGTGTTTAAGTATTTGGTATTTTAATTATTCCTACTATTAATTTTTCAATGATATTTCCACTTCGTAAGGAAAGGAACATCTCTTAAATACCTTTGTACTTCACACAAATAAAATATATAACAAATATTAAATTAATATTTGTAAATAAATATATTTTTACTATAGGAATCTTTCATGGATAATAGGTTGTTTGATTAACTTCGTGGATTCTTAACTATAGACATAACTAAGTACATAGATCTCAGTTTGTAGGGAACAAAATAGTATGATTAGCCATTAACAACACTAGTATATAAAAATACTCATAAAACATCCATTAGTAACAGAATTAGAAGACAACATTGAAGTAGACATTTGTAATTAATCACCGTAAAAATAAATGAGACTCCATGGGTAAATATTCCAATTTCACTATTACTTTTAGTAAAATTTCATTGGGTGTTGCTTATTCTACTAGATTTCAATTGAATTTAAAATGTTAGTTCTAGACCAGTGAGATGTCTCAGGGAGAAAGGCACTTCTTGTTAACCTAGGCACCTGAATTCTATCCCTGATGTGCTTATGAATATGGCATAGGCAGGAACTGGTTTCAACAAATTTTCCTCTCAACTCCATGTGTACACCTTGGCAGTACACACACATTTATGCATACATACACACACATACACACAGACTAAATATATAAAACAGTTTTCAAAAATATTATTTATCAGACACCCACAGCTAAACACGAAACTGAACTCCTGGAACCCAGTTTCAGAGAGGGAAGAGTAATGAGCAAAGAGGTCAAGACCTGGCTGGTGAAATCCACAGAAACATCTGACCTGAATATTAGGAGCTCATGGACCCCAGACAGATAGCTGAGAAGCCAGCATGGGACTGATCCAGACCCCTTGAATGTGGGTGTCAGTGAGGAGGCCTTGGCAATCTATGGGGCCTCAAGTAGTAGATCAGTATTTATCCCTGGCGTATAAATGGACTTTGGGAGCCTATCCCTTGTGGAGGGATGCTCCTCAACCTGCACACATGAGGGAGAGCCTAGGCCCTGTCCAGGGATATATGACAGACTTTGTTGATCCCCCAAGGAGGGCCTCACCCTCCCTGGGGACAGAAGGGGATGGGGTGAGGAGTTGGTGGGGTTGGTGAGGGTTGAGGGAGGAGGGGAGGGAGAGGAAGCTGGGATTGACATGTGAAGCTGGCTTGTTTCTAATTTAAATAAAAATAGATTAAAAATATAGTTTATCATAAATAAATATTTCTGACAAAACAGGAATCAAATCAAGACCAGATGTTAAAATTTATTTTGGGGAAATTATTGTTGACAGAAGATGGTGTTGCTTCCAGAAAGACAAACAGGGTATGTACTCACTCATATATGGATTTTAGACATAGAGTTAAGGGCTACCAGCCCACAATCCACACCACTAGGAAACAAGGATGACCCCAAGAGAAGAATACACGGCCCCTGAAGAAGGGGATGGGGACAAGAACCCCTGAGCAAATTGGGAGCTCAAGGAGGGGGGGTGGGAAGGAGAGAGGGGGAGAAAGAAGGGGGGAGGAGAACAGGAGAGAACAGGAGCACTGAGACAGGGGAGGAATAGAGGAGGGCAAGAAAGGAGATGCCTTGATAGAGAGAGACAGTAGAGGTTTGGAGAGAGGTCTGCTACTGGGAAAATGTTCAGGGATCCACAGGGATGACCCCAACTAAGAATCTAGACAGTGGTGGAGAGAACGCCTTTAATGCCCTTCCCCTATAATAAGATTGATATCTACCTTGGTTGCCATTCCTAGAGCCTTCATCCAGTAACTGATGGAAGCAGAAGCAGACACCCACAGCTAAACACTGAGCCATACTCATGGAATCTAGTTTCAGAGAGGGAGGATGGATGAGCAAAGGAGCTAAGACTGTGCCGTAGAAACCCACAGAAACAGTTGACCTGACCTAGTGAGAGCACAGAGACCCTAGTAGTAATTCTGGGAAACCAGCATTGGACCAAACCAAGCCCTCTGTATGTGGGTGCCAGCTAGGAGGCCAGGGCATTCTATGGGACCTCTAACAGTAGAGCCAGTGTTTATCCCTAGTGCACAAATGGACATTGGGAGCTCATTACCTATGGAGGGATACTATTCCAGCCCAGATACAGGAAAAAGGGACTACCCCCCCCCCGAAATGATGTGACAGACTTTGATGGTCCCCCATGGAGGGCCTCACTATCCTTGGGGAGTGGATAGGGAGGTGCATTGTGGGGGGTTGGTGGGGGTCATGGGAGGATGGGAGGGCGAGTGAATGGGGGAATTGATATGTAAAATAACAGTGATTCTAAAATTAAAAAAAGATGGTGTTGCCTCATATGACATGTTTAAGTGATATTTCCTTAGCTGGCTCATGTAGTAGGAAATGAATCACAGTTTTAAATAACTCTTCCTTGTTTCCTACATGTAACAGTGTGCCAATCCCCGTGAGGAACTGTAGCAAGAAAGCTCTGAGCTATTTGTCTTTCTAAGTCTATAAGCCAGGACTCAAAAAAGATAAATCAGTGTGATTTCAAAGGACAAGCTTTAATTAAATGATGTCCATAACTCATACTTTGTATTTTTTTTGGAGTTCTTCATGAGAATATCTTTAATTTGGCTTTGGAGCTTGAATGCTTGGATGCATTCACTATAGCTCTGAATTACTTCACAATTTCACTCCACTTTTTCCTATTTTTTGAAAATGCCACATGTAGGATTTCTAGGGAATCTTCTTAGGCATATCGTTTTTATCCAGCTACATTCATCTTCACAATTCCTAAACCGTTTATAATTAAATAAAGCAACTTTGTTTCTAAAATTAGCTGAAAATTTTGTACAATGAATTTTGACTATATTCACCTCTCTCCCAACTTCTTCCAAGTCTACTCTGTTTCCTTACAAAACCAAGGTACTAGCAATTCTTACTATAACATAATTCTGAAGTATTACAACAGAGAAACAAACAAAAATCAAACTTAACTAGAGCCAAATAGGATTGGGAGGGATTTTGCTACTGTGCTGTGTGAGTGTCTTTCATGTCAGTTTGAGGGAGGTTTTCTTTGCTTAGATAATTTCTGCTCATCTGGATAACTCTGAAAACAATTCTGTGATGAGCCAGTTCTGAAATTAACATCAAAAGGAGTCAACAAGATAAACACAAAACTCATACATTGAAAGGAGACAAAAGGGACAATGAACAAACCAAAAACTCCTCCCAATCACAGATGTTCTAACCATCTCTTAATATCAAACTGACACTAAATTTCTCTTTGACATTAATAGATAGCACATGTTGCTGTTTATGTTTGAAGTCATGACAAATGAATCTCAGAACTCAACTTAAAATTATATGCCAAATATATTTGAATTGCTATACCTATAGTTCCATGCATTGCTTGAACCTTCCCAGAGAAGCTTCTCTTGCAGGAGATGGTAATTAACACGGAGTCCATAACCTAGATGGAGAGAGAGAGAGAGAGAGAGAGAGAGAGAGAGGTATGTCTTTATCAAACCCCACCCTCAGGGTTCAGAGATCTATGCAGAAACAGGCAGAAAGGTTCTAAGAGCCAGAGGTGTTGGATGACTCCATGGAAAGAGCATCTTCCAGACACAGCAGTACTGACACATGTATGAACTCACAGAGACCATGGAAGCATATATGAGACCTGCAGAGGTTCAAACCAGACAAAATCCCAGAATTGAAAAGGGGAACTGGACACAAAGTTCCAAACATATTCAAATGCTGTTTGGAATTATTACTTGTTGGGAAAGGGAAAATTAGTTTTCTACAATGGAGTGACACTGTTTATCAACAGACTCCAAGGTAGATTCCCAAGACCAAGAGTCTCCCTGGCTTTTTGTGTGTGCTTTTGTTTCATTTTTATTTGGCATTTTTATACTTCAGTAATGTTGGACATAGGCTATAAATAAACACAGGTCAAGGTCAGCCCATCTACACATTACGGCTATAGGATGATTCAGTCTTTTCTCTCTTAATTATCATTTCTACAATGAGGAGCACCCTGTGGTGGGCCATCTTGTGCATAGATGCCAAGCTGTGTACACATACACAGTCATTCCTCCAATGTGCTAAAGGAGCGCTTTTTCACTTGAACAGATTAGTTATTATGAATATTGCTCTTCCTGAATTAGCTAAATTATGTGGAATTTCTTTTCAAGTGATATGCATGGCAAAATAAACTTTGTAGAGGCATACATAAAAATAATCCTAGGAAAGTAAAAGTTTTACAAATAATATTTACCAAATCAGAGGTTGTAAGCTACTGCCATTACTGGATTGTGATGTGCCTACTGGCATCACGGGCATGTACATGTCAGGATCTGTGTACTTCCTGAAAGTCATGAACAACTCTTAGATGCTTCTACTTCTTCAGTACAGTAATTATATCTGTACTTAATTTTGAGCTTGTTACATATAATATTTTGCCAAGAATGATCATTTGGAGTCATTTTGACACTAGCTTAGCATCATAAATATTGACTGTGAAACAGTGTTGACTGCATTTGCCTAAAATATGTGGATTTTGATCCAATTACATGAGAATTTGAAATGGAAAATATGCACAAATCTCTGTCAGTCCAGGATTTGCAGAGGCGGATGTGAGTTGCCATTGCCAATATACTCAATGCCATCTTTGGCTTTTAGTAGCAGACTAACATGTACCACATGTACCAGTCTAGTGAATAGCTGAATGGCAATAACCAGCATATCAACCCAAACAACGGCAATAATAAACACATAATTTTTATTATGTTTCCTGACTCCTGTTGTTGTCTGGAAACAAACAAAATCTAACCAAAGTAAAACAAATAAAGCTACCAAACTCCAACCACATACCTAAAGCCTGGTAAGGCAGAGTACTCTGAAACTTCTTCATGTTCTTATAACTCTCTTCTATTTCTCCTCCTAGAGTCTGCTGGTCATGGAGATCAGTGATCCTCAACCTGTGGGTCTTGATTCCACTGGGGTTGTAGGTCAGATATCCTGCATATCAAATATTTACATTACAATTCAGAACAGTAACAAAATTATAATTATGAAATAGCAACAAATAATTTTATGGTTGTGGGGGTCACAACAACTTGAGGAATTGTATTAAAAGATGTAGCATTAGGAAGATTGAGAACCACTGAAGTTGAATGGGAACTTCCAGACTCTTAAACAGATTTAACTTTTCTTTTTTAAACATTTTCCAGTTCATTACAAAACTACCATTTTTGCCAAAGCCATTGTTTTCTTAAAGCTGAAATTACATTTTGATTTTTGAAAAATTGAAACAGTAAGTGACATCAACTGGCATCAGAAGGATGAACACAGGAACCTGCATCAGAAAACAGCTCTTTTCTCAAAAGCTTCAAATGCTTATGTAGTTCCCTTCCTGTATGATCTTTCTTTCTTTATTTCCAACCATATTTCCTTGTTGTTCTATGCACACTTAGTCTAAAAACTCATATGTGCTCTGAGCAAGAGAAGAGTCTATGGTGGTCCTGAGGCAGTGACATATATATGATGGCTGTACATTGGCAGTGACATCTGGGAAATTATGCATCAGAAAGCATGCATGTGCAGCAGAGCCTTAGCATGGACAATAGAGAGTGGAGAGTATGGTGTGCCCAAGCCTAAGGAAGGCTCAGACAGAGGAGCAGAGTGATAAGAGTGCATTCTGGTTGGTAGTCAGAGCCCAAGTTGAGGAAAGAGATACCTGGGCAGACAATGGCCACAAAACAGTGGAGGGTGGATAAATAAAGAAGGCACTGACCCAATAATAAGTATAGGAGAAAGGAGAAATGAGTACATTTGTTGCTATCATGGGAGGAATTATAAATGTAATGCAGTAAATTATGAATCAGGTATGTGCAGGAGCCATTATTCTGAATTCATGATTTTAGTATTGGAGTGACTTGGGGAGGATTTTGACTTATTTTATTTTATGGTAATCTTCACACAAAATCATAGAATTCAGTCCAAGCTTCGCAATTGCCTCCCACATATGGAGGGACTAGTTCAGTCCTGTTGAGAGGCTCCACAGCTGTCAGTCAAGACTTCATGAGTTTTTATGAGCTTGGTTCAGTTTTCTCTGTAGATTTCTCCATCATGATCGTTTTCTTTTTTCTTTTTTTGCTGACCTCCCTTGCTCATGTATTCTTCCTCCCTCTCTTCAACTGGATTCCTGGAGCTCTGACTGGTGCTTGGTTGTGAATCTCTGCACCTGGTTCCATCACTTACTGGATGAAGGCTCTATGATGACAGCTGGGGTATTAACCAATCTGATAACAGAGGAAGGCCAGTTCAGGCACCGCCCTCTCCACTATTCCTAGGAGTCTTAGCTGGGGTCATTTTGTGGGTTCTTGGCAATTTCCCTAGTATTGGGTTTCTCCCTAACCACACAGTAGCTCTCTCTATCAAGATATCTCTTTCTTTGCTCTCTTTTTCCAATAGTTTTCATACATCAGTTTGAAGAGAAATCAGATAAAGTCTGCAGAACCTGTTGCCATTTCTAAAGGTGACTCAGCTACTTTCCTTGCCATTAGGCTACTAGTGAAAATTTGGCTATAATTCTGATTTTCAAGCCAAGAGTCTTTCAGATCATATGTCTATACATCCTTAGCAAAAAGTGAGACAATAATCTATAAAAAGGTCTCTGAAGTAATTGACAGTACATATTCATAATTCAAAGGAGGTGATGACCATAGGGCAACAGAACTAGAGATGTAAACTTTTCAAATCTTCACAAAAAACACATCATTGTTCTCATTGCATTGTGATTCTTACTAAATTGGATGCAAAACTTCTGAGAAAACAACCCAGAATCAAAAGGTATGCTGGAGTGGATACTATAGAGAGCTATTACACAGAGACCATGTCCCTAACCTCTAAGTTCTAGAAGCTTGTATCTGGGCTCATTAAATCTCTTATTTAGCCCTCCCTAAGGAAGTTCCAGATAGAACTATACCATTGGAAGGGTCTAGTCTCCTCTATTTCCCTATTTAGTGCAGTGATTATTCCTGCATCTCCTAAACTCCTGAAACTTAGATCATTGCCCAAATTCCTTTTGTCAATGAAGTAAATACATGATTAACTTCTAGTTAAAAGGAACTGGAGGTCAACATAGGCTTCCTTTATACTAATATTTGTGGTTGGGCATTAATTCTGGTGGATTTCTTCAGTGTGTTATAAACCTAGAGAGATCATTCACTGTTCCTATTAACTATTCCACATGAATGCACAGCTAATTTTGAATATAAATAAAGGTGATTTCTATCACAGTACAATATACACAATACTTGATATCTATATTTGCTATCAAAATTAAAAATTTTCCATGTATTTTATCACAACTTGAGCAAATAATGTTTTCATTCCAGAATTATCTACATAGCCATTCCAAAAACTCATCAATATTTTACGCCTTAATAAATTATCAGTAGAAATGAGAAATTACTTGTCGTAGTGAAGTAAAAACATTAACCATCTGCTAAATACCTTAGGATCAAGCATCAACTTAGCATGAACTATGAAGGTGACACCAATTTAAACAGAAAACTGCAAGTGTCTTTTAAAGTAAGAAAGAATTAATTGGCAGAAGTTTGTGGCAGGCATTCTTGGTATCCTGACTTCCTACAGGAAAGAAACCCTCCTTAAATCCCACCAGGATCAGGAGTTCTTCCAAAGATACAGAGACAGGGAGTAAAGTGGGGAGCTTCCAAGAAGCTTTTTTTTTTAAGGTGATGCCCTTGTAAGTCTGGGAAATCCCACTGGAAGCAGAATAGAGTCAGGGAAAATTATGGGCACAAGAGAAGAGAAATAAACTCCTTCACCAGTAATCTGATTGAACTCTCTTGCCAGATGCAACCTACTAGGGCCACACATTTGCTTAAGTCTTTTCTCCTGGTTATAAACACTCAATCCTCTAGGTCTGTCACCAGAAATCCCTGTTGCTCCTGGTTTTGCTGTGTCAGACTCAAATCCCTCTTGGAGGGATCACAGCTCCACATCATAATCTCAGGTATTGAAAAGAGGAAAAATGAGGGGATGTTCCCTTAGAAATCCCTTGGGTAATGAAATCCCCATAGCTCCTAAAATCCTATACAAAGTAATATCAGACTTAATTGTGTTATTTCTTTGAGATCCACCTGTGCTCTTGGATATGTCTTTTTCTTTCCATTTTAAGTAAGCTTTGACAGAGCCTCACACTGGTTCATCCTGAAATGATTTTCTATGATAAAACCCAGGATCATATTTTACCTGATTCTAGATCCCTAAAAGATAATGATAACTCCTCTTGTTGCTGTGAGCAATATATGGAGCTGTGAATTTGTACATTTGACTACTGACATCTCTTTCTCCTCTCTCTCTCTCCTTTCTTCTGCCTCTTAAAGTGTGGCATGGCACCTACAGCAGACATTTTGCAACTTTTCTGGCAACGTCGATGGAAAGAAAGAAATGTAGAATATTGGAATCTGCAATCCCTAGCATCTCTTGCCAATGCATCCTTCAAACTCTTTGTGCCGTTCTTTAAATGGTAGGAAGTATATATTTGTTTTATCCTAGCTATGTCTCAGTTCCTTGATGTTTGTGTTAATTAGCCCCACATGTCATAATAACTTACATAATATAAAGTGAGATATTTTCATAGTAAAATGGAATGTAGAAAGTTTAATCAATAGAGCAATATCACTTAACTATAACAAAAATTTCAACAGGGACTTCCAGTTGGATACTTCTGAGAATATAATGAAGAGCATAGTGAATAAATGGAGCTCAATAAACACTAATCTATCATTAATAAGGGACCAATAATCAAAGAGGCTCTAGGGGTTCAGTTTTCATAACAAGAGTTAAGTCTGTTTTCCCCATACAAATGGTTCTACAGCTCAGAGAATGTCCATATGTTTCATAAATGAGTTCTCTAATGCTGCTTCCAGGCAGCATCCACCATACACACAAGCAGAGGGATATAATATTATTTGTTTTTTAAGCTTTTTGCAGGACTTGATTCTTCACTTCCCTTTAACCCACTTTGAAGATACAATAAAACAAAAGAAAAAATGTGCACACCGGAGCCAAATCACATTGTCTGAGGGGTACAATATACTCATGCAATCAGGAGAACCACAGATATTCTCTTTACCAATTTAGAACACTAATTTGTAATTATAGCTCAGGTCAGTCATACAAGTAGTTATAATATTAAAAGAAAAAAACCTAATTATTTTCCAAACTTGCATAATTGAGGCGTTCCTCATGTTACTCAAATTGTGAAAGTTAATCTGACCCTGCTACTTATTGAAATATCTCAGGAACACTGAATAATGCTTTTACAGGGATCTATGTAGGCACTGGATGTGTGAGAAAAACATATCCAAACACTCTCACTATGCACCACACTTACAAAAGAGGGAAGGACGTATGTGGGAGGCATGCGTAGAAAGTCACTGATATAACTATAAGCTGGACATGCAGATTTCTTTGTCTGTGCTCTTTATATTATCACTATACTTGTGGAATCCCAGCTTCTGAATTTCACGTGGAAATGAAACATTTTTAGCAGGTTCTGGGAAACAGTGTACTTTCAACATCTTTGTTTTAGAAATCTAAGAATAACACTCTGTTCTTTAAATTGTGTATTATTATTATTTTGTAGATCATGTATTGTATAGTCTTTATTTTCCTCCAATATAGTAAACTGGGAGAAATGTCTTCGTGAACAATCACTAGCTTTAGGGGTCTGACATGTCACAGTTATAAACAAGGTCATGAAATGTTACTAAGGGCATGTGCTGGTTAGTTTTCTGACAACTAGACATAACCTGGGGTCATTTGGATAGAAGGATCCTTAACTGACAAATGTTTCTATCAGATCAGCCCATAGATATATCTGTTTTGCATTTCCTGACTAATGGTTGATATAGAAAGATGCAGAAGACAATGGACAATTACACCCCAGGACCAGTGTTTTCGGGGTTGTTTAAGAAAGCAGGATGAATATACTTCTTTTGGGTATATGTCTAAGAGTGGAATTGCTGGATCTTGTGGTAGACTGACATCTGTTCAACGATGTTCATAGCAACACTATTTGTAATAGCCAGAAACCTAAAGCAGCCTAGATGCCCCTCAACTGAAGAATGGATAGAGAAAATGTGGTACATTTACACAATGGAGTACTACTCAGTGGATAAAAACAATGGAATCTTGAAATTTGCAGGAAAATGGATGGACTAGAAGAAAACATTCTGAGCGAGGTAACTCAATCGCAAAAAGACAAACATGGCACGTGGATTTTAGACATAGAGTAAAGGATTACCAGCCTACAATCCACACTGCCAAAGACACTAATAAACAAGGAGAACCCTAAGAGAGACATACATGGTCCCCGGGAGAAGGGAAAAGGGTCAAGATATGCTGAGCAAATTAGGAGTATGGGAAGAGGGGGGAGGGAGCTAGGAGAATGAGAAGGGGAGCAGAGGAGGGAAGAAGAGGACATGAGGAAGAAAAAAGGTTGAGTCAGGGGAAGAATACATGATAATAAGAATGGAGATACCATAATAGAGGGAGACATTTTTGGTTTACAGAGAAATCAGGCAATAGGGAAATGTCTGGAGATCTACAAAGATGACACCAGCTAACAATCTAAGCAACAGAGGAGAGGCTACCTTAAATGCCCTCCCCTGATAACAAGATTGATGACTAACTTTTATGCCATCCTATAGCCTTCATCTAGCAGCTGGTGGAAGTAGAAGCAGACAGCCACAACTAATCAGCGAACTGAACTGAAACCCAGATTCAGAGAAGGACGAGTGAAGACCACAGGGGTCCAGACCTGTGGTGAAACCCACAGAAACAGTTGACCTGAACACCGGGGAACTCTTGCTCCCCAGACTGATGCAGACCCCAGGAACATGGGTTTCTGTGAGGAAACCTCAGAAATCTACAGGATCTCATGTAGAAGTTCAGTACTTATCCCTAGCATAGGTGTGGACTTTGGGAGCCCATTCCATATGGAGGAATATTCACTGAGCCAAGACACACGGGGGTGGGCCTAGGCCCTATCCCAAAGGATATGATAGACTCTGATGACCCCCCCTATGGAAGGCCTCACCATCCAGCGGGAGCAGAAAGGATATGTGATAGGGTTTTAGTTGGGGAGGACCTGAGGGAGAAGGGAACTGGGATTGTCATGTAAATCAATCCTGTTTCTAATTCAAATAAAAAAGTTGAGAAAAAAAAGAAAGCAGGCTGAGAAATCCATGGAGAACAATCCAATAAGCAGCACTCCTCTGTGGTCTCTGCTTCAGTTCCTGCCTCTAGTTTCCTGCCCTGAATTCTCTTAGTGATTGAGGTCTGATCATGATATGAAAGCCAAATCAACCTTACCCTCATGACTGCTGGTTATGGTCTTTATCACAGCAAAAGAAAGCAAAGTAAGACAGTGTGTTCTCTTAAGGTTTAAAATGGACATCTCAGTATCACCAACTACATGTATTTATGTGGCCAACACTTAATTGCTGTTTATTTCATCTTCTATCATTATCTTTTTATTTTTTTCTAAAGAGAATCTGATATCAATTGGCATTAATTACCTACCAAATACATAATTTCAAGCTGTGGTATTAAAAGGTGTTTTAGCTTGATACCTGTAAATATCAATGATTATATATTGAGTGTAAGGAAAGAAAATGAAATAAAACAAAAATGAACTCCCTAAAATATCTAAGGAGTAAATGCACTTGTAGGAAGCATCCTTGGTAACAGACTTTGGAAAAAGACAAATCTGCTGTATATCCTCAGTGTAATATTTGAATAGGAGCTTATGAGGGTTGCTATGACCAAATTTCAACCAATATTCATTTGGAGGAGAATATAACAGTTACTTAAAATTTGCTTTCAATATAAGGTTACACTAAGAAGTTGATCAGGGAACACAGGAGGGCAAATTTGAATTCTGAAGAGATACCATGGAGTGTAAAAACTTAATACTGATTAGGAAAATTGAATAGGGTAAAGTCTGAAATATCTCGATAGTTTGCAAGGAGTTTGGGAAAATGGGTTTCAAACACATTTTTATTTTATTTATTGTGCTATAGAGTTGCATTCCTCAAGTGTTCCATGAACTTTTCAACAATATATGTGCATATTTTAATGTTCAGATGAATTGTTTCATGATCTTAGAACAGTCTCACATCCTGGGCACACAATTCTTGTCCTATTTCACCATCTAGCTCAGTTTATGGATGAACATAAACCACACACTAAATGGCACAAATGTGCTATATGAAAATCCTCTTCATGTCTGGTACAAAACCATCTATAAAAGTCCAATCTATTTACTAACATCCCTTTTAAAAGAAGAAAAAATAAGTCTTCCATACATACCCAGGATAGCTGTTAACAAAAACTTTATCTGAATATAAATATGTAAGTAGCTGAACATGAAAAGAAATGTACTTGACTGCACATGCATACTCTCAATCAAAAGCACTTTATAAGAGCATCAGATAAAACACACTCCCAATAAAAAGCACTTTATAAGAGCATCAGATAAAAAGATATAGAAGAGTCTATGTATAGTGTATAAAATTAGTATTACATAAACGTTATCACCACTGATTCAATGTGTGAGAGAAAGATCAATAGTAACATAAACCAAAAAGTGAAAACATGTTAAAATCTTCCCCTTGGAAAAGACTTTATAGTGTCTATGAAATGACAAAGTGATCATATCAAAGGAAATGTTATTGGTGACTCATTGCCTTCTAGTTCAATCTCAAGCATACTACCTGAATCCACAGCTGATGTCTAGAAAATGACTATGGATGTTATCACTGTCTTTTAAGGAAAACAACACAGAGCCATTCCCATATCCTCTGCTTTGTAGTTGTGCGGTAACATTATCTTAGATCTCACTTTTTCCCGGTCAGAGTAAACAACCAATGGTAATGACATGATGTGTAGTTCACAGAGTAACAAACAAAAACCACATCATTGAGATAATTTCATGACCTGGGCCCATCCTATGACTTGACTAGGAAAAGGTCTGGGGAACTAAATGGTGCTCTTTCCTTGCCTGGCTTTGGGAATGCCTACTATTCATGATAGAGTATACTTTTAGCTGCCGGGCTATCTACGGAAGGAATTCTAGGAAACTGGGGAGAGGATTTAACTTCTGATTTGTACTGCCCCAGCACCTGAAGCCAATTAGATAAAATTGCAGTAGCTATTAATCTTCCTGGGTGATGTGATCTGCAGGCAGGAATAATAAGGAAAGATATTTAGTGGGACCTGGCAGTTTTGATGGTTATAAAAGAGCACATTTTTCATTTAAGTTAAAATATGCATCTCCCTATGATTATACAAGTAATCAGAAAAACTTATATATCTTCCTCAACTGTTGAAGATAAAAGATAGAGTAATAATGTCCTTCCCTAAAGAGATTCAGGTTATAATATGACAAACTGTTCATAGATAAACTTACATACAAAAACAGACTTTGCTGATATGGTTAAATTATGGTTCTTCAAACAGAAAGCATGTTTGGACCACTGGGGTGGGGAAATGCAATCAGAGTGGTCCTATAAAGATGAGGCAGTGTGTCAGAGATAGATCCATGTGGTGGCAGGTGGAAGTGTTGGAGAGATGTGCTGTGAAGACAGAGGAAGAATCCAAACGCTAAAGGAAGCAAGCAGCCTCCAAAATCTGGCAAAAGAAAAGCCGTGTATGCTTGGCACTCCAAAAGGAATCCAGCTCTGTTGGTTCCTTTACTCAGTCCTATAAATGAAAAGAAAAAAAAATCCTTTGGTATATCTGACCAAAAATAACAATGTATGCTGTTTAAGTCAATACATATGACAACTTGCTGTAGCAGCACTGGGAATCTGTTAGTGACACAATTGAATAGATCATCATATAAATGACCACTACTGTCTTTTCCAAAGAACAGCCACTATTCTCTTTAAATGTAATAGTACCTGTATTCGGGGTTATTTCTGAGTTTTAAATAATTAAAGTTAACTCCTTTTGGATGTATGTTTGAACTGTCTTAAATTTAATGAGTATGCATGTGCACATACAGAAGTCTATCTAGGAATCCCCTCAGGTCAAATACAAAACAAGTACACTACATGACTACATAGCTAGTGCCCAGCAAATGGCCAGGAATGTGGTCATGTGAATTATAAGCTGATGGCCTCAGTTATGGCATCTTATATTTTCCCAGAAGATTATATTCATTTTTTAAAAATGTATGCTTAATTTTAAAACAAAATAATGGCATATATAATGTGTGTACATGGAGATACTTGAATTTGGTAACACCTCTAAATTATATAACAGATGAAGTGAAAAAATAGAAACTAGTTCACATCTTCCAATAGGATGGATTGCTATTTTATACCTATATCCATATGATATTTGTCAAAAGATTATATGGAGTATATTTCCATCATCATTTTCCATCATCCATGGGTGTTGGTGGCAGTCCTCTCACTAGTATTGTGTGTCCCTTCCTGAAGGAGGCATGCACTTGCTGTTGGATTGAAGTAGGTGCTAAGAGTGATGGAGAGTGAATGGATGTCAACAGAGCACACCATCCCCCTTGCTCTGTTTTCCCACAATAACAGCAATTCTGAGAGAGGCTGCATGGCCAGCCATTGTCCCACTTTTTTTTTTTAATCTAAATTCTTAACTTACTACTTATATTTACATATCCACCCCCCATTCCCTCACCCTCTCATCTCCCTATGTTCACCACCAACCCCCCCAACTTCTTTCTCCCCAGAGATAGTGAGGAGGTCCTCCATGGGGGACCATCAAAGTCCGTCATATGGCTTGGGGAAGGGCCCAGGCCCTCCTTGTTGTATCTGTACTGCAATAGTATCCCTCCATAGGGAATGGGCTCCAAAAGTCCATTTGTGCACTAGGGATAAATACTGCCTCCACTGTTAGAGGTTCCATAGACTGCCTTGGCCTCCTAACTGGCAGCAACATTCAGAGGGCCTGGTTCAGTTCAATGCTGTTTCCCCAGCTTTATGACTAGGGTCTCCATGCTCTCAGAAGGTCAAGTCAACTGTTTCTGCGGGTTTCTCTCACACCATCTTGGCTCCTTTGTTCATCCTTCCCCCCTCTCCACAACTGGATTCCAGGAGTATGGTTCAGTGCTTAGCTGGGGGTGCCTGTCTCTGCTTGGAACAGCTACTGGATGAAGGCTCTAAGAGTGGTAACCAAGACAGACATCAATCTCATTATAGGGAAAGGGCATCAATGGCATCCTCTTCACCACTGCCTGGATTCTTAGTTGGGGGTCATCCCTATGCATCCCCTAACATTTCCCCTGTGCCAGACCTCTCTCCAAACCTGTACTGTCTCCCTCTATCATGGCATCTCCTTTCTTGTCCTCTATTCCTCCCAGGAGGAGAACCATTGTCCCTTCTTAAGGACCTTTGACAGCCTTGCTCCAGAGGGACCCTGCTGAGATGCGAGGTGAATGGGAAGCAAACCTAGCCTCTAGTAAGTCTCTGAGATCTGGGGGTGCTTCTCCTAAAGCCGCTGAGATTTGGAGATTTTAGGATAATCCAGCAGGCAGTTTTCAAAGTGTGGTCTGAGTAATTGTCTGGGGCCCAAGAGTCCCTTTGAGGCTTCTGGGAAATCCTCTGTTTCCAACAACAGATCTGCTTAAGCTTGGGTTTCCTGCAATCAAAGCACAGTATGACTAAGGAAAGGCAGAAGTGCAAGTCTAGTTGTCCTCTATCAAAAAGACGTCTAAAAAACAGAACACTGCAACACACAGAAAACCCTGTAAAGTATTTAAATGTGACTTGACTTTTCCCATTTGGGAAAATATAGTATAGTCTCTTAAAACAACTTATGCTACCATGTGGTGAATTTGTCACCATTGTGACAAATTCAAATAAATGATACTCTTCTGTTTTCCAATGTCATATACAGTCAGTATCATGAGAAAGCATCCTTGATCCAAAAGACTTGAGTGTCTTCAGTCACCAATGCTGGCTGGGCAAGACAGCTCACAGCACTACCTTCTTTTCTAGTTGCAACCTTCCACAGAAGCAGAGAAAATAGTAATAGCAACCAAAAACAGAAAATTGCCCTCTTTCAAGCTTTCCTAGGTGTCCTCTAGTTTATTACCATTAAGTCTTAAAACTGTGGTTTTTCCTCCTTTGATGTTAATTCTTCCAATTTTTTTCTTTCCCTATTTGTAACACACTTCAATACCACTCTTTTCAAATTCAAGACAAATTGAGCTAGATCAGATCTTGAGAGTGAAATAAAATTCTGGAACTTTTCTTCTAAATGAGAGCCTCTTTAATAGGAAACTTTTACCTAATAATTAAGTCTTAATACCTAAAAGTGATCTAGAATTCTAGTTACAGATCCTGTCCACCAGTTGGCCATTTAAGACTGAGAAAGCTGTTGGGTGTTAGTGACTGGCTGGAAGTAATTCTGTCACAACTCTATGCAGAGCCCCTTGGCTCTTGGAATGGCCCCAAACTATTCTCTATTCCAAAGTCCACAATGCTGACAACTGTCCTCTATCGATGTACAGAACTCCCATGCTCTCGCCTCAAATAACAACTCTCTGGAGTCAGTGGCTCTGTGCTACACCACACCTCCTTCTCACTCAGCCCCTTATGGTACTCTTCCTTCATCGCATGCAGTTGAATAAACTTCTGAACAATATATTATGGTGTGATATGGCAAGCAAAGTCACTATGCATGTTCAAAGGGAGCATCAGCCTTATTTTCTTGCCAAAGGAAAATTTCCTGGAGGAAAGAACGTCGAAGCTAAGGCAGAGTATCAAGGTCAAGAGTGAATGAGAAGAAAGCATTCCAACATGAAGCCATCACCCGAGTCTAGTGGGAGGGAGTACATGCTTTACCCATGTTCCGTTTCTTAGAATGTTTCCCCACCTACCCAACTACCGCAAAGAATCTAGCAGAGCCAGGCAGGAGCATTGCCATGATTTTGTATTCAAATTCATTTTGAAACTTTTCCCCTTGTGCCATGATGTCCTTAGTTCTTTTTTGATTGCTTAGCTCTGTGGCTTTTTAGTCCCCTCTCTCCTAAATCTGAGCTATATGCTGACAAGCAAAGAGTTCAGGAGGACTCCTGGGAAAAGCATCATGTTGAGAGAGTACTGGGTATAGGAATGGTCCCCAAAGGCCTACATGTTAAAGGGATTAAATATAAAATGCTCCATGGGAGAAAGGGAGCAGAGGTTGGTGTGTTTCAAATACTAGTATGCAGCAATATGGGGCTTTTCTGAAAAGACAAGCGACTGTGTAAGAGAGATTATGCACGGATACATATGGAAGCCAGAGGACAACATCAGATACTCTGTAGGAGCTATTTACCTTGCTCTTCTTGTTCCTGAGACTGGTTCTTCCACTGGTATCTGGAACTCACCAGTTAGACCTGACTAGTTGGCTAAGGAGCCCTAGGAACACACCTTTTCCACCTTCTCTGCCATGGGATTACTAGCATGCACTCCTCCACCAGGCTTTAAAGTGGATGTGGGGGAAAACACTCAGGTCCTTATCTTATGTGGCAAGCACATTATCTGTTGTGTTAAGGTATCCCCAGTGACAGTACAGGAGACTTTGTAAGAACTAGAGTAGAGAAACTGTAGCCATCTGTTTTAGTTTGTTGGTTTTACAAAAGAGAAAGTGAACTTTTAACCTTGATAACAGGGGGGCAGTTTTCACAACTTAAATCAAGATGCTGACTGATATCAAGTTTTGCTTTCTGCAGAACCATGAGATGTTAAGGCTTTCTTCCACAGTGGTCATGTTTTAAATAAGCAAACCCATGTATCTTTGATGAATATAATCCTGAGTTATAATACTAGAAGACTGTCAAAAAGCATACCTCAAAATGACAGAGGAAGAACTTGAAACTGTAAATTTTTCCAAATCAGTACTTGAGAAAAAACACTGTGTTGACAGTTTCATCAGCATGACTAGATAACTGAGAGAAACTCTCTCTCTCTCTCTCTCTCTCTCTCTCTCTCTCTCTCTCTCTCTGTGTGTGTGTGTGTGTGTGTGTGTGTGTGTGTGTGTGTGTGTGTGTGTGTGTGTTGTGATCATGCTGTGGAAAGGATAACTGCTTCCACCTTTTAGGTGCTGGGAATTAACTCAGGGTATCAGGTTTGATGGCAAATCCCTTTACTAGCTTAGCCATCTTACCAGCTTGAGAGGAACGATTTAAAGGAAGAAAGATGCATGTTGATTGATGCATGACTCTAATGATAGGTATTCTGATTGGTGGATTCACAGGCTTAAGTAAATTATGATGAAAGTTACAGCAGAAGAGCACATTAGGTAGAGAGGATGAAGAAAGAGAGAGAATGTCTGAGATATCAAGCCATCCCTGTTTCCACCCAGTATTCCCAGTTTGTGGGAAGGTGCCAGTCATGTTCAGGGATAATCATGCCCACTCTTTTGGCAAATCCTCACTGGCAACAGCCTCAGAGGGGTGCACTAACAGTTGCCTCAGTGTTTCTTATTCTAATCAAACTGATAAAGGAAACTGGCCAGTGTAAGTCTACCCATTATCCTATTGGCTGAAACATACCTCTCCTTAATTTCCAAATAAAGACACCACATTAGTTACTCTTCTGTTGGTTGCCATAAAAATACCATGATAGGTAACATATAGAGGAAAGAATTTATTGAGGCTTATGATTCTATCATGGTTGGAGCAGGCTGCTGAGAGCTCAGATTCTTTGATGGAAACAACAAAGCAGAGAGAGCAAACTGGAAATCATGTGAAGCTTTTAACCTCAAATCAGATCCCTAGTTATGTACTTCTTCCAGCAAGACTGTACTACCCAATCCTTCCTAAACAACACCACCAACTGAGGACCAAGTGTTCAAATACTGCAGCCAATGGGGGCATTTCATATCCAAACCACCAAAGATACCAACACACCGACAATTCTGCCTGGCAAAATATAACCATTCTACTCTTAACTCAAAGCAAACTGATTTATTCTCCTACATTTCATGGTTCAAATATTCCTCAAAAGATAAAATATAAGTTTCCTTGGACACACAAGGCAAGCTCTTTGCTGTGAGCCTTCTGTAAAATAACAACAACAATAACAACAAAAGTTACATACATATAAGATCCAGTGGTGCAGACTTAACACTCATTTCTATCTTAGTTAGGTTTTGTTATTGTTGTGAAGACACACCATGACCATGGCAACTATTACAAAGAAAACATTTAATTCAGGTGGTGGCTTACAGTTTCAGAGGTTCCATTATCGTCCCTGTCAATTATCATGACAAGGAGCATGATGACATGAAGTCAGAGGTGGTTATGGCTACATCTTGATCAGAAGGCAGCAGGAAGTTGGCTGACTATTAAACTGTGTGAAGCTTGAGAAACGAGACCTCAAAGTCCACCGCCACAGTGACACATTTCCTCCAACAAGACCACACCTTCTTCAATAAGGTTACTCTTCCTAATAGTGCCCCTCCCTTGGGGGGTCATTTTCTTTCAAACCTCTACACCTTCCAAAGTTCCAGGATGGGAAATTTGGATGTTACAAAGCAAACTGAAAGCACTACAGAAACTGTGTTGAACACTGTTACTCCATCTCCAACACCAGAGTCACTTGATGCTATGGCTCCCAAGGCTCAGACAACCTCATCCCTGTGAACTTTCCACTTGGAGCCCACATGGCCTCTCTCTTGTGTGATTCTATCCTCTGTCTGTATCTTTCCTCGGTAGAAATTCTATGTTACAGGGATCTATAGTGACCTATGGTCTGCAGTATATTTTCAGATTCACCTTCAATGATACATTTTGTCAGAGATCTCATGCAGGGATTCTAACCCTCATATATACTGTCTGACATTCTACACTTTCCTCTGAAACTTGGGTGGAAGCATCCTTGAGCCTAACTCCTGAATTCGATATGCCGGCAAAGCCAACATCACTTGGATGAAGCTAAACATCTACTGAAAACCCAAACAATAGCCTAGACCATTTAAATTAAGGCTTCAGTCACCACTGAGTTCCTGGATATCTGAACACAGCAAAATTCTTCCTTAAGTAGTCCTGTATGAGGAGGATGTCTTAGGGCTCTCTTCTGAAAGCAAAGCCTTTCACTTCAGTTAAAACCTTTATACTCTTGTTTGCAGTGGGTGGGGTCTGACCAATCTCTGAGATACCTTGAAGTTATCTTTCTTACTGTCAAAATGCAAAGTATTTTACTATGTTTAATACCCATGATATATTTTAGCAGGTCCATGTTTAAGCCAGAACAAATCCCAGTATGTAGGGGTGAGTTGAACACAAAATTCCTTCCCTAGGTGAGGAGCAACTGTCAACTATTAGCTTCTGGAAGTGGGAGGGTTGGTTTCTTTATAAGAGTGTAGCTCCTCCTAAGTTGACCCAGCTCTAGTGGGGGGCTACACATAGAAGAATATTTGGGCATTAGAAATTGGACTTGATATGTTTAAATAAAGGACACAAATAAAAATATTATGGAAGGTGGTTAGCTATGAGAGGTGCTGGGGGAATGGTTAGTAAATATGATTAAAACATATTGCATGGAATTCTCAAAGAACTAATAAAATGAATACTAAAAAAACATACTGTAGCCTGAATGTTGGGCTGTCTTGAAATTATTCTGTAAAATTGTTCATCTGTTATATTTATTATCAGCATCACACAATGTTTTAGGGAAGAAACAAGGTGAAAACATATGGTTCTAATCCATGTAGGTATTCCAATCTTCTGAGCTCCATAAGAATTACCCATTAAGCTGACCCATGGCTTCTCTAAACTACGTCTCCAAGTTCTTCTGTATTACTTTCATAAACTTGTTTTGAAGGATTAACCACATTGTGATGTTTAGTTACAACAATATCCCCGTTCATCTAGTACCAATTTTCCATTAGCTTTTTCCATCACAGGCTGAGTGCCCATCAGAAATAATTTTAAAGATGACATATTTATTCCGGATAATGAAGTCAGAGATTTCAGTCCATCATGGCAGGTGCAGTTGTGTGAGGTCAGCTCAAATCCCAGAGGTCAAACATGAAGAGAGTACTTACTAATGCAAGCTTTTTCATTTTATTCTTTTATTCTATCCAGATCCCCAGAATATAGGATGGAGCTACCTTTCATCAGAGCTGTCTTCTCTATGGAAATTTCCTCAAAGATATGTGCTAGAATGTGATGTATACTTATTAAATGCTTCTAAATTAGTCAAGTTGACAATAGTTATTAGCTATCTCAGGTCTTTTGGGCATAGATTCATAAGGACAACTGTCTATTACATAGTAAAGATAAGGGGTATATTTAGGCTATGCCACTTAAATTTAAATGAAGTTATATATAAATGAATCTTTATTACTAAACATTTTCATGAATACTGTAAGTAAATACTTTCAATAGTATTTTTTCATATGATTATTTTTTTAAGTAGAGCCTCACCATGTATCCCTGGCTGGTCTAGAACTCACTTTGCAGATCAGACTGGCCTTGACTTCACAAAGACCAACCAGCCTTTGCCACGGGAGTGCTGGGTTTAGAGTCATATACCCTTATGCCTGGATCTTGGAAATATTTGAAAAAGAATTTCATTAGCTATCACTGAAAGTAGAAGTAAAAAATAATGGGGATGAAAGATATGAAATAAATTAATGCTCAGGAGTCTGGAATACATTTCTCTTCTGGCAATTCAAAGGCAAAATTTAATACAAGCATATAATGCTTAAAGAATTTTGGTGGTGTTTCCTATCATTATTATCTGAGACTTTTATTAAATTTTAAATATTGGTATTTTTCTTATATATATGATATCAAATTTATGCTAATGTTTAACCCATATATATAAATATGCATACATTATTGTTCTACAACTATTTTATTTTCAGAATACTAGTACATTTGTATTTTCTAGAATTTTATTTGCATGTCTTTCCTTTTCTTGAATTTAAAGCAACCTTATATTGAAGTACTTTTTATAATACTAACTTTCCCTGCACAGAGATGATTATTAAAGTTCTTCTTAATACCATGTTTGTTCATCTTTGCTGAGGAAATCACAACACAAGTGTAGTAGGCAAGAATAAAATGCTAGAGTGCATGTAGACATACAAATATCACAAGATTACTACATAGAAGATATATAATTTAGTTAAGATTTTAATATAAATTATTGACTTGTTTAAAATGTTGCAAATAAAAACCTATAAATAAAGTTTTCATGAAAGTCTGTTCATTTAGAATTTTATGTAAATATTAATTCACTCAATCTTCAACCATTATTGTAATTCAATATAATTGGGATGCTTGGTGTTTCTTTCTTCCATTCATTTACTTAGCTCATAAATAAAGTCATGCACAATTATGATACACAATACAGTATGTTCACAATAGCATGGCTAAATTAAACCAATTAATATGTTATATCGCACATCTTCATCAGTTTTTGAGAACACTTAAAGTATACTATCTCACAACTTTTAAAATATAGTATAATGTTATCAACCATATTTATCATGCTCTCAGTAGACGTCAGGACTTCACAGAGTCTATGCCTCTTGTCCAACTGCAGTTTTATATCCTTAAACCAATCATTTGCCCATTTTTAAAAGACCCACATTGAAGCCTGATAGCCACAATTCTGCTCTCTGTTCCCATAAGTTCATCATTTCTAGGTTACGCATAAAATTGAAATCGTGTGACATTTGTCTTCCAGTGTGTCACTTATATATTTATTTTTTTGGCAAGCATATAACTTTACAACTTACTAAAGATGAAATCAAATTTACATGCACAGGTGAGCACTCACTGAAACACATTGGATTCATCACATATTTGAGTTTCAAGAGCAATAATGGCAATATGTTATGCATCAATAGCAGCAACAGGTTTTCCAGGTTCTGCAGTCATTTGAACAAAATTGTAGAGACATCCAGCACACTCCATTTAAAAAAACAAAAAAAACAAACAACAACAACAACAAAAAAGTAAAAAACAAAATCCCAGAAAACAGCACAGTTCTGTTACTCTTGTGGTACTTGGCACCATTTTTTTAAAAAAATTAGCTTCTCAGTCATCATCTGGGAGGAAATCATTCTGAGCAACATCAGACCAGCTCTGATAAATCATGGGCACTACTATTATCATAAAGCAGGTCCACATATGAGTGAGTACATATCATGTTTGTCTTTTTGAGATTGGGTTACCTCGCGCGGAATGGTTTCTTAGAGTTCCATCCATTTTCCTGCAAATTTCAAGATTCCATTGTTTTTTTCTTCTGAGTAGTACTCCATTGTGTAAATGTACCACAATTTCTCTATCCATATATCTCCAATATACAAAGAACTCAAGAAGCAAGTCTCCAAAACACCAAACAATCCAATTAAAAAGTGGGGTACAGAACTAAATAGACAATTCTCAATAGAGGATGCTTGGTTTTTGTTGCTTATTTTTTAGATAAAGTTTAACTATGTTGTCCAGACTGGCTCCAAACTTCCCAATCCTCAAGGCTTGGTCTCAAGTGATGACATTAGAAGAATCCCACACACTTAGCTTTCAGAAGATTCTTTCTATCATGACAATATTTAAGTAAACCATGGGTGATTAGAAATATGATAGTCTTTACAATTAGTCTTCTCTAGGTTTTTCTCTTTTGTTTTAAATCTGGTCAGTGTTGGAGAATTCTCAGATGTTTGCCAGGGCTTGACACTCAGAAGACAATGGTGAGATGGGATGAAATGAGTAGGAAAGCATAAATCTTTCTTCCCTAAAATCAAACTAGCAAACAAAAGTCCCTTATGAAATCCCAGTAAGAAGCGTGTGTGTGTGTGTGTGTGTGTGTGTGTGTGTGTGTGTGTGTGTGTATTTATATGTGTGTATGCATATATATATATATATATATATATATATATATATATATATATATATGGACACATATACACTGACTGTTCTGACTGTCTGACATCCCATCTTGCAGTGGTTAGTCATACATCACATATGGTAAGCCTTGGGTAATTCATCTCATTTCCACTCCCTTCCAATTTAAGAAATAGCACTTTTCCCATTACATACCTTCTCTACACACAGTGAAGTCTGTATATAGCAGTTGAAGATTTGTGAACTGAATTTAATTAATCCCTCTTTGCTAAAATGGAATAGTGCTAAACTTTGTTCACAGTCATTCAATTGCCCTTATCAAACCTTCAAGGTTTAAGAGCTTTGGGTTGCTGATCACTTCATAGGAGACCAAAAAACTCTGACCATACCTGCAGGGAATACAACCTTACTCAATAGCTCTTATCATCACATATATCGTCTATTGCCAGCTTAATACTGAAATCCCATCTCTTCAAGAATGCAAGTAATTGTTGGTTAATAAACCAATGAAACTTCCTCACTAAAAAAATAAATACAATTTTAACAACTTGTGCTTAGAATATGTTTTTTCTTCTCTCAGTTCAGAAATCACCCAGCTACTGTTTTAGAAAAACATACTTGGCACAAATCCACACTAATCAGTTCTGTGCAAGTCAGAGTCCACATATTTATAGGACATCATCAACTTTGGCTCTAAAACTGTGTGCTAAAAAAACAGACTGGCAAGTAAAATGCCCAGTGATTATTCCTTTCCCAAAAGCTGAGCATGACATGTTTAACCACAAGTGACTTAAAAATCTGCCTGCCAATTCCTCCTTTATAACTGATAAGTAAACACCACTGGTGAGTTTGTTTTGGATTTATCTGCATTGACCAAGCTCTCATTCTCTGAATGAGCAAACGCTGAGATGAATTTTGAGTATTTTTTTATCTTCAGGCCAGCATATATTCTGATATAAGGAGCTTTATCCAAACAGTTCATAGCCCAGGATTTCTTTTTCAATTAGTGGCTAAAAGAGTAGAAATTATTCACATTTATGTAAGTGATCTGAAATAGACTACCACTAAGCTAATTGATCTGGAAATGTTTTCCTGATCAATACTTTCTGCAAAAAGAATGTAATCATTTAGGCCTCTGCAGAAAAATAAAATAGGTCAAGGCTAATTTCAAGATGCTTTTAATTTGAACATATTTTGGTATTATTAGCAGGTGAAATCATTAACACAGGATTTTTGCACCAGATTTGTCCATTACTTTTCCTTGATTTAAAATATATGAGAGAACCAATTTTATTGATTCTAACCTTTCTCCAGTGGATAAAAGTGGTACAGTATTTGCATATTCATACCCAATCAATCAGAAATGTAGTATATTTAAAGTGGTATTCGGAAATGACTACAGTAGAAAGGTCTGGGATACATGTGTGAACACTAATAAGTGGATGTAAAAGCATGTGTGTATATACTTGGTGTGTGTGTGTGAGTGTGTGTGTGTGTGTGTGTGTGTGTGTGTGTGTGTGTGTGTTGTGTGTGTGTACCTGAGGGCTATCCTCGGGTACTCAGATCAGCAGAGCTAGAGTGGCTGTGTCATCAGGACTTTTGTTGATGTTTTGTCAAAGTTTCCTACATCTAGGGCTGGCAGGGCCCTTGCTTGGTAGTCTGTGCTAGCTTGAAACCTCAATTATCCTGCATCAGCCTTGTGAGCACTGGGATGACAGAAAGGTACTGCCTTACCAGGTAGCATTTTTATAAGGTTTTTCACATATTACTGATGTACATACAAATCTTGCATCTAAAGCAGAATGGCAATTTTTTGAAAGCCCTCTTACACTACTCAAAATAGAAATTTGAATTTCAGTTCGTAAGAAAAAAATATGTGGTATTTGGACATATAAACACAGATATTACATACAAAATCTAAATGTCTTTGTTACCTCCAGATTAGTTCCTACAAACCAATTATTACCACTGATTAAACAATTTTTTTCAGATTTTTTATTTGAATTAGAAACAAGATTGTTTTACACGACAATCCCAGTTCCCTTCTCCCTCCCGTCATCCCCGACCACCTCCCCAACTAAAACCCCACCTATTGAATATCCTTTCTGTTCCCCTGGATGGTGAGGCCTTCCATAGGGTGTCATCAGAGTCTATCATATCCTTTGGGATAGGGCCGAGGCCCACACCCATGTGTCTTGGCTCAGGAAGTATTCCTCTATGTGGAATGGGATACCTAAGTCCAAACCTATGCTAGGGATAAGTACTGAACTTCTACAGGAGGTCCTGTAGATTTCTGAGGTTTCCTCAATGAAATCCATGTTCCTGGGGTCTGGATCAGTCCCATGACGGTATCCCAGCTATCAGTCTGGGGAGCAAGAGTTCCCCGATGCTCAGGTCAGTTGTTTCTGTGGGTTTCACCAGCCTAGTCTGGACCCCTTTGCTCTTCACTCATCCTTCTCTGCAACTGGATTCTAGTTTAGTTCAGTGATAAGTTGTGGGTGTCAGCTTCTACTTCCACCAGCTACTGGATGAGGGCTATCGGGTGGCATATAAGTCAGTCATCAATCTCATTATCAGGGGAGGGCATTTAAGGTAGCCTCTCCTCTGTTGATTAGATTGTTAGCAGGTGTCATCTTTGTAGATCTCCAGACATTTCCCTAGTGCCTGATTTCTCTGTAAAACTAAAATGTCTCCCTCTATTATGGTATCTCCATTCTTGTTATCTTCTTTTCTTCCCCTGACTCAACCTTTCTGCTCCCTCATGTCATCTGCATTCCTCCTCTTCTTCCCTTCTCATTCTTGTAGCTCCCTCCCCCCTCTTGCCGTGCTCTCAAATTGCTCGGGGGATCTTGACCCTTTCCTCTTCTCCAGGGGACCATGTATGTCTCTCTTAGGGCCCTCCTTGTTTACTAGATTCTCTGGCAGTGTGGATTGTAGGCTGGTAATCCTTACTCTATGTCTAAAATCCACATATGAGGAGTACATGTTTGTCTTTTTGTGATTGGGTTACCTCGATTTTTATATAAACACTCTGTATGAATTAAATATGATTATTAATCTCATTTTACCACAATTCAAAACTGAATCAGTAGAACCACAGATATACACACAATATATATATATATATATATATATATATATATATATATATATATATATATTTGTGTTACATCTTCATAGAGCAATGAAGACAAACTTCAAAATAATCTTAAAACAGAAAGAATAACATTTAATGGCAAGTCATTCATCCTTGCCTTAAACACAAAGATTATTATTGTGTTTTATCATAATTCTATATGCATATACAGTTCAGTATATATTCAGTTTTATATTTAAACCCACTTATAAGCAGATAAAAGTTTGATAGATATTAATTAAATTCCCAACATTATGAAAAATATAATCGTGTACGTGGGAAGCAAAGTGCTCATGATAATTCAAAGTTAACAGAGAATTCCATGAGAGAGTGTAGAATCCACTCTCTCATGAGTGGAAGAGGAGGAATGCAGAATCCATGAGAGAGAGACTAAGAAGAGGAACAGGGGTAAATGGCTGACCGCCATGGCCGGTCGCCATAGAGAGAGAGAGCGCACAGAGCGCGGGACAGAGGAACAGAGGAACAGAGCGGAACAGAGAAACAGAGAGCATAAATGGGCAGGGGCCTTTTTTTTAAAGGGGTCCTCTGCACCTGCGTGCAGACTTAGTTCCCATGGAACCTTGGGCTGAACAGGGTTCTGCCTGAGTGGATTCCACCAGGTAACAGGGGCAGGCCAGCATAATGCCTGATCCTTTCACCTTCTACACACAGTTCACAGGTTTAACTGGTGGAGTGGTTTAATTTCAGTAGAGTATAGTGTGTGAACATATGAAAAGGAATGTAATTTTCATAGCACTCAGAGTAAAAATCACCCTACCTTCATCATTCAATTATATTGATTGTAAGCTTCAAGAGAGAACTGTGCATGTCAAAAACCTGATATGAAAACTGCCATGTTATTGATTCCACATAAGAAGTTAACAGGAAATACACAGAGCCAATTAAAAAATACATAGGAGATGTAAATGGAAGTGATGAGATTAAAGAGGAGGAGTGGAACATGGTGTGGATTTCACAGGAGTGTGGCTTTCGAACACCCAGGAGTCTCCAATTAAATTTAGGTTTGTAGTACTTAATCCTACAATTGCTTTAGGAAAATTCAGTGGCTATGCAAATGATGATGGCAGCACCTCAATACTGAAGAAATTACACTGATTAGGTTTTTAGCAAAAGGCAGCTATAATTATTTCTGGGAGGGAGAGACTGGGAGAAAAGGAGTAAAGGACAAATTTAGTCTCTTCCCAACCTTGTACTCCCTTGAGAGCCCCACACTCCCCAGTTTTCTTTGAGTGACAGATACTACAAAAATAGCCAGAACTTTCTTATTTTGCAATAGTAAGAAGCTAATATGGTTTTTAAATATCTAATGCCACATGGTATTCTCACAAAGTACTGACAGATTAAAAAATACCAGACTATTATTCTGATAGCATAAATTGCTATGAGAGCTATGGCACAATTTTGTAAGATACGAGCAAAACCTAACAAATGAGAATTCCTTAAAGTTTCAATCTGTGTCCTTTAGTTACATTGAATTTTGTCAACATTTTCAGAAAAAGAATCTATAATCAATCTCAAAGGGTATAGATTCTTTTCAATAGAAGTTGAAAACTAGTCCTCTGAAAGCTAATTTTGAAGCAAGCTACTATTCTACTTTTGCTCCAAGCTGTAAGAATATTTCAGATGCCTTATTAAGTTCCTTATTATTCCAGTAATAAGATTCCATGGATAGAGTCCCAAATGGCTCTCTTTTAAGATAACCCATGCCAAGGCAAACATCAGTAACTATTGCCCACATCCATCAATGGCCTGCAGTTCATATTATAAAGGAGATAATGTCTAGCAAAATCCACAGTCCTTCTGCAATGAGACAGAATGAGAGCTGTGTGACATCTAGTGGCAGTTTCAGCAACATCTGGGAGTCTTAATAATATTTCTACAGTTTACTCTATTTTCAATGCTATTTGGCACCAGGAACTTTGGGCTACTTTCTTGAGTCATTATGTTTTAATTAATGGTTCAATAATATACATATGCAAAATAAGAATTATGCTGTGTTTTATTGCCAAAAATATGGTCATTAGCTAGCTGGGCCTCATCTCTACAGCATGCTGTTTCCTTCAACATATTTATTTTCTTTCTGATCACTTTACTAAATGTATCTCTTCTGAAAATAGCCATAAGATCATCAGATTTCTCATAGCATAAAATGAGCTTTCTTACATTTAAATATATTTAAATTTATGTCAAAATTGCTGTATTAAAATTAAAATTCCATGCTTCATTTTAGCTACTTCATTTAAGGAACCACTGTAGAACAAGGGACTATTTCTATAATCCCAGAACACAGAAGGCTAAGGCAGGGTAAGAGCAAGGAGTTTGAAGCCCATCTGTACTACATAGTGAGGCTGAGGCTAGCTTGGACACTGTCCGAAAAGCAAAAAGGAAAAAAATAATTAAAATAAAAGCAACAACAATAAAAAGGAAAGGCAGAAAAATAAAAATAAAAATAATCACATATTCACTATATTCTGAAGCAAAATTAGATAATAAGCCCAACAGGTATTTGTTAAATTTCATAAGACAAACTTCACTGAACCAAACCTAAGTTTGACTAAATCTTATTATTTATAGGTTATTATTAAGCTAGCAAAAAAACTCGTGAAGTTTAAGGGAAACATATTAAACAATGTACATAAAAAGAAAGTACTTTTAGTGAGAGTATAACTTACTTGACAAGGCTGCTAAATGGTTTCCCTACATCAGTTTACTTCCTTCTTAGAGATTTATGTACCTGAAATTTCATTTGAGCAGAAAACACTGAAAATCAGGTCTCTACACATATGTCATGGGAAAAATGTGCCCTTATTCATATACATGAATGCATACACACACATATATACAGAGTAAAATCACTTGTCTAAGTCCAAACCACTAGAAAATACTGAACAATCCTCTGTGTCTCAGATCTGTGGTCATCATAACCTAGTAACTATATAGTTGAAAATCTTGTTCCACTCACTCATTCATCCAGTCCACACTCAATAACATTTATCAAGTGCTTAGCATGGCTTGTTAATGTTTGTGGAAACAAGGATACTCTTTTAAACAACTCTCTGTTTTATGTCCATTGGGATCACTGACAAATGGTGTGTTTTTTCAGAGTGGCCTTAATATTGCCCTATTTGTAATCTAACAAAAATTCCCAAAATCGTGTCTGAGTCCTAAATTTTTTTAAAAAATTTTTGATTCTTCTGAACAGTATCTATACCCATGGTCATCAGACCTTAGATATCTGCACTATAAATTTCTTTGCATTGGAATCTTGATCAATAGAAATTTTGTATAAGAAAAGGGGGTTATTAAAATTCAAGTCAATCAGTGAGAATGTACTGGGACTGATAAATATTAAAAGACAATCAATAGTCATATAATCAGTGATTTTGAGCAAATCAATGACTTTGATCTCTTTGTTTGACATTATGCTTCATTGCCTTTTTATTAAAAAAAATCCAATGTGCTACAAGATTATATGTGGAAGCAAAATATATACTGTAATGAAAATACATTTTATGGCACCCATTCAGCAACTAATTAAATCCTAGATGGAAGTGATTCCTCTCAACTTGCTAAATATGCTTTCCTCCTTGGGCAGAGAATTCCAGTTAACAACTCTATTTATAGCCCACAGGAAGTGCTAGGAGGCTGCATCAGCCTGCTCCACAGTCTGTGTGATTCTGAGGATAAATCACTATGAGTAAAGACGTGCAATCTAAAATGATCTATCACAACTGAAAATCAATACATCAAGAACATAAAAGAGTCTAGGATAATTCACTTGCCAAGCCATAAATTAGGCATGCATATCAATGCCACATGGGATGCAATACCTCATAAAAATAAGCTTAAAATTCTTAAAATATATGATTAATGAAACTACCACAGCTTGAAATATATATATTATACTGCTTACACTAACCAATATTTTATACTCAGAGTTTTATGCTTCTGAGAAATGACATTTACATACACAATATCAACAGTGATGATAAATCAGAATTTCTTGCTCCAAAGTCCAATTCTTTGGGTAGTGATTCATGTTTCACTTTTTAAAATGGTGATTTACACTAATGTATTTCTCATAAAATATTTAATACTTCTTACAATTATTGCCAAAACTATGTCCTAACCACTTCTATCAGGATGCCCACAGAAACCCTTCCCAAAGCCACCATAAATTTTTGTACTTTGATATTTTACAATAAAGTGACAATATTTCATACACTGAAAATTCTTGTGCCACTAACTCAGAGCCACCTCCTTCTCAGCCTACCCATCTGCTGCAGATATCCACAGCTCATAATGTATGGGGTGTTGAGAATTCACTGGCTTAATGTGGTCTGGGATCGGTTCCACTGACAGTCTGTGCTGGCTGCCGTATTTCTAAATGTAACCCAAAACTTGTTTTTGAAGGAATTCTTATTAGAAAGCACTAGTGACACTGGACTTCAGCCACAGATGGACTTAACCTTCTGGAAATAAGCCTCCACACCTTGGATTTCAAGTGCAAAGGATCTCTACATCTGTCCACCACCACCTAAATAAGACCAAAACATGTCATGCCCCTGGTTTACTATGAAGAGAAAACATCACACTCTCCAAGTTTCCTTCCTCTGCTTCATGTCTTCAAGCTGCTTGTTCCCACTGCCGCTTTGGGCAAAGTGCTCACTAATCTTCACTGACTAAATTTTAGTAAGCTCAGTTTCCACTTGGTCGCTAAAATTTAGCTTGTCTTTGAGTTTAACTAAATATTTTAATGTTGACTCGCATGTTCTAAAAGGACTTGATTGGGATGAGCTCCTTCAATGAGAGACATTTTCTGCTCAAGTGTGTGATCATGTGCTCTACTCGAGGATCACACACCTGGCAATGTCCAGCCTTGTTCATTTCCCCTTAGTAAAGGGATCATGTCCCTGCTTACACCTTGAGACAATTTGCGTACACCTTACAATACTTTTCTCCACCTATTGTAATCATCTTTGACAAAGCCAGGCTTTTTTTTTTTTTTTTTGCATCAAAAACGTGGAGAGTCAGCTAATGCTAGTGGACCCTGGGGTCAAACCCTAATTTTCAATTAATGGTTCACTCCTATCCCAAGGTTTAGAAGGAGGCAGTAGGGTCCTATAGCAGAGCTCCTAGCACAACTCTTCTTAGCAACCATCTGTCATAAGGGTCAAGCTAAAGATAAATCAGGCATCTGGTTTAAAGACACCTTTTGATACAGTCAATGCTCCAGGCCCAGGGACATCCTCCAGATAAGTTCAGGTAGAGAGCAAGAAGCCTTGCTGGGGAGGGAGGAGGTTCCATATTGCTGAGCTTAGAGAGAAAGCTGTTAAACTACAGCAGACTGTGACCTCTAACCAACCAATAATGTATTCCAACACACCTGCCTGAGAATGGGACCATTCACAGTTGGCTGGGCCCTGCTACATCAAGTAGCAGACAAGAAAATGTCTTATTCCTGACCTCAATCCAATATTATGGAGGTTGTTCCTCTTCCCATATATATGTGCAGTTAGGTCAGGTTGTTAGACACTAACCACCACAGGCTGTATTTTGATTATAGTGCTCTGGGTCACAAATAGTTCTTATCCTAACTATATCATATTATGATCTTGTTAGTATTTTTATCATAGAGAAGCAATTCGAGAATATGAAATACATAGACTTTGAGTTTGGGTTATCCAGATTTGAAAGATACTATATTTGCCTGTTGGCAAAGAGAACTTCCCCACAACTCCTGTTGGCTGGTTAAATTTGGCAGGTTTTGTGGAAGACCATCTGTGTAAAAAGTCTCAGCTTTCTCTAGCATACTAGCTCTGTGGCTGTATTAAGAACAGCTTTAGGATGCTGTTTCATTAGTTCTGTTCAGTTTTAAACAGAGAAAGAGGTTTAAATTGTTTATGCTCAGTTAATTTTAGTTTTGGTCTTTTCAGTTAATACTTGAAATTACTAGTGGTGATTATGAACTGGTATCTGCTGATTAGAATTTCTAATCGCCTTCTTCTTAGATTTTTTAATGTTGTTAATTATAACATGAATAATTGCCTGTTAGACCTTTTCAAATTTTTGGACCTTTCGATATGTATAAAATACAGAAAAGTCAGAAATATTTCATATTGTATTAGGATATCTACCTCTGCCTTTATAGTGCTCACAGATGTAAATATTCAAAGAAGTTCCCTAAAAATAATACAGTGAAGTTATCGTAAATAAAATAAAGATACAAAATTATTAATAAAATGTGTTTCTCCATCTCAATAAATATTAGTTAAGGATTTCTAAAAGGAAGCCAAGCACAAGATTGCTCTTACAAAAGAATCATGAGTTACTGAGCTCCTCCTTTACCAAAGCAAAAGTCAAATAATTATTTTGGGTATTCATTCAAAGTATGAAGTTCATCCTGTAGTCTAAATGTATACTTACACTTCAACCTTATAATCCATAATATGATACCATGTTTCTAGTTGTTTAGAGTAGATTACATTTATTTGTAAGAATTTCAAATGTTTACAAATTAGGAATAATTACTACCACATATGAAATTTAAATTTTTCAATAAATGAAAACAAATTTCCATTGCTTCTCTCAGATCACAGGAAATTATATTTTGAGTGAAATTAGTTTTTGACAGGCATTTTTGAACTGAAAATGGGAGATCACAGGGAAAAGGATTGGTCTTCATGAAGAGAAAACATAAAATGTAGTAGCCAAAGCTAAAAGTGATGGGTGGAAGGAACTAGAAACAAAGGCTTTGGAAAGATAGATAGAAAGTGAATAGGAAAATATGCTTATAATTTCTCTGTTATAATGTTAACTCAAATATAATCTGTCATTTCAAGGAGGTTTGGAAGAATTTCATAGCTCAAAAAGGATTATAACTTCCACTGTATCATGAAATTTTTATTAAAAATAAACTATTAGGGGCCTGAGGAGAGTGTTCAGTCAGGAAATATCAGCCACACAAGCATGAGAACAACTTGAGTACAAATTGATTACATGTCTGTAACTCCTTCTGGCTGGCCAGCCAGTCTCAACAACTGGGAGAGACTCTGACTCAGACTAAGTTGGACTGCAACTAAGGAAGACACCTAACATCAGCCTCTGAACTCCACAGGTACACAAACATGGACATGCAGACCACCATGTATACATGTATGTACATGTAAACAAACACACACCACACACATAAAAAAGGGAAGATCAATATTCATTAATACTTAAAGGGTCAGATTTATGTTTTCATGACTATTTCTCAGTGTGTGTATGTATGTTTGAGATAAGGAGACAGTAAGTAATGTTTAAATATTTTAAAGACTCCATGAGAATGGCAAGTTATTCCTGGAATGCAATTCTATTACAGAAAATTAAATTTAAAAATATTAAAATTATCAGAGAAAGAATCAAACAATAAACTCCTGGTCAACTCCTGGACCAGCATAATGGCATGTTAAGGCACTTGCTGCAAATTTGGTGGCTTGATGATTCAATTTTAATCATCAGAACCTCTGATGATATGTACAATATATGTGCCATATTGCACATGTGGGCTGTGCTCTCTTGCTCTGTCTCTCATCACACACACACACAATGTAAATAAATGTAATAAAATTGTATTTAAAATATCCTGAAATTTTTCAGAAAAACAAACAAACTCTGAACAAACTGCTCCTAGGTAGTGGTTTGGCCTTTGCACTGAAATCATAGCAGTGACTCTACCCTAGACCCGTGTAACTTCTAACTGCTTTTGAAATGTTCGTCATTACACCCATAGATAAATATATGTCTCATCCCTCATCAAAGCAGCTTTTTTTCAGTAGATGGAGACCATCCCAGAAAGGTGCAACTGTAGTAGGACTTAGGGTAATATCACCAGAGTTGGGGCAGAAAGATTTTAAGAGCCAGAGGACTGAGGGAGACATGGAAGAGATTGGAGGGAGAAAACACAGGAAGGGGTGGAGGAGAAAAGAGAATGGAGTAAATGAGGGAATTATATTTTAATTTTTTGTGATTTCTAAAATATTTACGTTTTTATTATAGTCTCCACAAACTCTAGAGCACTTTATTTTTATTTATAAACTTATAAATTTTGCTATTTTAATTTTAATTCACGAAGGTAAGAAGATCAGTTATCTTGGATCATCTTCTGCTTGCGTTTTTTGTATTTGTGAGATTTTTCCCCATCCACCACAATTGGTGTTGCCCATTGTTCAGGTGTAGGGGAAACTGTAGCCATGCCTACTTAGGGGCTGGCTACAGGTGTGCCTGACCACGCTTGCGAGGGCGTGGTCAAGGTGACATAGAGTTTCACTTTGGTACTTGCTGGACAGACTGCTGCCACGCCGGCTGGCTAGGTTGCTCTGTAAGTAAGGCTTTTCCCTATTAAATACCCTCATATTTCTAGTTGACTCCGTATTAGTAATTTCCCACTATATCTGGTTGTCAGGAGTGGGGTATTGGAAACCTACACCCCATTTGGGACAGGCTGTGGGTCCCACCGGGCCTGCGGCCTTGGTGGGGAAAGGTTCCTCTCTTCACAGGTGTTCCTGGCTCCGACCTGTTACTGCTGAGTTGCTCCCAGCTTGGAGACTCACACAGACCTCCTATGGTTTTACCACCATGTGCTCAGGACCAGCCCGGACTGCTGCCTACCCACACCTGGAGGCCTCCAGCCCTTGAACCGAGTTAGAGTAGGTCTTGGCTTTCAGCAGGGTCTGTGCAGTAGCCTTAAACCCACGCCTCATTCAGTGGTTGCAGCCACAAGGCCATATACTCTCTAAGATAAGCGCAGCTGCTTTTGTGACCTCTCTCTCCACAGCTGCCACCCACCACTGCCAAACGCCACGGACTAACTGAACAACTGTGCCACCCACTGGTCAAAGAGAGTTACTGCATCTGTAGTAGAAATCAGGTAAAATTATGGCAGAATATTTATCATTTGCTAAAATTGGTAATATTTTTGCTTATTACATGAATTCACTGTTTGAGGAGGATGCTAATTTGCCAATTTCTGGCCATAATGGCAGTTAGCTTGCTGGTACAAATAGTATTACTAGCCAGAGGACTCAGGAATAGGGATAAGGATAACCTCACCACTTACTTACAGGAAATAACAGCTTTACGAAATGAGGTTTTGGCAAACAGATTAGGTCAGACCACAATTGTGCAGCAAGTGGAACAGAAATTGGATGATAAACTTGGCTCTGTGTCCTATACGCTAAAGACAGAGCTGTCTGTTACCCAAGATGAGATGCAGCATATTTATGCCATGTCTGAGGCCTTAGAGGCTAGGCTGTCAGAAGACCATGATGACCTAAAGAATATCTGTAGCGAGCTAGAAACTCAGATAGGCAATGTTACCCAGAAATTAGATGCAAAGGTGCAAAATACCCAGGATAGGGTTGAAGAATTAGACAATGCCATTCAATCAATTATTGAAGCATCCAAGGTAGCAGATCACAAATTTGAGTCTAGATTTGAGTGTTTGGAAGATAATTTACAGTACAGGGTTGACAGATTACATAGGTCCATATGGTCGATTGCTGAGGATTCAAAATCAGCAAATCATGACCTCGAATCTAGACTCCAATACCTAGAAGGCAGTTTACATGCCATCCAGATGCTGCCTAAGGATGATTGTATTAAAGACCTAGAAAAACATGTAAATGAGCAGTTAGAGCAATTTACAGATAAACTAACATGCTTGGAATCTTTTATGATTAAGGAGACTGAAACTCAAAAACTTCAAAAAGATATCATTACTAGGCTTAAAGATCATTGGGATGCATCAGAAGCAGAATCACTCCAATCCCAGGTACCTACTCCACCCAGGTATCATGACTATTCTTCTAAAGTTGTTACTTGTACATCATTAGTGTACCCAGCTACCATGGTAGAAAAGCTAGCTTCTAAGAAACACCCTCATGGACGGATGGCTTATGAATGCCAACCTATACAGCTGAAGGATCTTAAGAATATTAAAGAATCAGTTGTCTCATATGGTCTCCATAGCCCATACGTTAAACAGCTATTACATTCATGGGCAACCTTTAACAGGGTGACACCCACAGATTGGGAATGATTGGTAGCAGCTGTACTTCAAAATTCATGCCAAATCCAGTGGAAGGCATTAGTAAGGGAAGAGGCAAAGTTCCTTGAGCATCAGGGAATAAAGGAAGGTTTTGAAGCCCCTCTAGATAAGCTTCTTGGTCAGGGTATTTATGCTGACCCTCAGGTACAGGCTGAATATGATGACGATATACTGTCTCTATGCAGGAACACAGCATTAAATGCCTGGGATAAGGTTCGTGAGCCAGGAGAATGCCTAGAAGCTTATACCAGAATAGAACAGGGACCTACAGAACAGTTCCAGGACTTCTTACAAAGGTTAACTAGGGCAGTAGAATTACAGGTAACAGATCCAGAAACAAGACAATCAATTATATATACAATAGCTTATGAAAATGCAAACCCAATATGCAAAAGAATACTTTTGCCTTTAAAGATCAGATCAGCTTCTCTAGAAGAATGGGTTTTGTATGCAGCCAACATTGACTATAATGTGCAAGATACTGGAGCTTGGGTAGGAGAAGCCATCTCCAAAGGTTTAAAACGGCAACAGGAAATTAAAAGTTCTAGAGGTGAGGATGTAAGGGCTTGGCAAGGAGAAGTACCTTACAGAGGTCAACATAGGTACCAAGAAGTTAGAGGTTACTACTACTATGAACCAGAACCTTAGGTAGGAAGACTTCCCTTGGAGACCACGAAGGCACCAGGAACCTAGATGTTTCAACTGTGGTAAAAATGGGACATACTAAGAGAAATTGTAGACAAATGAATTCTAACAATGCCTCATACTGAAGGCCACTGCCTTCTGGATTGTGTAGAAGATGTGGTAAGGGAAGACATTGGACCAACGTAGATCGACCCGGGACATACAAGGAAACCCGTTAAGGTCGGGAAACCCTCAGGGGGGGGGTCTCAAGAAGGTCCCCACATCGAGAAAGTTTGGGTCATTCCCAGTAGCCGTGGGAGACAATCTCTCACAGGACCATTAGATAGTTCTTTGCCTATTGTGAAAAATGATACTGCTCTAGATAGTAGTTTGAATAGTGATGAAGAATCATGTGTGAATGGACAAAATGAGAAACACATATTTTGGCAAGCTTCTATGAATGATAAAAGGCCTCAGTTGAGAGTGAAAATTAATAATAAAGTTATTTCTGTCTTAGTAGACACTGGGGCAGATATAACTATTATTACCCCAAAATCTTGGCCTCAGAAATGGCCTCTTAGAGAGGCAAATGTACAATTCTTAGGAATTGGAACTCTATCTAGAGTTCGACAGAGTGTTAACTCAGTGGTCTACATTGGACCAGAAGGACAGAAAGGGATACTGAAATCATACATGGCAGATATAGCTATAAACCTCTGGGGTCATGATCTCTTACAGCAATGAATTCTCAAGTACAGCTGCTACTAGTCTTTCCCAGTCTGTGGGCATCAGCCTGTTAAAGGTTTCCCATGAATGTAATAGCTGTTTTACATATGGGCTATGGAGACCATATGAGACAACTGATTCTTTAATATTCTTAAGATCCTTCAGTTGTATAGGTTGCCATTCATAAGCCATCCTTTGGAAATAATTCGTAAGAAATTTTCACAATCTCTTGTTTATCATTACATGGATGATATTCTTTTATCAGATTCTAATAAGGAAACTTTGGAACGTATGTTTGAAATGGTGAAGGAAGTTCTGCCTTGTTGGGGGTTACAGATTGCCCCAGAAAAAAAATACAAAGAGGAGATTCTATTAACTATTTAGGTTACAATATAGACTTACAGAGAATCAGACCTCAAAAGGAACAAATTAGGAGAGATCGTTATTATAAGACAAACTTCCATTTCTGGAGTTCTTACCTTTTACACTGATGCCAACAAATCAGGTAAGGCAGGTTATAAAGCAGGTGAGGTAAGTAAAGTAGTTCAAAGTCCATATACATCTGTACAGAAGGCAGAATTATATGCAATTCTCATGGTACTTATGGATTTTACAGAACCTCTTAATATAGTTACGGATTCCCAATATGCAGAGAGAGTCATGTTACATATTGAGACTGCAGAATTCGTTCCTGATAATACAGAATTAACCTCATTGTTTTTACAATTACAGGAAACTATCAGAAACAGAAGTAATCCTATATATATTACACATATCAGATCCCATACGGGTCTGCCGGGCCCACTAGCACAAGGCACTGATGAGATTGATCGTTTATTAATTGGAAGTGTGCTAGAAGCCTCAAAATTTCATAAGAAACATCATTAAATAGCAAAGGTTTGAAAAAGGACTTCTCCATCACTTGGCAACAAGCCAAGGAGATAGTGAAACACTGTCCTACTTGTTCATTTTATAATCAAACTCCATTGCCAGCAGGTTGTAATCCTAAGGGCATTCGGAGAAATGAGGTTTGGCAGATGGATGTCTTTCACTTTGCAGAGTTTGGAAATTTAAAATATGTACATCATACTATAGACACATTCTCAGGGTTCTAATCGGCTACTGCTCTTAACTCTGAAAAAGCTGATTCTGTTATTACACACCTGCTAGAGGTGATGGCAGTTATGGGTATACCTGCACAAATAAAAACTGACAATGCTCCAGCATATGTCTCTACAAAATTGGAACAATTTTTCAAATATTATAACATAAAGCATGCTACTGGTATACCACACAATCCTACAGGACAAGCAGTGGTTGAGAGATCTAATAGAACACTTAAGGAGATGCTCAACAAACAAGCTTGGAAGACTAAATCCCCCAAACATAGGTTGCATAATTCTTTGTTAACACTAAACTTTCTTAATGCCAATGAAAAAGGACAAACAGCTACAGAAAGACACTGGACTATGGAAAAAACTGCTGAACTCAATCAGCCGGTATACTTCAAAGATGTACTAACCTCTTTATGGAAACCAGGACATGTGTTACGTTGGGGTAGGGGTTTTGCATTGGTTTCTACAGGAGAAGAAAAACTTTGGATACCACCAAAGTTGATCAAGATTCGAGTTGAAAAGGAAAAACCTCTTGACGAGGAGAAATGACAGGTATTCTACTAAGGTATATCTCATAAACTAAATAGAAACCCCCCAAAGGAAAAGGAAGTGTTTTGCTTTTATCTTCACAGGAAAACTCATCTCCAGAAGGCAAAGGACACTGCATGGGTATATGCTTAAGAAGAAAAGGCAGCTATAACCATCAAACAAAAGGAATATGTCATACAGTAAACTTTGCAGCTGTCCCTCAGAGAACTCTATTTCTCTTCATTTCCTAGTCCCTATTCAATTAAACCAATGCTGGATTTAGAGGTGGATTTGGCTTTCCTCCTCTAAAATCCAAGCACGTTATTTAATTAAACTTTAGTGTTTCTATGTTGTATCAAGAAGCCAATTGATGTAATACAGAATAAAAGAAGAATTTGGGGACTGTCTTTGTCTTTTCTTGGATCTTTATCTCAAGGTGTACACCCTCTCATAATTGTTATACTCTCATGGTTGCATTCCCCAGCACATGTACATACACAAGCAAACATTTCTCTGCTGTTTATGTTTGAGTCCCACACACCCAATGAAGACCTGCTTGACACCCTGGAAAGAAAATGGGCCACACTTCCCTGACTGCACTGGATCCAACTTGCTCCATTTCAACTGACACTCCAGCCAGAGGTTCAGGTACTGACTTCAATCAAGTTGAGGATTTCAAGCGAGATCTTCAATCAAGTGAATCCCATCTAACATGGACTGGATACAATTCATTCAGGACTTTCACTATACTAACATTTTCTTCCTACAGGACCCCACATAATTATCATCATCCCTTTTCAGCAGGAAGTAACTTGGAGGATGCTATGCCCCCTTTCCCCATTGTTGTTATTTATTGTTGTTATTTAGGATAGTGTATATACCTAGTTAGGGATAGCTTCTTATTGTTTATGATTGGGATTGGAAGGAGGTGTTCAGGCTTGGACACCTCTTTCAGATGACTTTAGGGTTTAGTTAAATAGATAGTTAGGATATGACATAAGCAGATTGTTGTATCTTCTTATATTTTACCTTTATGATTGTTAATTTTGGATACTTTACAGTATTAAGTTTTAATCCTCTTTTAGACTAAAAGGGGAAGTATAGGGGAAGCTGTAACCATGCCTACTTAGGGGCTGGCTACAGGTGTGCCTGACCATGCTTTCGAGGGCATGGTCAGGGTGATGTAGAGGGATACTTGCATGGGACTGCGTTTTCTCTCTGTAAGTAAGGCTTTTCCCTGTTAAATAACCTTTCTACTTGGCTCCATATTAGTAATTTCCCACTATATTCAGGTCTTTCTTAAGTAACAATATTGTTGAGATTTCATGGGTAACTCCTTTGTGAGGACACACTCTCACAGCAGCTCTTCTGTTCCTTTTGCTCTTACAGTCTTTCTGTCCCCTCTTCCATGACATTCCCTAAATGTCTGCTGAAAAGGGACGATGATAATCATGTGGGGTCCTGTAGGAAGAAAATGTTAGTATAGTGAAAGTTCTGAATGAATTGTATCCAGTCCATGTTAGATGGGATTCACTTGATTGAAGATCTCGCTTGAAATCCTCAACTTGATTGAAGTCAGTACCTGAACCTCTGGCTGGAGTGTCAGTTGAAATGGAGCAAGTTGGATTCCCTTGGGTGTGCAGGTCGTGCTATAAATGTGTCAGCTGAGGCTGATTACCCCAAGTCAGCTGATTTCTGCAGTTTTTACCATTGTGGATTTTTACAATGGACTCTGTCTACTGTAAAAAGAAACTTCTTTGGTAAGGGGTAAGAGCTATATTTATTTGATTAAGGATAAGTATTTACAATACAGTTAGACATTATACTGCTTTAGTGCTTTAGGCAAGTGTCACTAGTAAGAAAGCAATGGCTTCATGATAATCACACAAAAGAAGAGAAGTGCTGCTTTTATGAATTTATAAAATATATTAATTGTCTGGATGTAAGTAAAAGTTTTCAGAGAGCTCTGAGGCACTTTCCAGTTCAACTTGTTGACAGTTGAGTTAATTATTTATTATAGGGAGCTTGTCTGGTTATCACAAGGTAGTATTGCCACACCCTAAGTGATGATAATCAAATATGTTCCTAGACTTTCCAAATGTCTTTAGTTTTACTCTTTTATCATTGTACCATACCATTCTGATTTCTCTATATTTATTAACTGAACTCTTGTGCTAATAGCCTCAGGTCCAGATCTAAATTGTAGGTATTTCATTATTGGGACCAGGTCTGTCTAGTAAAACTCAAACTTTCCTGATCTTGGTGTAATTAGGAGGGCACAATTGAATTCCTGGTTCAATAGGATGGCAGGAATTTTTCCAAAGAATTGTTTTATTTAGAGAGGCTACCATTGTACACATCTTTATCCTTTACCAAAGCACACACAAAATTTCCCAAAGGGAAAGGAATTAATATTGAGAATCATGAAAAATGAAAGTAAAAAGGTACTAGAGACTTGTGCAACTTCTAAATGCTGGAACATTGTCAAATAGAAATGGTCACCAAGAGGTCCATGAGAAAACTGTATTTTAATGTGTATGTATTTCTTTCTTTCTAGAATGTTAGCTTTTTAAATTGTATTTTTGAGTAAAAGTCTTAATTCTAAATGTTGTTCTTTTCTTCACTTTTTCTGTCTCTTGCGTGAATATTATCTGTGTATGACTTTAATTATTTCCTATGTACAAATGACTTGTGAATTTATACTTCCAGTCCAGGCTTTCTCCATGAAGTCTTGGCACATAATTTTAAATAAGAAGTAAAACTTCCCTGTGGGATGTGTGTTGGTATCTGTGAGATTCATCTTGGACCTAACTTATCCTAAACTGGACACATGAATTGCTTTTGAATGCTTTGCCATATTCAATCTCTATCAATATTTAGTTACTTACTTAGTCTTGTCTTTGAAGTGGGCTCTCATGTGGTCCATGCTGGCATTGAACTAATATGTAATAAAGGATGTTTTTGCTCTCCTGGTATCCCTACTTCTACCTCACAAGTGCCAGGATGAGCACAAGCCCAGGGCATAAGTACCATATCTGAATCCAATATATATGTTTTAAATTAATGTCATTATAAATTGGCTAAATAAGTCAGATGTAATGGGATCTTGGTTGCCTCTGTATGTATTCATCACTAGGTAACAGTGAAGTACCTCCACTCAGATATCTCAATTATGCACACCTCTCTCTATCTGATTCACCAATATTCTAAAAGGACAGTGATGTTTCTCCTTTCTTGAAACCTCTTTCTTAGCATTATGTCCATATCCACATTAAACTGTTAACCAGTTTTCTTATTTTGCTTTAGGAGTACTTTTTTGAAACACATATACAGCTAATTCATTTCTTTGCTTTCAGTAGCTTTTCTTTTTCTAAAAAAAAAAAAAAATAGATGAAAATCCAATTATTTGTTCCAAACTCTAGAACTATGTGGCCCATTTCTCTATAGGTTCATTAGTCTTTCACATTTGCTTTCTTGTTCCTATGAGTCTTCATCTTTGTACAAAATAATTTTCACACCTGGAATGATCTTCCACATTCTTTATGTTCCTGTTTCACACACTCAAATATGAAGTACAATTGCATCTTGCCCTGTAAGGATTATTTTGAAGAAAGACCTACTTGGCACTTTGATGAAGTCAGATCCATCAGATTGACATAGTGCCTTTCTCTTTTACAGCATCTGGCCCAATTGCATTCTCATATCAACAGGAACTAATTTTTTCCCTATTACTTTATTCCCAAGACTATTTCTAGCAGATGACAAGATTTAACATTTCCTTGTGCCACATGAGTAAGGAATTAACATATCTAGTTCATATTTGTAATTTCACCCCTTTCTAGACTGTGGCATGCATGGTAGATTCCATCACTGCTTGATAATTACATTATCAAAAGTGAGAGGCAAAACTAAAACAGGATTTCATAATATGATTAATAGCTCAAAATGTTCACTGTAAATGTTTAGTAACTGCATATTTTACTTGCTTAGCTGGTGTTTAATTTTGAAAATTTTATTTAAAGCAATTTTGAATTTTTCAGAAATAGTTAATACAATTTAGAAGAGTAATAATATTTTGTGTTCAGCACCCAGTGCTGTGGGGTTTTATGCTGTTTTTGGCGACAATTCTAGTGCATTCCATGGTCTGACTTTTGAAGCTGCTTGAGTTTTTAAAGAAAATTGAATGTATCGCCTTCACATATTTGCTTATAGCATTAAATTATCTCTCTTGACATGAAGCCATGCTTAATGGTTGCAGAAAGATAGGATGAATTAAGAAGTATGATGATGAATAAAAATTATTAGTCAAAAATTATGAAAGTTGGGTGTTATTATGAGTCACAGTTTCAGCTAATGAAGGACAGATTGATTTAATTAAGTGCTGATTAAAAGATTCTCACCTTTTGTGAAGAGTCTCCACTGGTTCTGAGTTTTAACATTCTCAATATCTTCCTAGTTTAGGGGTACAAATCAACTAAACACAAAAAAATTAGAATGGCATCAACTCCCTTTCATTGCATTTTATTATATGGATTGTTTCATGCCCTGTGATATTCTATACCATTAAGACACAACAGTGAGTGCCTTACAAATCTCATCCATGTAAGCAAGCAAAGACATGTTTATTCTATATTCTGTAATGGTTAAAAAGATGGCACTAAATTAACCATTATTAATTTGCTACAGGGTGTGACTTCAAGATCTTTTCTCAAGTTTATTTGAAAGTATTTAATTAGTTAAAACCATACACTTCATAGACATCGATGGTGATGATTTTGATTGGTTAACATAGCCTATTTTTAAAAACACATAATGAAACAGGCATTGGTGGCATTTGCTTTCCCTCACCTGGAAATTTACTCAAGACACAGCCTGCTGGTTATGGTGAATAAGAAGCAATTACTGGTTAAGTGAGCTTTAAAGCAATGCCATGTCTTAATTAACCAAGATCCTTTTCCTTGTAGAAAAAGTGTTCATTAACCAATGCGCTTCTTTGATAAAGAATTTTGTACTAAACACTGCAGTTTTACTTGTTTTAATATAAACATATCAGATCATGTCCACTGAATCATTAAGTTCTATTAAAATCCAATTACAAATATGGGAATTTTTACTTGTCTTTAGAAATAATTAACATCAATAGTAAAAGGTACATTGTTGTTACTGCTACTACTATTATTATTACTATTATCATTATCATTATTATTATATCCCCTATTGCAAAAGATATTTCTATGGATGCAGATGTTGTAGCTACTGTTAAGGAATACTCTTCCCAGCCAGGACTGCAGCTGTACTTCTGTTCGCAGCTGTAGAATGAACTTATTGGAAGACATTCATTTCTGAGAACTTTACTTACTGAGTAATTAAAATCCTGAGCTAGGCCTCTAGGACTGCATGAAGAACAATATATTATTTGACTGTAAGACTCCAACTGCATATAATTATCATAGAACAACATATGTGAGATTCATGGCAAAATAATCAACACAAATATTTGACTGGCAAATGCCCTCCTTATGTAACTATTGATATCTCATTTTATCAGACTAATCAATATTTTCCCTTTAATATAGTATATCATTCTATTGAAGAGTATTGTAATGACATTGGAATGTGGGGGAAATATAAAATTACTGAAAATATTATTTCCAAATAATTGTCCTGCACATTGTTTTTAAACTGACAATTATGTAATGCTAGGGATATTTTCTCCTTATATCTCTGTCTCTGTTTCTCTGATTCTCTCTTCCTCTCTCTCTAGCCTCTCTGTCTCCTTATCACTCTGTGTGTGTGTGTGTGTGTGTGTGTGTGTGTGTGTGTGTGTGTGTGTGTGTGCCTGTGATCTCTTTTCTTCTCTCTCTATCTCTGTCTCTATCTCTATACGTGTGTGTGTGTGTGTGTGTGTGTGTGTGTGTGTGTTTGTATATATATATATTTCCCCCAGGATTTTATCCAGGATTCTTCTATTCAAAAAAACACAGGAGATACTTCTCTTTAAATGCAAAGCCCTAGAGTATACTTATAATATTTTGTTATATTCCTTGTATTTCTCAATTTTTCAATATTTTTAAATAATTCCATTCATTAAAAAGATTTTTACTTTTGTAAATGTATGTGTGCCACTCCTGGTATGATACACAGAATATATTCTCAAAATCCAGTTTTAGTTCTATAAATTCACAAAATATGAACTCTATATGGCATTCAGAATTCTTCACAAAATGAACAAAACTCCTTTTCAATACTTACCCTCCACTATTTCCCTGGTCCCCTGGCCTACTCTTAACCCCTCCATACTTACCTTCTCACTGTAGCAAGCTTTTTCAGATTCTTTGGCTCTTTCAGGCTTTTGCAAACTTTCATACTCAGCCGCCCTTCAAAGGGCTGTTGACATGCTTGATTTGGGCTAACCCTCCTGACAGCCATAGACAAGGCTGTACCCTGGAAGCACTTACAATCATCACCTGAACCCTGTGCACTGGAAGCCCCTGGGATGCAAGAAAAGGCAGCAATATCCATCACACAACCATTAAAGGCTCATTATTGGCCAAGGGTCTGAACTGTTTGCATTATCAACTTAACCCCCTTCATTACAAACACCAGTGCCAAGTTCAGTATGAAATGTGTTCTTTCAACCACTTTTCTATGTTTACTGGTTGATCTTTGTCCAAATTCATACATCCTAGTGTGCACAACTTCGTCAGGTCCCCTTGCTTTCATTTCAATACTCCTGGAATATTCATTCCTCATTCCAGCCATGGCAAAAATCCATTCTCTGCACCAACCCAGGACATGTTATTTTGTTGTAGGGCTTAATATTCACTTTGCAGCTTCCAGAAGCATCAGCACTTTAAAGATCTCATACCTCATCTAGAATAAAACTTAAACTTACCATGGCCTCTAAGCCTCTACATGAACTGGTCCCTGATTAACATTTAATTCCATTTTCTACTTTTCTCTCCTTGTCCCGTAAGTTGTTACACGGGCCTTTTACTAGTCACATACTATGACACCTCAGACTCACATTAGGAAATTTGTACTGTCAGTTTCATTAACCTGCAATTTTCTGCCCTTAGATCTGCAAGTGGCTGGCTCATTTTTGACTTTCATATCTGAGCTCCGATGTTAGCTTTGCAGAGACTACCCCTTAAGCGACAGCTTAAGCATATATGCCACAGCTGTTTCTTCTCCTATTCTGTGTCTTGGAGAATGTACCTCTGGCCAGACAATGCTATGCTTTCCATTCTGACCTACAATGACTTAGAGTGTGGATAAAAAAAAAAAGAAGAAGCCTAAGACAGTATTGCTTCACACACTTCCAGTATCCATGCTCTTTTTATTTGTCCATGGTCAATAGCTAGAATGTTGTTCCAGTTCAGCTTCTGTTGCTGTGAGAAAACATCCTCAGCAAAAGCAGCATAGGGTAGGAAATGGTTTTCTTGGCTTACAGTTCCAGATCACAGTGCATTACTGAAGGCAGGTCAAGGCAGTGATTCAAAGCACTAGCCACATAACATGTAGAGCCAAGAGCAGAGAAAAATGATTGTTTGCATGCTTCCTGCTAGCTAAGTACTCACTAGCCACCTCTACTCTAACTCAGTGGAGGGAGAAGGACAGGCCAATTAGTAATCAAAACAACACTCAACAGACTTGTCTATAGTCCAACACGATTTAGATAAATCCCCACTGCAAGTCCAAAATTGCATCAAGGAGACAGTTAAAATTAAGCAGCACAGACTTCATCAACCACAAAACAGCAGAACAGCCAAACTACCTTTTAAGAAAAAAAATAAGAAGAAAAGAAAATAAATGAGAAAAATAATGAAGGAAAGGGTTAAACAAAATTATTCATCTATTTGAATATATTTGTTCTTTTAGCATTAATTTTATTGTTTTGACCGTTTCTTACATGAATATTATGTTTACATCATTTCTACCCACCTTTTTGAATACTCTTTAGAAATTATATTGCTATTCCAATACCTTTACTGTCATTTTAATATTACCATATACTATCTATAACATGTTTAGTGAAAGGTTCTTCTTTACTTTTCCCATTCTGTTAAAATGATTAAGTTGATACTACATTTGGGAAACACAGCAGATGACTCAAAATTTAACACTGAGGACACAGAGTTGAGTACAGCGACAACAGTCTGGTTTTGTAGTGAGTGAAGGAGCTAGTGTAGGCTTTCCCGAGAGCAAAGGGATGAGTAGAAAGCAGCAAATCATAAATCAGAGTGAGGGAGTAGATGAACAGTCTTTAACTCCATCTACAGCATTATGCACAGGTATTCTTCAGACAATAACTGGAATATAAGCAGAGTGGAAAGGTCACAACAGTGTCCGTTAGTTTTCCATCACATCTAAGTCAGAATATAGAGGGGAAAGGCACAGGGAAAATATGAAAGTAATATTCATTGATGTGTGTTATCCAAGATTTCACATAAATATTATTTTTTCTCTTAGCAGCCTGTTTTTCTAGGGTCTTGCTGACCTTCCTCAATCATGCTTATGGCTGAGGCTCTAACAGCCTCTTTTGGACTCTCCAGGAACTGTGATTCTTTCTACCATGCAGGGACCCAGTCAATGGTTTGGAGTCCTGGCTGCATGTTAGAACTGGGAATCCAAAGACACTCTGTAGCCCAATAAAATCTGGGCATAGAAGCTAGCAGCAGTTAAAATTCCTCAGATGACATTGACGTGCAGCCAACTTCTAGAATCATGGGTCTAGGCCAAGGACAGAAGATCAGCCAGCTTTATGAATTCATTTTGGTTATCTCATCCATATTTCTGCTTTCAAGCTGGATGCCATTTACACTATAATAGACAACAATAAATGTTTCTCTTATTTGGCATGGCTGCTTTCATCTATCAGTCTTAAAAATCTACCATAGAAACATACATGTGAGTAACATTACACTTACTGAACAGGTTATATTTAGGAATATATATATATATATATATATATATATATATATATATATATATATACATGCAATAACAATAAGTGAAAAGGGAGACCATGAATTTGGAGGAGAATTAGGGAGGGGTATATAGGAAGGTTTGGAAGGAAGAAGGAAGAAATGTTATAATTATAATTATATTATTATAACCTCAAAATTTTTTAAAATTTAAGTAAAATAAAGGTCAGCCATGGGGATGGATACAGCATAACTAAATAATTAAGCTACTTTTCTCTCTCAGCCTACCATGTTCTGTGTCTGTTTTAATAATCTCTGCTTTACCAGCATACAGTATTATATTTAATTCTCTGTGGTCTTGCACTATGTATATGTAGTAACCTTATCATTAGAAAAAGCATAAGGAAGTAACAGCATTTATATAACTCCAGGGACATGACTTATTCAAGTTTGCAAAAGAGTATCACAGGAAAATTCATGAAACTTAAAAAATTAATTTTCTTTTCACTTGCTGCAATGAAACATCAGTTGGTACTTAGCAAAAATGTCACAGGATATGTTATTGTAGATAAAAACAGCTTTAAATAAAAAGAATTAACACTGCGTGTAGCCATTATTCCCCAAAGAAAGAATACTTTCCCATGTTCCAGGAAATGTTTTTGTTTTAAAATAATACATGAACTTTGTGTTACAGTTGTCAATATGAGATTTAGCACTAAAATCAGTCATTTTTGTAAATATCCCTAATTTGAATGTTCTTTTAGATCCTTGAGATAAAGCAGTGAGTCATATCTTAGAAAAGTATATTACAGCAATCAATACCTATCTTGATCTTTGCCTCATTACATTAGTTCATATGACTAATAACTACTTGGGACAAAGTTCACTGAAAATTAAAACCATATGATGTCATGGTGTGACCTCTAACCTAATGATTCCTCTTTTCTCTGTCTCCCACCCATACTCATTAATCATGAACTTGACTCATTGCTATGAACAATGAGACTCAAGAGTTTATGTTTGTATTTGAAAAATGGCTTGCTTAGGAAGTCACAGTTGCACTTCAGGTTTTGAATAACAAAGAGAAAAGATAGGAACAAGAACTATTTTCAAGCTATGATTTTACAATGCTAAATATAGCCATTTTATATGTACAAAGAATACAATACTCATTACCAAAAGTTGGTTCAGTCTCCTCATTAGGAAAATTCTAAAATTTATTGGAAATACCTTATTGATGTTTACATAGAACAAATGAAATTGTTTAAAAAATCCAAATATAAAATTCATCTTACATGTAATTATTAATAACTTTAAACTCAAATAATATTTTAAGGTCAGCAACATAATTCTGACCTTAGGCATTTAATAGCATATTATCAGATGCTGCTAAACGTAAAATTTCCTGACTTTTCACTTAACATTTCTTGGCTACATGTGATTGCACAGGATTTGTTCAGAAATGACAGGTCACATTTCCCATGGTACACTGAATATGTAGAACTGCTGCACTTGATCTGCTCTGTGACACTATCTCAGACATGTGGCAGGGCAGAACCAAGGCCATCTGTTTGATCTACAGAAGCTACAGAGGATAATCTCAGCATGAGGCCTGGGCTGTACTCTCTGCTCCTGACAAAACAGACGTCATGTATTTCTGGATAGATCATTTAAATAGAATGGCATGGAGGATACTTACCAGGATGTGCTGTGTGTTTATTATCATTTGTTCGCTCACTTCCATTATACCACTTTCACATTGGTTTCTAACCTTCTATTCTCACCCTTTCTTACTCTAATGACTACTTCAGAAACTTATGTGCATGAGTGTGTGTGTGTGTGTTTGTGTGTGTGTGTGTGTGTGTGTGTTGTGTGTGTGTGTGTATACAGAGGTATCTCCATTCCTTACATAATGGTTATTTCCCTGTGAATTATACCAAGTTCTCTAGGATGAGATTCTAATTTTAGTTAGTTACCTATTGCCAATGTCTCATGAACTTAATATGATAAAACAGAAAAAATGAAATAGATTTTTCCCATCTTAAAACATATCCTTTTGTTTCTTTTCTACATTTGTGTGTATCTATATCTCTTTATCGATATATGTATGTAGATATATAGATATGTGTGACATGATAAATATACATTTGAGCCTCAAACACCCTTATTCCTGGCACATATCTCCAAGAATTTTAGAACAGGAGTGTCTTTTTATATGTTAGAATTTGAAGGATAGTTGCCAAGGGAAGCATTCATATGATTAGAGGGTTGAGACTATGGGCTAACTCACCGCTGGGAGAGGAAAAAGGCTAAAGATTAAGTTGAGAACCATTAGTCAATTACTTAATCAATTGTGCCTACATAGTGAATACTCCACTTAAACCAGAAAGTATGGGATTGGAGAGCTTCCAGGTTGTTGAACTAATGGAGGTTCTGGGAGGATAGTTAGCCAGAAAAAGTGTGGAAGCTCCTTGTTCGTTTTCCCTAAGGGACTAGTCAACTATATCTCTTCGTCCAACTGTTATCAATATCCTTCCAGAAAAAATCAGTAAGCAAAGTGAATGTCTCGCCAAGTTCTGTGAATAGAGATGAAGAGTGGTCTTGATTTACAGCAGAGAAGTCAGAAACACAAGTTTTAACTTGAACCCATGATTAGCACCTATAGTGGAAGAAAATCTTGCAATATTGAGTCTTTAACTGTGGAATCAGATGCTATCTGGGATAGTGTTAGAGAGTTAAGCTACAGGTCAGTTAACTGCTTTCTATCAAGAATTGAGTAATTGTTTGCTGTGGTGAATGAAAGTCTAAAGATCCATTTGTTTTTCCTGGAGAGATCTGGGCATGTACCAGTCATTTTTTTTTGAAGCTTTATGTGTAATGCCAGACACTGGAGATAGAATAAAGTAAGCACAGGGGTGTGAAATAGAAGTGGATCGTTAGTGGTTTGATTTAGACTGTCCCCACAGGCTAGATATTTGAATGCTTGGTCCCCAGTTAATGTTAGTTTGTGGGGAGGTTTAAGAATTTAGTCTTACTGGAGGAAATATGTCACTGGGGTTGGTTTTGGTTATTTCAAATTTTCCCATATCCAGTTCACTCTCGGCTTCAGGTTTTCATTTAAAGATGTGAGCTCTTACCTTTCTACTCCTGCAGTCATTTCTGCCACTTGCTTCCATGCTTCCCTAACACAATGGACTCTTAGCCCTCTATAACTATAAGCTCAAATAAACTCTTATCATGTAATGTGATTAGGTCATGATGTTTTATCATAGCAACAGAAATACAAGATTGGCACAAACATATGTATATAAACTGTGAGAAAAGGAAGACAAGTGAAACCACTCAGTACAAAATAGGGTAGCATTAAATGAAAACAAAATGATGCAAGCAAAATAGGTGCCTACCAGCTGATTAGTGTAACATAATTAGTATAAGGATAGAGAACACTAGTGTAAAATCAAGATGTAAAGAGGTCTCACTTCGTGTGTCTAATCTTAATGACAATAGCTTTTGGAACACAGTGGCTTGGAAAGAAGCTGTAAGAGCAAAGAGGGACGTGCCATTAATTTAGTAAAAGTAAGAAGAACATTGACTAGCAAAGATCATGTGTATTAGTGAGTAGTTTCATCTTCCACTGGATCCTAAGCTATTGTCACATCTCAAAGAGGGAAATAACACAACCAGCTACATGTGACAGAAACACAGAAGAAAAATAATGTAAAATGAGATTCAAAGAACTGATTTAGATGGAAGACCCAAGCTTAAACAAAGCTGCAAGACTAAGGGAAGACAGAGAAACACAAACTGAAAAGCAAGTTGGAAATGTGGTGTTTAACAACCAATAAAAAATTGTCCCTGAACCCAAATTTTCACCCATGCTTGCACAATACTCAGAGTACCTTCATAGAAAATGTGAAAGGAAGACCAGGCCAGAGGGAAACATGAGGACTCCTTCAGCTCACTGAAACAGAGGCATATTTTGTATGACGTAGGTGAACTGAACCAGTGTGAACCTCAGTCAGCACACACTTAGCGTGCCTTCTTCACTATTTAATGAAAGCAAGATCATAGACCCTAAGAATTGCCATCATCCTTTATCAAATTAAGCATTTTCCCCTTTTCATGAAAAGAGAACACGTTACAATTTCTTTGAATTATGTGAGAATTGCCAGCATCACTACTCTCTACCTTGGCACCACTGTGAGAAGAGGGGCTTACTAGGCACAGCACAGACCAGCATGACATCAAATCAAATAACCAAAAGGGACACATAGAAGATTGTTGTGGTTTGAATAGGAATGCCCCTCCATAAGTTTATATTAGAATGTTTGCTCCCTAGTTGGCGGAACAGTTTTGGGTCTATTAGCAAGTGTTACCCTCTCAGAGGAGGTGTGTCACTGGGATGGACTTTGCAGTTTTAGGAGCCAATCCAAGGCCCAATCTCCTCGATGCATGCTTGTGAATAAGATATAAGCTCTCAACTACTGCTCTGGTGCCATGCCTGCTGCCTGCCTGCCATGTTTCCAGCCATGATGGTTATCATAGACTTACTCTCTGAAACTGTAAGCAAGCCCAAAATTAAGTGTTTTCTTTTGTAAGTTGCTTTGGTCATAGTGTCTCTTCACAGCAACAAAAGAGTATCTAAGACACAATTGGATAGTATAAAAAGGAATAATGGAAAGGATGATTAACAACTGGCAAGACAGAGTAAGAAAATGAAATGAGAAATATCATCAAATTAAAAAGAATACCTTAAATCATATGTTTTTTATTTCTACAATTTTCAATTTTGTATTTTCAGATCCTGGTTATTGAAAGCAAATGAAATTGAAGAAAGTAAAACTACAGAAATTGGCATGTATGTATGCTACTGCATTGTAGTGTCTCTGTATTATCCATTTATAATGAAAATTTAATGAATAGGTAATCAATATCAAGAAATTCAGAGACATTAATAAATAAAACAATTGTAGAAGTAATGGGGTATATTTTCTCATTTGTCACATTATCAAAGTAGCCCAGTTAATTTTTAATAACAATATAAAACATTACAGTTTTACAAAACAAAATAATTTATTTGATATCTGTATAAGAACTGAAGGTACATATTCACATTATCATATTTACATCCAAAGAATAACATTATTCCTGTAAATTCTTTTTCAGAGTCGAAGGTGGCCTTAGAGTAGTTATAATGATGCTCACAATTAGCAGACAATTATTTGGGATAAAGTAGTGATGATGCTGGGTGCATAGGGAACTCTATAAAAAGATGAGTTTGAATCCTTTGAGTATCAATCCAGAGATGATACAGCTGGAACATGTGCTAGTCTGACTTTAGCCATTTTAGGAGGCTTTACATTGATTTTCATTATGTCTGAAAAAATGTACACTTACACCAAAAATGTGTAAGGGTCCTTTCCCCATACCCTTACCAGTAGTAGTTATTGATTTTTTAAACACATTTTTATGTATGTATTGGCAATTTTCACATCTTCATTTCAAGTGTCTGTAGTTCATTTGTCCTTTATCGAATGTATTATTGTGTTTTTTTTTTGATACCAATATCTGAATTCTTCAAATACCAAAGATTCTAATCCTCTGCAAAATGAATACATGGGAATCTCTTATTGTGTAAGCTGTGTCTTCATTCTGAAACGTTTTTCTTTGGCTATCAAGAAGATTATTAATTTCTTTTAGTTTAATTTACAATGAGTGTGATTATATGTGTGAGTGTGTGTGGGGGGTCTTACACATGGCATGACGTGTATAGAGGTCAGCAGACTTTAGAGTCAGTCCTTGCCTCTTGAAAGTCTATGAAACTGGAGTTGCTCTACTTCTGTTGCTCTGTGCACTTCTTTGAAGCTGGCCCTTGGGCTTCTGGGTAATTCTGTCTCTGCTGCCCATTTCTCTGTAGGACTGGTGGGATTACAGATGTGTGGTACATCATGGAGCCATTCTACATGCTTTTGGGAGGTCAAACTAAGGTGGTCAGCAGGAGCAGCAAACTCCTTTTTACCTGCTGAGCCATTAGTCTGCCCAAGAAGCTTTTAAACTTAATTTAATCCCATTTGTCAGTTCTTGCTATATTTCCAAGTTTTGGTTCTACTCAGAAAATCACTAGCTGGAGCCTGGGTTTTACTCTAGTATGTTTCACATCTTTAGCTTATTACATTGAGGTTTTTGATACATTTGGGCCTGGTGTTTGTACTACAAGAGAGAGAAGACATCATGAAGTAGCTGAATTATTCTGGTAATAAATGTGCACATAGTATTCTAAAATGGTACATAACACCAAACATAAAGTCAGCAAGCAAATATAGATGAATCATCATTTGTTTTTTGTTAAGTACTTTCCAGGTGTCTTTTGAGCATATTTTTTAAAATGACAGTTTACTTAAAACACTGTGTAGTTTTATAGAATCATTATATTCTTACTGATTTCTAAGATACTGTGTTCCCCTAAATTTATATGCAGAAAATCTATCCACTCCCCAACATATAATAGTCAAAGAAAGTAAGGCATTATAAGTTATGAAATTAAACAACTACATTTGTGGGATCAGTGCCCTTATGGAAAAGTTCCAAGAACAATGCCTGTCCCATTTCATCACATGATGACATGGCCAGAAGAGCAGACTGCAGAGCCTCACTAGACATCTATCTGATACTACCTTAATCTTGAATTCCCAGAATGTAAAGAGATAAAATTCGGGTTTTGAAAACTTCTCAAAAGAGTATTTTCATCATAACTGCCTGAATAGATTAATGGATTTTGTATATATTCTATATATAATTTTTGAGAGCTAAAAGTCTGTAAGATATTTTCTCTATGCCTATGATTAATCTATTCATTTTATTAAGAGCATGTCTTGCTTAAATGTTACGATCATTTCTGTGAGAAGATTAGAAGCATTTTTGAAAGAATAAGTACTTTTGAATATTCAAATCATAATTAAGTAGAAATATCTATTTAGTTATGGTAGTATCTAAAAATAAAAATAGGTGTGGAAAGCAAAGGGCAACATATTTGAAGGGCAACTATGCCACCAATGCAACTAAGTGTAGCATATTTGATGAAGGGAACAGAGGAAATAAAGACCAACACTGAGAGGGATTGAGATGTTCCTTCAAGGACAACATGTCAGCAAAGAGGCATTCAAAAGCAAAATAAGGAAAAGACAATATTGTAGCTAGCCAGGCTTTACAGTGCTTACAAGAATGAAGGCCAAATAGATGAAGAGAAACTTTTTCTCTGCAAAAGATAATTCTACCCCGTCCTCGCCATCTTTCTACCCCCACCCACCTGTTTCCTTGGAAGTACAAGTAATAGAAAGCCTAAAGCATTCTGATTTATTATCCTTTTTATTAAGTTGTATCAGGAAAGGAGGCAAAAAGACAAAAGTCATGACTTTACATTACCATGAGTTTTAGTTGGTAAAAATTAAAACCCCATGTTAAGCCACATAGCATATACCTGTAATGCCAGCACTTAAGAGGCAGAAACAGGAGTTGAAGGCCATCCTGGTCTAAGTTCTAGACAACAAGGACTTGTAATTTACCACATCACCTTCCAAAGACAGTTGTTGAGTCAGACATAAATATAAGGTAAATGATCTACCTACTAGAACATTTTCGAGCACTCATTATCCATGATTAACCTCTTTCTGCATTTCAACCTGCTCCTTAGTAGTCTAAACATTGATCCTGAAGCCTTGACTCTCTCTTGCTATCTGTCTAGGTGTATTGCTTTCCACCATGAAATGTGTAATTAAATCATGCTCTAGAGAGCAACACATCACCAGTGAGGTAGTGTCTACATAATAGATGTTTTATTCTCAAAATGACTTTGACCTGGTAACTCATGGCCAAATTCAGATGTGTTCTGAAAGACAAAAAAAAAAAAAAAAAAAGTGGCTTGTTTTGTGCCGCATTAAGATTAAAGATGTAATTGAATGAAGATTTCTTGAGACTTCCCTAATCTTTTTCTCCAGCTACATTTTCTGTTTTAGCATCAACTTGTAATTGACACTCTTGATGGCACTTTTCATATAACTTCTTATTTAATTTCCACAACGTCTTTCCAGGTTAAAGTGCAGAGAGTTAGAATTCCCTAGTGGTATACAGCTCACATTAAAATTCAAGGATTTGAGTAAGATCTCTCAGGGCCAAGTCTGACTAAGAAGTAACTGTCAATTAATTGAATGTATTATCATGGACTACATTCTAAATCTGAGAAATAACATTTCTATAAAGAGGATTATTAGATTGGTGGGTAAAAGCTCAACTTTTATGCAATGTTATTATTTCCAAAGTTTGTAGTGTGGTTTTTAGGAGATTATCTTTAGTTAGGATTTCCATTGCAACTCATAAAGGAAAGCATTTAATTATGTGGTTGACAGTTCACAGGTCCAGTCCATTATCATCATGGTGGGACATGGTGGCATGCAGGCAGACATGCTGCTGGAGAGGTAGCTGAGAGTTCTTAATTTTGCACAGGCAACAAGAAGTAGTCTGAGACACTGGCTGTGGCTTGAGCATATATGGCACCTCAAAGCCCCCATCCCCACAGTGACACACTTCCTCCAACAAGTTTATACCTACTCCTACAAAGCCACACCTCCCACCAACAGTGTCATTCTCTATGCACTTATGGGAGCCAATTAAATTCAAATTACCCAGGTAGTATCTTTGTTCATGGACAGTGTATTCAAAATGATTTATAAGTAAGGGAATCAATTGTTAACTATTTATAGTCAAATGGCTCTGTATGAACAACACATGTGCATATATACATACTTTCAAAATGCAAATGACTGGTAACACCATGAATTTTCATGAAAACTAAATGGAGAATATCTTGAAATTTTTATATAGGTAAAATTATTTCAAAATACAAACTAAAAACTTTCAAAAGTAGTAAAATATCAGTGGAAAGTGTTGTTACAAATTTCTCCTTTGTTGTTTTTTGATTTTTAGTTTTGAAAAAAAAACAGGTTCCATGTTGCACAGGTTGCCTTGAACTCATCAATTTGTCAAATATCTTTGAAAATCTAATCCCATCACCTCAGCCTTCCAAATTCTTGGATTTTGGGAGTATACCATGGCTGTACCCAGAGATATTATTAAGTCTTTAGTCATAGAATTTGTGAGGCAAAGACAGGTGGTGATCATTGGAAGTTTGAGGCCATCCTAGTCTATATAACAAGCTCTAGACCAGCCAAGGCTACATAGTGATATCTTGTCTCAAAAAATGATACAATATTTTGCTGTTTTACTACTATATCTGTGTAATATATTTGAAATAGGGAAGTATGATGCTCACATCTTTGAAATTTGCTTACTCTCAGTCTTTTCTTAGTTCTGTGTAAATTTAGAATGGGCTTTGTATTTTCATTAAATTGCCTTTGGAATTTTTGATGAGGAAAACATTGACTCTTTGGACCACTTTATGTAATATAAAAGTTCAGCAATATTCCAACTCACATAGAAATCTTTCCATTAATTTGTGTTTCCATTTCTTCTATCAATAATGTGTAGTTTTCTGTGTGGAAGTCTTTCACTCCTGTATAACAATTTCCTTATTTAGAAAAATGGAGTTTATACCTAGCTGTATATTTCCTTTCAGTGTTTGAAAGGCTACATTCATCATACATTATAACATAATGCCTAAGCAAGAATTGTAATATTACTTTTATGTTCAATGTAATGAGAAAGCTTTGTTTTGTAAATAGAATTTCTAACCAAGTATTTTAAAATTTTATTTCATCTTTTTACAGATTTTGGAATACTGTTAAAATAAATATTCTACAAATAATATCTACTCTGAAATCATTTAAATAGAGAAAGCCACAACATTTATATATCTGTTAATACATTGTATGTATATAAAACAGGCATAGTGACAATAGCTGTTCCTTCCCTGCAGATCATAATAAATACATAGTGATACACACATATGAGAGATATTGTATTACTGGTGAGTAGAGGTTTTCTTTTTCCTCCTAAACTTATGTTTCCTCACTAAGAAGGAAAATATATAAAACTAATGATATTAACATTAAATAATTATTGGAAATGTAAGAGATATGGTCGATATAATAATGAAAGATTTAACCCTATGAAATAAAATCACTACCACAAAAGCTACCAAGAGGATACACATTTTTTATGAAATGCTCTTATTTCTTCTTCTTAATACTTCTAAAATGAATATAAGTAATTTTCTTTAGCTTTAATGTCTACATCATTTGTAGATAAATATATATATATATATATATATCCATTAAATATACATATATATTCATAAATGGTTTAGAGTTTCAGAATTTTGCTACAGCTTTTCATTTGTCAGTTAGAGGATAACTATTTTGTGAATTCACATTGAAATTGATTACTGTGTTTTAGAATTTTTCTGAAAAAATGAGGGGCTGGAGAAATTGTTTAGCAGTTAGAAGCAATTGCTGCTCTTCCAGAAGCCCAGAGATCAGTGCCCATCCATATAGAGAGGGCCTTTCTGGCCTACATGGGTACCCTGAAATCCTTTCATACACACATATTTGAATAAAAATAAGTACATCTTAAAATAAAGATTTTTGAAAATTATATGAAGACATACATAAATAAAATATGTACCCACAATATTTTGTGCTTTGTTGTTGTAACTCACGGATTTTTATCTAGTAAGACCAGTAAAATAAGGGATTAGCAGTATTAAACTCCTATACTAGCTAGTGTGCTAAATCTGTTTTTAAAATCTGAACATTAGATTTAAAATTAATGTTTCTATGATATCTAAGAGTTCAAAAACAATCTTACAGTTACTTTTTCCCATCTTCTGTCCACCCCTCAGAACAAGATTTTAACAAAAAAAAATGTACCTATTCAACTGTACTTATTTATTCTTATATAATTAGTTGCTACTTGGTGGCTGAGCCGCCATATTTGTAACCGACACTGTCTAGATTAGAATCATTCTACACTTCTAATGACTTACAGATTACTAAACAGAGAGTTAGCAAAAGAAGCATTGTATGTAATTTAGGACCATGTACCCTATTACTCAAGTCAAGTTACTTCTTGTAACATTTTATAATAAATAAAATGGGAATTTGATATATATA